>NC_064649.1:22872338-23181360 GCF_023864345.2 Schistocerca serialis cubense | reverse complement strand
AAATAAGAGATTTATAGTGATAAGCACGGCCAGGCGTTTCTGCCTGCAACAGAGCTCGCGTTCGCCGTGCCTAGCTGACGTGACGTCACCAACAAGCGCCGAGGCCTTCCTTTGAGTCGGGGTTGCCCTGACGCGCGCTCAGCGGTACCCTGCAGTACCCTGCTCTTCATTGGTGCCGCGCCGTGTGTTGCAGGGATGCGGCCGCTGACGGAGCTGGTGCGCCACATGGAGCCGGCGCACTACGACCGCCGCCTGCTGCTGCCGCACGCCCACCCACGCACCACCCACGCGGACACACACGCTGGACAGCGGCAGCGCCGCGACGCCGGCGCCGACGACGCGGACGTCGACGCCGAGTACAGCCTGCAGCGGGAGCTGCGCCTCGACGTCACCACCCACGGCAGGTCGGTCTCTCTCCACCTACACACGCCATATTAGTTACGCGTAGTCGACGATTAATCGCAGTTAGTCGATTGTGGATATACCCATATCTCTTTCAAGTGAAATAATTTTACATAATCGATTGACCTTAGGATAACTGCTTGGTTTGCGATAGAAGTCAGACTGTCCCATAGTACTAAAGTGTCAACTCAAAGAAAAACAGCCCTCGGTCACTATTTTTAACAAATTAACCTGGTTTCAAGACTGCTAGGAGTGTCTTCCTCAGAATTTAAATCAAAGAATGGTCTATATTCTATAACATGGTCACAGAATTATGATTAATATCGTATGATACAGAGTATAGGTACAGGATCATCGTGAAAGACTGGCAGTATTTACATGTCATTTATAAAATAATAAATATGCCAAAAGGGCATTAGTCACAAAGATATGTAAGATAAAGAAAACTGTGATGGCGAGCCACTAAGGGCTGCTCGTTACTTGCGTGGTGCAGGTTGCTAAACGGGCTGAGGTGCCCGCGTTAACAAATGCGGCCAGGTGAACATGGCACTGTAATGAGCGCGCCATCTAGTAGCCGTAGATACAATTAGGCTACTCCACATTGAAATACAGGCAGAAATGATTATAAATGAACAGTATTTAGAACATAATGGAGAGCAATGTTTGTTTGATAGTAGCATACAACATAACATTTTGTCTACATCAAAGTTTATAACAGTAAGATAAAACATGAAAACATCATTATGAAAATGTATATAGGACTGAATGACAATGTGTAGAAAGCAATATTGACGTGAAATGCAGCCAAGAAACATTTGATAATTGAAAAACATAGGACTACCTTAAAAGGAAAAGAACATTTCGGCAGCCTGCACAAGGAGACCCGAAGTCAGATATCCAGTAACGGCTTTATACCGTTGAAAAAAATTTTGTTACGTGGCTGTAGCTGTTCGTTAAGGATGAGGCTATCATTTCGAGCAAAATGCTTGAAAATCTCTAATTCTTCTAGAGTATCTAGTCTACGCCCTTCCTTTTCGGTGTGCAAAATGTCGGTATTGCAGATGGCTTTAGGTGAATGACCTGTAATTAGAAGATGGTCGGCAAAAGACGAATTTTGCGGGCTAGTGCCATTTTTTCTAACATAGTAGATGACGTCCTTAAAAAGAAAACTGCTAAAAGACTTACCACGCTAAGCACTTCTGTTATCGAGTCTAACTCAAAAAAATATTTCTCTGTTCCATTCGTGGGGCCTATCTCTTATCAGATCCAACGCATTCTTCGAAAGAAATACGATTGCAACGTAGCTATTTCTACTAATAATAATTTGAAAAACAAACTTCATTCATAATTTACATTCTATGCGTTCCCCTTTAGAAAATTCTGGTGTCTACAAAATTGTCTGCAATACTTGCTCCTCTTATATATAGGACAAACAGGACGTGTCTTCACTATCAGATATAAAGAACACTTGCTAAGAAAAAATGGCATTAGCCCTCAAAATTCGTCGCCAACTTTCACAATGATTCCGTACTTATACACTATCATACGTTTTTAGTCATAATTCTGTGACCATGTTATAGAATATAGATCATTCTTTGATTTAAATTCTGAGGAAGACACTCCTAGCAGTGTTGAAAACAGGTTAATTTGTTAAAAATAGTGACCGAGGGCTGTTTTTCTTTCAATTGTAACAATTCACGGTCTCTGAAAGTGCAGCCATCTACAAAATTTTGTACTGAAGTATGTTAGAATCTGTGTGAGTCTACTATATGCTTCCACCGAAGCTTGTTACTTCTGTTGTAACTGGTACAACAGCTTCTCTGCAATTCTGGAAAGAGAATGACTCAGTGTACCTCTTTCTGTAGAGTGCGTCTCGTAAATATGTAGGAATATTGGCTTCCTTCTGAAACAGTGTTTTCTGAGGCAGTGGACACAGCAGTAGCTCGCTGTTCGTTATACGGTGCAGGAAAGTTACGCAAAGCAGTGTTCCTCATTTCACTTCCTGAAAAGTTTTTCCACAGTAACCACATTCACTGTAGTAACTGTGTTAACAACAACGACATTAAATAGTTTTACTAAAAACCATAAAGGGGTACACACAGGATACCCCAGAAGGAACGCTCAATAATCAGGGATATGAGAGAAACGATCATTTGAAGAAAAAGAATAAAGTAAACAAAGGCTCTAAAGCCCATACTTTCAGAGCTATGAGCACTTGTTCAGTAGAAGGTGTGTGTTCACAGTAGATGATGAAGTGTTGATAGCTCTTATTATAAGCATTTTAAAGCCCTTGTTTTTAAACTTTTTTACTTCAGATGATTATTCCTGTCATATCCCTAAATATTGGTCATTCCTTCTGAGACATTCTTATTGATAAATAATACTAATTAGCTATTTCACAAAAATAAGCAATTGTTGTTAGTTACGAAAACAAGGAGACAGTATGATAGGCTGCTTTATTTTTTTATAAGAACAACCATTTTATCATAAAATAGTAATTTTATAGTAATGCTTTATAAACTACAAATAAAGATGCAACAGAGCAACTAATTGAATAATCGATTATTGAGATACACTTATTCGATGTCATTATTTTATTCATTTGAATAATATGAAAGGGCAATTCACTCTTATTCGTAACAGCTCATTCATAGTCCCAGCACCTGCCACAGCCCAAAATGTCACTGCTGGACATTTAGAGGGTTGCGGCCTGTGTGCTTGGCCTTGTCCAGTGTGTAGCCTCTGTCTTTATTTTCTTTTTTATGAAAAGTATGATTTTGTTAAGTTTGGAATCATCACGTATATTTCACACACTCATAGTAATTATTAAAGTATACATTAACAATCATCAGTGTTGCTATGTAGGCAAATAATTCTGAGTAAATGTACTAGGTTGGGCTTTAACAATTTAATTATATTGTCAACACACATGACTAGCTCAAAAACAGGCCAGGTGTGTTTAAAACTGTGGTAGTTAATGCCTGATAAATAAGTATTGTTGTAGATATAGACACAATATAATCATCTACGTAGCTGCACTATTATTCTGAGTGTTATGTAAATACTTAGTTAAACACTGACCTTTATACTGGTAATTATGATCTGAATAATATTCACAGCCTTGAAAACAAGATTTTTATCACATATAATTATTTACTCGTAAGCAAGCCTGAGACTGACATTATTATTTATTTTCTTTGCATTCATCCTCTGTATTTAATGAAATTTTCTCTGCAAGAAGTACTTTCTTTTACTGATAGCAAAATATTCAAAGAATTTTTTCTTGTTATCTTGTGAGTGAAGACCGAAAATCGTGTGAGTAATTATATTTCACATAATGGCTGCCAGTGCGTATTACGACAGCAGAGTCGCCAGTGGCCAATGATAATACTTAAATTCTAGCGATAATTAATTATTCCAACTTAATTATATTCTCATTGAGGGAGAAACATAATGTGAGATTAAAAGGGCAAATACTTTTTATACACACATTGTGAAGAAAATTAGGCACAGATAGCAAAATCATGCGTTCAGAAGCAAACTCGTACAAAAGCGTCCAGTACGTTCGAGAGCTGACGCCAGAGTGGTCGTTCTACTCATCCAAGTCTCTGTCCGACAATTTCATAGAAATTCAATGACCTGATATACTCATAGTGTTCGTTATTGGAATTCTTACATAGAAATATACTTCTTATTAATATTTTATGTTCAAAACATGTAATGGTAGAGAGCTTTCTCATTCCAAAATAATATTTCATCATTGACAGCGCATTTACACTAGTTGCCATTAAAATTGCTACACCACGAACATGATGTGCTACAAACGCGAAATTTAACCAACAGGAAGAAAATGCTGTGATATGCAGAGCATTCCAGAGCATTCACACAAGGTTGGCGCCGGTGGCGACACTTACAACGTGCTGACATGAGGAAAGTTTCCAACCGATTTCTCATACACAAACAGCAGTTGCCGGCGTTGCCTGGTGAAACGTTGTTGTGATGCCTCGATTGCGGTGTATCGTATCGCGACATTGCTGCTCGCGTTGGTCGAGATCCAATGACTGTTAGCAGAATATGGAATCGGTGGGTTCAGGAGCATAATACGCAACGCCGTGCTGGATCCCAACGGCCTCGTATCACTAGCAGTCGAGATGACGGGCATCTTATCCGCATAGCTGTAACGGATCGTGCAGCCACCACTCGATTCCTGAATCAACAGATGGGGACGTTTGCAAGACAACAACCATCTGCATGAACAGTTCGACGACGTTTGCAGCAGCGTGGACTACCAGCTCGGAGACTACGGCTGCGGTTACCCTTGACGAAGCATCACAGACAGGAGCGCCTGTGATGGTGTACTCGACGACAAACGTGGGTGCACGAAAGGCAAAATTTCGTTTTTTTCGGTCGAATCCAGTTTCTGTTTACAGCATCATGATGGTCGTATCCATGTTTGGCTACATCGCGGTGAACGCGCATTGGTAGCGTGTATTCGTCATCGCCCTACTGGCGTATCACCCAGCGTGATGGTATGGGGTACCATTGGTTATACGTCTCGGTCACCTCTTGTTCGCACCGATGGCACTTTGAACAGTGGACGTTACATTTCAGATGTGTTACGACCCGTGGCTCTACCCTACGAACCCCTACATTTCAGTAGGATAATGCATGATCGCATGTTGCAGGTCCTGTACGGGCCTTTCTGGATACAGAAAATGTTCGACTGCTGCCCTGGCCAGCACATTCTCCAGATCTCTCACCACTTGAAAACGTCAGGTCAATGGTGGCCATCACAATACGCCAGTCACTACTCTTGATGAACTGTGGTATCGTGTTGAAGCTGCACAGGCAGCTGTATCTGTTCACGCCATCCAAGCTCTGTTCGACTCAATGCCCAAACATATCAAGGCCATTATTATGGCCAGAGGTGGTTGTTCTGGGTACTGATTTCTCAGGATCTATGCACCCAAATAGCGTGAAAATGTAATCACATGTCCGTTCTAGTATAATATATTTGTCCAATGAATACCCTTTTATCAGCTGCATTTTTTCTTGGTGTAGCAATGTTAATGGCCAGTAGTGTACATACATAAACACGCATAGTTTTCTTCGTTATTGACGCAGTCCACATGTTGGTTATCGTAACATTTTACTACGGTTCTTCGAAGGCTTTACAGGAGAAGGTACGACGGCCACACTCTGTTTCCGTTCATACAGCATAAGTGGAAGGAGTAAGAGTGCAGTGCTGAGGGTTGCATACGTGAGAAATCAAGGCGCTGCTCTTACGCGTCAGTGCTATGCGGGCTGCCTACCTCCATCCCCGCTGTAGCCGCACCAGTGTGGCGAGTCTGTGTGAGCGGTGGCGCTGCGGACACGTTTCCTGCTCATCGACTCGTTCCCCCTTACTGAATCATGCAGCAGTCTTAAGTCTAGTCGTCACTTCGAACGGTCGATTCACAGAACCAGATGGACTCTAACGAAGACGAGAATACATTAAATATTAAAATAAATTTTCAGCACTGTTAAAGTTTTATGCATATGACTATACATACACACAATCGTACTGTTATACAGGGTGGCGCACGAAATGTTACCATTTTGTTTTTGAATATGAAGTTTATTGTCAATACAATCTGAAAGGAACATATACTAAAATGAAGAGCCGTCCATGGAGATTTGTTCTAACTCAGCACATGCTCAATATGTCCACCATTTCGTTTCCCAACTTCCTTCAAACGAACACTGAAGTTAGTGATTACCCTACGGCACATGTCTTCCGTAATTTCACTGCAAGCTTGAAGAATAAGTCTTCTGAGCTCCATTAAAACACGTGGACGTTTCGGGAATTTTTTTCCTTTAGATACCCCCAAAGAAAAAAGTCACATGGATTGACGTCTGGACTATTGGGGGGCCAATTTTGTCCGTCATTGAAGCGACCTGGAAAGCTGAGGGAAATGATCCGCATGTCGAAATGCTCGTGTAAAAACTCCAACACAGTGTTTGCAGTATGTGGCCTTGCTCCACCTTGCATGAACCACTGCGTGTTGAAGGGCAAGGCAGTAGCAAGAAGCTGTGGAATTTAATGGAGCTCAGAAGACTTATTGGTCAAGCTTGCAGTGAAATTACGGAAGACATGTGCCGTAGGGTAACCACTAACTTCAGTGTTCGTTTGAAGGAAGTTGGGAAACGAAATGGTGGACATATTGAGCACGTGCTGAGTTAGAACAAATCTCCATGGATGGCTCTTCATTGTAGTATATGTTCCTATCAGATTATATTGACAATAAAGTTTATATTCAAAAACAAAATGGTAACATTTCGTGCGCCACCCTGTGCATACAAGATGATTCCGTGATGGTATTAGAAACGTTTATGGACGATAGGGAAGGCTAACGTATCAATTTGAGGTAAGCGATCCTAGTGCAGAAATGACTGAGTCAGAAGGCTTATCCCCGCACAGCGCGCAAACTAAGGACCTCAACTTCCGAATCCGCTAATTTATTATGTAATAGGCACTATGGTTTTCAAGGAGGAGAAATACAATCTCCATTGTTCTTGAAATTGTAAAACAGACGTTGAAAACAAGAACACTAAGAAGATACAACAGATCTACTGAAGAGGATGCCCACACTACGCTTGTCCGACTTCTTTTGGGGTACTGCTGCGCGGTGTGGGATCCTTACCAGATAGTATTAACGCAGTAGATCGAGAAAGTTCTAAGGAGGGCAGCACGTTTAGTGCTATCGAGAAATAGAGGAGTGTCACGGACATGATACAGAATTTGAGGTGAACATCATTAAAACAAAGGCGTTTCTCATTGCGGCGGGATATTCTCACGAAATATCAATCACAAACTTTCTTCTCAGAGTGTGAAAATATTTTGTTAATGCCGACGTGCAAAGGGAGGAACGATCATCATAACAAAACAGGGGAAATCAGATATCTCACGGAAAGATATAGGTGTTCGTTTTTTCCTTGCGGTGTTCTACAGTGAAATAATACAGAATTATAGTGAAGGTGCTTCCGTGTCTCAGACGAGAAACAGTACTTTCTCTCTTTGGATTCACATTTCATGCCACCAAACAAACACCCGTAATTCCCTGTCGTTAGAATTTTTAGTGAAAATCGTGCTGCAGTTTCGCAACTAGTTTTCCTGCACCCCTTGTGTCTAAATCCATATTCTGTACTTGATTGTGAAGTGCACTGCACAGGGTACGTTCCGTTGTTTCATGTTTTCAGGTTCCTCCACGTTCCATTTTTGTATGAAGTGGGGGAAGTATGACTGCATATATACCTGTGGATGTGCTGTAATAAGACTTATCTTGTATTTAGAAGATCAAAACCAAATGCGAAATAATTCCGACAAGATATCTGTAGGGTGTGGTAAATAGCAATTGATTCCAAATAATGAAAAGTGTGAGGTCACCAACTTGTGTACCAAAAGCAGTCCGTTAAATTTTGATCACCCACTAAATCACTCAGATCTAAAGGCTTTCAGTTCAACTACATGACCAAGGAGAACAATGAGGGATAAGTTACAAAGAAACGATCACATTGATAATGTTGGTGGGAGGGTGGGGGGGGGGGAGGTGAACCAAAGACTTCGTATTATTGGGAGAAGACTCAAAACGGTAGGTCCCCAGGGGTGGGGAGTTTTGAAACAATCTAGACGGTGGTATAGATTAGGGTCCCAGGAGACACGCCCTGCAGCCATTCGCCGTGGTGGACCCTTGTTTGCGAGTAATCGACGAAAAAAATCGGCATTTTGCCTGATATTTGAGAGCCTTAAAAGTGATGAAAATACTCAGATCACCGTTGCTGGCGTAGTGGTTAAAGTACGTGCAGAAGGTTGTGGGTAAGCATCTTGTCAGAAGCTTTAAAAATTTTTATTCTGATATCTTCATCGAAATAACTTTTATCATTGCTTTTGTTCAGTTAATAGGTTTAGCTATAAGTTTTTAAAAATTTCTAATGCTTTCGTACATGGTTTTAATACTGTATTAACAGTTTCATTTACTCTTATTTCGTCTTGAAAAATAATCTTGTGCCTGCGACTTCGTTAGTTATTTTTATTTTTTCTATCATAGTATTTAAACGTTTGGTCTGCCGATTAAAAATTAAAAGACAAAATCGTCTGTTTATATTGCCTATGCAATAGTGTCAAAACTATATTTTACGTACAAGATAATATTTGTTTGGATGGGAATCGTCGTATAAACATTTAATCGTTGTACAGACATTTGCGTTATGAGGAAAGTGACGCATGTGAAGATTTAAACGAAAGAAAGCCGGCCGAAGTGGCCGCGCGGTTCTGGCGCTGCAGTCTGGAACCGCGAGACCGCTACGGTCGCAGGTTCGACTCCTGCCTCGGGCATAGATGTGTGTGATGTCCTTAGGTTAGTTAGGTTTAACTAGTCCTAAGTTCTAGGGGACTGATGACCTCAGCGGTTGAGTCCCATAGTGCTCAGAGCCATTTGAACCATTTTGAAACGAAAGAAGGGATTGTGAGTAATACAAAATTCAAGCAAAATGAGGCATAGACATAATGAATGCAATGATGTGAACGAAAATATGAAACGAAAAAACGGGAGAAATTAAATCGAAGTTAGCAAAAAGAAAGACGTAAAATGATTTGCCGAAAGATTCCAAATGAAAAAAAGAATGATTTGAAGGCAGAATAAGAGCAAATGAAATATATATGATAGTGATTAAAAATGAGATGACAAACGATTAGAAATTTTAAAATTACTTTCAAACCAATTACTTGAATAAAAATAATGATGAAAGCCATTTCGATAAACATTTGAAAATAAAAAAAAATTGAAGTACCTGAAAAGATTCCACTCCTCAACCTTCTGTACGTCAGGTGTATATGTTAATCACAATGCAGCTCTGAGCACTTTCAAAATTTTTGAAGCTCTAAAAAGTCACACGAAATTCCGAATTTTTTTTCGTCGGTTACTCGCAAACAAGGCGATACAAGTGTAAATGGCTATAGGATACCTGGGACCAAAAGCTACGTCATCGTATGGATGATTTCTAAAAATCGGTCCCAGCCCTGGGGATCTCTGCCTGATAGAAGATGCAACAGGTTTGCTAAAGAGACTGCATACTGTACGCTTGTCCGTCCTCTGTTGGAGTATTTCTGTGCAGTTTGGGATCCTTACCATATAGCAATGAGGGAGGACACCGGAAAAGTTCAAAGCTAGTTTTGTACTATGAAGTACGCGAGAGTGTGTCACCGATTGGAGTGGCAATCATTGAAACGCACGTGTTTTTCGATGCGGCGAGTTCTTTCTTCACTAAATTTCAATCTCCAGCTTTGCCCTCCGAATGCGAAAATATTCTGTACACGGTGACCTATATAGGAAGAAATGACCATCGCAATAAAGTACGAGAAATCATAGCTCGCACGGAGGGATTTAAACACTCTTTTTACCTGCGCGCTTTTCGAAAGTGGAACGGTAGAGAAATGACGTGAACGTGATTCGCTGAACCCTTTGTTAGGCAGTTAAATGTGGATTGCAGGATAACCATGTAAATATAAGGCAGTGACCATAGTCAGAGAAATCACGCAATGTTTAAAATAACCTTTTTGACCTAATTAACATATTCATGGCCGAATTAGTTAAATTTCGCACATTACTGTAATCATTGCTTTCTGCTTTCAGTATGGATACTGAGTCAGGCCATGTTTCTAAATTCTACATCTACATTGATACTCCGCAAGCCACCCAACGGTGTGTGGCGGAGGGCACTTTACGTGCCACTGTCATTACCTCCCTTTCCTGTTCCAGTCGCGTATGGTTCGCGGGAAGAACGACTGTCTGAAAGCCTCCGTGCGCGCTCTAATCTCTCTAATTTTACATTCGTGATCTCCTCGGGAAGTATAAGTAGGGGGAAGCAATATATTCGATACCTCATCCAGAAACGCACCCTCTCGAAACCTGGCGAGCAAGCTACACCGCGATGCAGAGCGCCTCTCTTGCAGAGTCTGCCACTTGAGTTTATTAAACATCTCCGTAACGCTATCACGGTTACCAAATAACCCAGTGACGAAACGCGCCGCTCTTCTTTGGATCTTCTCTATCTCCTCCGTCAAACCGACCTGGTACGGATCCCACACTGATGAGCAATACTCAAGTATAGGTCGAACGAGTGTTTTGTAAGCCACCTCCTTTGTTGATGGACTACATTTTCTAAGCACTCTCCCAATGAATCTCAACCTGGTACCCGCCTTACCAACAATTAGTTTTATATGATCATTCCACTTCAAATCGTTCCGTACGCATACTCCCAGATATTTTACAGAAGTAACTGCTACCAGTGTTTGTTCCGCTATCATATAATCATACAATAAAGGATCCTTCTTTCTATGTATTCGCAATACATTACATTTGTCTATGTTAAGGGTCAGTTGCCACTCCCTGCACCAAGTGCCTATCCGCTGCAGATCTTCCTGTATTTCGCTACAATTTTCTAATGCAGCAACTTCTCTGTATACTACAGCATCATCCGCGAAAAGCCGCATGGAACTTCCGACACTATCTACTAAGTCATTTATATATATCGTGAAAAGCAATGGTCCCATAACACTCCCCTGTGGCACGCCAGAGGTTACTTTAACGTCTGTAGACGTCTCTCCATTGATAACAACATGCTGTGTTCTGTTTGCTAAAAACTCTTCAATCCAGCCACACAGCTGGTCTGATATTCCGTAGGCTCTTACTTTGTTTATCAGGCGACAGTGCGGAACTGTATCGAACGCCTTCCGGAAGTCAAGAAAAATAGAATCTACCTGGGAGCCTGTATCTAATATTTTCTGGGTCTCATGAACAAATAAGGCGAGTTGGGTCTCACACGATCGCTGTTTCCGGAATCCATGTTGATTCCTACATAGTAGATTCTGGGTTTCCAGAAATGACATGATACGCGAGCAAAAAACATGTTCTAAAATTCTACAAGAGATCGACGTAAGAGATATAGGTCTATAGTTTTGCGCATCTGCTCGACGACCCTTCTTGAAGACTGGGACTATCTGTGCTCTTTTCCAATCATTTGGAACCCTCCGTTCCTCTAGAGACTTGCGGTACACGGCTGTTAGAAGGGGGGCAAGTTCTTTCGCGTACTCTGTGTAGAATCGAATTGGTATTCCGTCAGGTCCAGTGGACTTTCCTCTATTGAGTGATTCCAGTTGCTTTTCTATTCCTTGGACACTTATTTCGATGTCAGCCATTTTTTCGTTTGTGCGAGGATTTAGAGAAGGAACTGCAGTGCGGTCTTCCTCTGTGAAACAGCTTTGGAAAAAGGTGTTTAGTATTTCAGCTTTACGCGTGTCATCCTCTGTTTCAATGCCATCATCATCCCGTAGTGTCTGGATATGCTGTTTCGAGCCACTTACTGATTTAACGTAAGACCAGAACTTTCTAGGATTTTCTGTCAAGTCGGTACATAGAATTTTACTTTCGAATTCAATGAACGCTTCACGCATAGCCCCCCTTACGCTAACTTTGACATCGTTTAGCTTCTGTTTGTCTGAGAGGTTTTGGCTGCGTTTAAACTTGGAGTGGAGCTCTCTTTGCTTTCGCAGTAGTTTCCTAACTTTGTTGTTGTACCACGGTGGGTTTTTCCCGTCCCTCACAGTTTTACTCGGCACGTACCTGTCTAAAACGCATTTTACGATTGCCTTGAACTTTTTCCATAAACACTCAACATTGTCAGTGTCGGAACAGAAATTTTCGTTTTGATCTGTTAGGTAGTCTGAAATCTGCCTTCTATTACTCTTGCTAAACAGATAAACCTTCCTCCCTTTTTTTATATTCCTATTAACTTCCATATTCAGGGATGCTGCAACGGCCTTATGATCACTGATTCCCTGTTCTGTACATACAGATTCGAAAAGTTCGGGTCTGTTTGTTATCAGTAGGTCCAATATGTTATCTCCACGAGTCGGTTCTCTGTTTAATTGCTCGAGGTAATTTTCGGATAGTGCACTCAGTATAATGTCACTCGATGCTCTGTCCCTACCACCCGTCCTAAACATCTGAGTGTCCCAGTCTATATCTGGTAAATTGAAATCTCCACCTAAGACTATAACATGCTGAGAAAATTTATGTGAAATGTATTCCAAATTTTCTCTCAGTTGTTCTGCCACTAATGCTGCTGAGTCGGGAGGTCGGTAAAAGGAGCCAATTATTAACCTAGTTCGGTTGTTTAGTGTAACCTCCACCCATAATAATTCACAGGAACTATCCACTTCTACTTCACTACAAGATAAACTACTACTAACAGCGATGAACACTCCACCACCGGTTGCATGCAATCTATCCTTTCTAAACACCGTCTGTACCTTTGTAAAAATTTCGGCAGAATTTATCTCTGGCTTAAGCCAGCTTTCTGTACCTATAACGATTTCAGCTTCGGTGCTTTCTATCAGCGCTTGAAGTTCCGGTACTTTACCAACGCAGCTTCGACAGTTGACAATTACAATACCGATTGCTGCTTGGTCCCCGCATGTCCTGACTTTGCCCCGCACCCGTTGAGGCTGTTGCCCTTTCTGTACTTGCCCAAGGCCATCTAACCTAAAAAACCGCCCAGCCCACGCCACACAACCCCTGCTACCCGTGTAGCCGCTTGTTGCGTGTAGTGGACTCCTGACCTATCCAGCGGAACCCGAAACCCCACCACCCTATGGCGCAAGTCGAATGTTGTTTATATTTTATAAGTATTTTAAGTGGGACGTATATGACACGCTGGACTAGAGGAGAACAGCCCTAAATGTATTCCTCCTTGGCTCGAGCGGGTCACATACGTCCCACTTAAAATAATTTTTTTGTTAGCGACTAGAATCTGTAAAAAAAGACAATAAGTACCATTTATATGTCAAACAAATTTATTTATTCACAGCTTAGCGTTTTATGCAATTGTTCAAAACACGGTTGAATGCACAATGGTCCATATGAAATTACTCCTTATCTCTTGCTTCCGTATGCTGCATTGTTTGTTTCGCCTCCTTGTTTCCCAACTGCATATAAGCGCACGTCATTATCATCCGTATATAAGGGTGTGTATATGCCGTAAAATAGCAAGATAATAAGCCAGTTATAGTTTGTAGACTGCTCACCACCCGAAAGATATAATTCGTCACAAGCAGAAACAGAGATGTGACAACCTCAACTGTATCCTGCCCTGCAACCGTAGCAGTGGAGATTTGCCATTGGCACTCAAATGGTGGCACCATCTTTCTCGTTTTTGTTTTGAAAGTTCCAGTACTAAACAATTTCACCATGTGCAACTGTAGCAGTGGAAGAAAATGTGACCAACTTTCCTTTCACCTTGTAAGGTACTCTTCAACAGGGAGGTATTTAAGGAGCCTCCCCGAAGATCGTATGGATTACACAGTGGCAAGTCAGTACAGTCCGGCGCACCATGGGCAACGTTGCACATTAGCAGCGGCTGATTCTACCACCACCGGTCAACACAGAAGTAGTAATCTTCCAAAGGGTCTTTTTTTGAGACCACTTGTTATGATCTCTACAAATATTGAGGGATTTTCGTGTGCCAAAGGGACCTTACTGGCTGATTTATCTGCGGAATATAAATGTGACATCCTTTTAGTAGAAGAGACTCACCGAGGCTACAATAGCCATCGGCCCAAAATTGCAGGCATGGTACTTGTTCTGGAACGGCCCCATGATAAATATGGTAGTGCCATTTTCAGCAGGCCAAACCTAAATATCACATCAACTTCGCTGACCGAGGGGAATGACATCGAGATTCTTTCAGTATGTGCGCCACGCTTCTAAACTACTCCTATATGCAAGCCTCCCAGTGTCGACTTGACGTTTGAAGCAGCTAACACCTTTAACTACCAGGACGTAATCCTTGGCGATTACAACTGCCGAAGCACATCATGGGGATACCCAAATTCAGATACCAATGGTGAAAAAACTACAGACCTGGGCAGAGAGTCATGATCTGGAGCTAATTCATGATCCAAATCTGCCGGCATCCTTCAACAGTGGTCGGTGGAGGAGAGGCTACAACCCCAATAATATATTCGTGTCATCAAAAGTTGGTGGGAGCTGTGTCAAGGTGATGGGTAAGCCCATCCCATCCACGCAACATACAACTGTAATCTGCAAAGTGAATGCCATGGTAATGCCAGAGGAGGTGCCTTTCATACGAAGATTTAATTTTCAGAAGGCCGACTGGTAAAGATTCACCAACGAGCTCCACACAGAGATTGCCAACATTCCATCGCAACCTGAGATGTACGATGAATTTGTCAAATGCGTCCTGTCAGTTTCCAGAAGGACCGTCCCAAGAGGCTTTAGAACAAGTTACATACCAGGACTGACTGATGACAGCAAACAGCTGATGAACCGCTACAAAGACCTTTTCGAGGTAGACCCATTTGCTGATGACACTATCGAGGTTGGTGACGAATTGCTGCAAACTATCTCAGCAAATCGCAAAGCTAAGTGGACCTCGTTGGTAAAGAACTTTGACATGAAATTAAATAGTAGGCGGGCTTGGAATCTCCTGAAAAACCTGAGCGGTGACCCAACAAAATCTAGAAACATCACCGCAATAATAGCAGATCAGATTGCAACATAGTTACTAATGAACGGGGAGACTAAACGACGGAGTACACAGGAGCAACTGGAACGAACCCCAGGGTGTGAGAACCATAACCTCCGAGAACCATTCACCTTGGATGAACCAGACTCTTCCATCTCCACCTTGAAATTGAACAAAGCTGCTGGCATCGATGACATCACAGCAGAACAGATCAAGAAGTTCGGCTGTACCACTCTGCAGTGGCTGCTTAGAATGTTCAATCAATGTGTATCAAAGTTATATATTCCCAAGCTCTGGAGGAAAGCTCGTGTGGTTGCTCTACTTAACCAACGACCCTAAAAACTTTCGCCCAGTATCACTGTTATGCCACTGTTTCAAGGTCTTCGAGCGTCTTATCCTTAATCGAATTAGAGGCATCCTCGAAGAAAAGTTCATCCCTCAACAAGCTGCCTTTCGACCTGGAAAGTCGTGCTGCAGTCAGATACTGAACCTCACTCGACACATCGAAGATGGTTTCGAACAGGGTAAGACAACAGGAGTTGCCTTTGTCGACCTAACAGCTGCGTACGACACTGTCAACCACAGGTAGTTGCTGAGGAAAATTTACCAATTCACCAAGGATTACGAACTAACACCCCTTATTGGTACTCTCCTGCAGAACAGAAGGTCCCAAGCCTCTCTCCATGGTAAGAAGAGCAGATGGCGCATACAAAAGAATGGCTTACCTCAAGGCAGTGTGCTCGCCCCTGTGCTCTTCAATGTTTACACTAATGATCAGCCCATAGCGGAAAACTCCAGGCTTTTCATCTTTGCTGAAGATACTGATCAAGGAAAGACGTTTGAAGAAGTAGACGAAAAGTTGACTTCTGCGCTAGATACGCTTGGCTCCCACTACAGAGTTAATCATCTAAAGCCAGATCCCAACAAAGGTGTGCGCATTTCACTTGAAGAATAGAGAAGATCGACGGGAACTGGACATTACATGGCAAGGCAAACGACTGGGACATTATTCAACACCAGTATAACTGGGTGTTACCCTTGACCGAACTCTGTCCTTCAAGAAACATTGCCATAACTCCAGGCTGAAAGTTAGCTCACGGAATAACATCTTGAGGAAGCTCACATCTACCGCCTGGGGAGCAAGTCCCCCCATCCTGAGGATTTCGACTCTTGCTTTGTGTGTGTACGCTGCAGAGTATGCTTTACCTGTGTGGAGTGCGTCCACTCACACCAAACAGGTTGATATTGCAATCAGTGAGACCGTCCGAATCTTGTCAGGCTGTATGAAGCCGACTCTTGTCGATAAAATCTACCCGATTGTTGGAATAGCTCCCCCCCACTATTAGAAGAGCTGTTGCTGCTGATGTAGAGAGGGCTAAGCAAACTTATGATCCCCGACATCCACTGCATGGTCATCGGTCTGTAGACCGTCGACTGAAGTCGAGAAAGAGCTTCATCGTCAGGACTCAACCACTAGAAGTAACACCAGAGTCTAACCGCATCACCAGGTGGAAGAGCAAGCTACCACCGGACATCCCTGTAAAGGAAGAGCTAGCACCACGAAATGACTTGCCCTACCCTATTTGGAGATCGCTCAATCGTCTTAGGGTGGTTGCAAGACCAACATGCGAAAATGGGCCATTCATCAAAATGGTTCAAATGGCTCTGAGCACTATGGGACTTAACATCCGAGGTCATCAGTCCCCTAGAACTTAGAACTACTTAAACCTAACTAACCTAAAAAGACATCACACACATCCATGCCCGAGGAAGGATTCGAACCAGTGACCGTAGCGGTCGCGCGGTTCCAGACTGAAGCGCCTAGAACCGCTCGGCCACACCGGCCGGCGGGCATTCTTCCAGCTGATGGAAATACATCCTGCGAGTGCGGAACAACATAAGACCCGGCCCACCTGCTAATTTGTCCTCAGCTTGAACAACCCTGCACAACATAGGACCTGATCGAAGGAAACAACAAGGCCATCGGAGTTGCTACCTTCTGGTAATGCGGATCGGACGCGGAAATGAATGAATCACAAAAAACAAATGAGGAGTTTGTGGAGTTTTCCGTTTCATATCATATCAGGGGAAATAAAATAAGATTACAACACGGAATAAAATTTATAAAGTTAAAAATTTAGACACAAAGATGAACAAAAATTACAAATAGTAATTCTCTACACACATTCACCATAAAGCAAAATAATTAATTAGGGCCGACTTGGAGCAGGAAATGCACCACAGGACATTTTAATTTCCACTATCTATCCTTTTACAAATAAATTCATAAAACGTTGTCAGCATGACCAGGAAGGATTCAGGATTCACACTCATAGCAGTGAAAGTTCAAAAACATAACAAAATAATTTTTTACGTGTGAAATTTCATCTTTTTTTCACTTACTTTGGCTGCGTTTGTTGCTCTAGGTACACTTTTCTTCATAAGTAAGAGAGATTCTTCCATGTATTTTGCACAGCATACAAACTATACTTACAGGTGTGTGCAACTCTAGAATTTATTTAATTTATGAAAAAATGAATGACCTGTTATATTTTAAACTTCATGTATAGAAAAAACTCAAATTATATAGTTAATTATCTCAATTTTTACCACAGTTTTTAACAGATTCGAAAAATCCTAGGGTTTTGCATTAAGACGTTTGTGTTTGATAAGTATACCAAGTTTGAAAGTAATAGGATATTTATTTTGGATGTGACATGTACCTATGTACAGAAATCTGTGTTTTGCGGAAAATGGCCGTTAAAGATTCTGTTTGTATTTGGCATACTTTAAGAACTGTCCAGCACCATCAGCAGGCTCTTTTTCATTTTATAAATCGGTTTTCTTCCTTTTTCATATTCGTATGATGCACTCTTCTTGATTTTATCACCTCCAAAAATGATTTATCTGCTTTCCCTACACGCTCTCTGTCTATCACAAACAAATATTTGATGCAGTTTACTGTGGCCTTAATTCCCATTTTCTCTAAAACATATTTCCTGCTTTGCACACCGTCATTAAAACATGAAACTGCATCATAAACACTAATAACAAGTGCATTTCTTCCCTCAAAAAATGGGTTTTGGCTATCTTTCCCATACGCACTGGTTAAAACTTTCATTTGGGTTTTGGGTACTGCCATGAAGACATTTCTTCGATAAGTCTTCATGTGCAAGGTCCCTGAGTATAGGTTTGATGGCTTCCATTACAGCAGTTGGTAGAGAATTCCTGTGATGATATTCTTCACTTACGTACGACAGACGAATGCTGAGCAAAGGGGTGTGGCGCTGCGTCTTGGTACACTTAATTTCTCAAATATATATGTTTTATACATAAAACTATTCAGGAATCTGTGCGCTACAAAATAGGAATATTTTTGAAAAATTGATTTTTTTTTTAGAATTTTTGATGATCTACCCCCCTTAAATCAGTTTCTACATCTACATCTACGTGATTACTCTGCTATTCACAATAAAGTGCCTGGCAGAGGATTCAATGAACCACCTTCAAGCTGTCTCTCTACCGTTCCACTCTCGAACGGCACGCGGGAAAAATCGAGCACTTAAATTTTTCCGTGCGAGCCCTGATTTCTCTTATTTTATCGTGACGATCATTTCTCCCTATGTAAGTGGGTGCCAACAGAATGTTCTCACAATCGGAGTAGAAAACGGGTGATTGAAATTTCATGAGAAGATCCCGTCGCAACGAAAAACGCCTTTGTTCTAATGATTGCCACTCCAATTCACGTATCATGTCTGTGGCACTATCTTCCCTATTTCGCGATAATATAAAACGAGCTGCCCTTCTTTGTACTTTTTCGATGTCATTCGTCAGTCCCACCTGATGTGGATCCCACACGGCACAGCAGTACTTCAGAATAGGGCGGACAAGCGTAGTGTAAGCTGTCTCTTTGATAGACCTGCTGCACCTTCTAAGTATTCTGGCAATGAATGGCAGTCTTTGGTTTGCTCTGCCCACAATATTATCTATGTGATCGTTTCAATTTGGGTTATTAGTAATTGCAATCCCTAAGTATTTAGTTGAATTGACAGCCCTCAGATTTGTGTGACTTATCGCGTAATCGACATTTAGCTGATTTCTTTTAGGACTCACGTGAATACTTCGCACTTTTCTTTATTCAGGGTCAATTGCCACTTTTCGCACCATACAGATATGTAAATTATTTTGCAAGTCGTTTTGATCATCTGATGACTTTACAAGACGGTAAATGACAGCATCATCTGCAAACAATCTAAGAGGGCTACTCAGATTGTCTCCTATGTCGTTAATATAGATCAGGAACAATAGAGGGCCTATAACACTTCCTTGGGGAACGCCGGATATTACTTCTGTTTTACTCGATGACTTTCCGTCTGTTACTATTTAAAAGATTTTTATAAATAAATATATACCGAATTTGTATATTTCTAGAAAACAATGTGAAAAATACAGTAGTTTCCTTTACTGCCCGCATCTCGTGGTCGTGCGGTAGCGTTCTCGCTTCCCACGCCCGGGTTCCCGGGTTCGATTCCCGGCGGGGTCAGGGATTTTCTCTGCCTCGTGATGGCTGGGTGTTGTGTGCTGTCCTTAGGTTAGTTAGGTTTAAGTAGTTCTAAGTTCTAGGGGACTTATGACCACAGCAGTTGAGTCCCATAGTGCTCAGAGCCATTTTTAGTTTCCTTTACTGAGCTTGTCTATCGCTGACAGGAACAAAAAATTACATGAAACCGCCGGAACTAAATGCACACAATGCGCACCTGAAACAGTTAAGCGACATCACGCACATCAATTGCCAAACAATGAGCGTGTTGGCTCCGATCAGTTGATACATTCGACGCTAGTTGGCAGTACCATAGAAATGTGGGACTTTCATATACCTGTAAACTAACGGAAATAAATTTGTATGTGGGACGTAGATGTCCCACTGATGACGAAAAGGTTAAGTAAACAAACACATCTAATATTATTACGGTATATTGATAATTTTTACTTATGGACCGTCTGACAGCAGCTGAATAAAACACAATTTTACTGCCATACGCGTTTCGCCTTTATTTTTTACATAGGCATGACATGCAGGAATTTTGAAACACGATACAAAGAACATATGAGATGTTGGAATTATGAAACAAACCATTCCGCATTTGCAGAACATTTAAAACAGGATAACCATCATCCTACAAACATGGAACAAGAAATAAAAATAATGAGAATAAGCAACCGTGACAAACATCTTATACAAACGCAAGAAAACTTCCACATCCAGAAAGCCATAGCAGAAAACAAACATGTGATAAATGAACAAACACACATCAGCAGAGGCTCCCTACTACACTTAATAAAGGAAATGATAACATAAAACAAACAAACTCTTCCCCCTTCACACACACACACACACACACACACACACACACACACACACACACACACAAATGCGTACACGAACAGATCACAGCTATTTCAATAATTACACTTGAAAGTTTGACAATAACATTCGATCTTTGGCAAAAACATGTGACAGTCGGCAGCAGAAACCAAAACATTGCATTGAAACAAGCGTTCAGTTCATAGTGCTGTGGAATGTGGGGAAAAAACCGCAAATTGGCATTCATAAGAAGAATAGCAACACCAAAAATGCAACAAGAGCGCAATATGCCCACGCAACCTGTAACTACAGTTCAAAACATTAGTACTTAATAGGAAATACCAACCACCAGAACTGTTTATAACATATAGGTACAGTGACAAAAATGTAAATTAAGTAGCAAACATATGTACATATTCCAGGCCACTGATGATGTCTTGTAGATAATAAAGGCGAAATGCGTATGACACTAAAATTGTGTTTTATTCAGTTGCTGTCAGACGGTCCATAAGTAAAAATCGTCAATATACCGTAATATTACACGCAATTGAGGAAGACACGACTACAAAAGTTGAAGACCTGTAATATTACTTTATCTAATGGAACGCATTAATAGTAGCACTAATAGCAGTAGTATGAGTAACGATAATAATAGTAATAATAATATCACAGTTCAGAAGTCAGTTCCGAACTTTCGTACTGGAGATCGCAACGAGAACTGCCAGCCCCGACGTGGTTGTGCATGCGCGTAACACTGCGCAGGCTGTGACGTCACTACATAGAGGCAGTCGGTCGCTGCTCCCCCCCCCCCCCCACCCCCCCGCGACTGCCTGACAAGATGGAACGCGCGTGTTTCGTTTGCGCTCGACGTGGCAGCCCCGAGGACGCGAAAAAATGAACCGTCGCCCGGAGGGCAAAGGGCAGGGGAGGGGGAGGGGGTGGGTGGGGAGAGCGCTGCAATTACGGGCGCTGGAGGCCGGAACTGGACTACGTGCCTCGAATGCTGGACGCCGCCGAGTTATGAGCTCTGAGCTCCAGCTGTCCCGTTTCCTGACTCGTATAGACTGCGTGGACTCCTGGTAGGCTCGGTAAAACGACACTCGCGTCCGAAAGCGCTCAGGCGACTGTTGGAGGTACGCGAGAAACTACGAACTATACGGGGTGTCCCAGGAAAAACGGTCAGCATCCATTCAGGGATATGACAGGAAGGATAATTAGAATACAACAAATTCTAGTAAACATAGGCTCCAAAATTAATATACAGGGTGTTACAAAAGGTACGGCCAAACTTCCAGGAAACATTCCTCACACACAAAGAAAGAAAATATGTTATGTGGACAAGTGTCCCGAAACGCTTCCTTTCCATGTTAGAGCTCATTTTATTACTCCTCTTCAAATCACATTAATCATGGAATGGAAACACACAGCAACAGAACGTACCAGCGTGACTTCAAACACTTTGTTACAGGAAATGTTCAAAATGTCCTCCGTTAGCGAGGATACATGCATCCACCCTCCGTCGCATGGAATCCCTGATGCGCTGATGCAGCCCTGGAGAATGGCGTATTGTATCACAGCCGTCCACAATACGAGCACGAAGAGTCTCTACATTTGGTACCGGGGTTGCGTAGACAAGAGCTCTCAAATGCCCCCATAAATGAAAGTCAAGAGGGTTCAGGTCAGGAGAGCGTGGAGGCCATGGAATTGGTCCGTCTCTACCAATCCATCGGTCACCGAATCTGTTGTTGAGAAGCGTACGAACACTTCGACTGAAATGTGCAGGAGCTCCATCGTGCATGAACCACATGTTGTGTCGTACTTGTAAAGGCACATGTTCTAGCAGCACAAGTAGAGTATCCCGTATGAAATCACGATAACGTGCCCCATTGACCGT
Source organism: Schistocerca serialis cubense (assembly GCF_023864345.2). Lineage (NCBI taxonomy): Eukaryota > Metazoa > Arthropoda > Insecta > Orthoptera > Acrididae > Schistocerca > Schistocerca serialis. The sequence goes on along the minus strand of NC_064649.1, from coordinate 23,159,116 downwards.
AGGTGGAAGAACATGGGGCCCAATCAAGACATCAACAACAATGTCTGCCCAAACGTTCAGTGTTGATGACGTGATTGCACAATTGCGTGCGGATTCTCGTCAGCCCACACATGTTGATTGTGAAAATATACAATTTGATCACGTTGGAATGAAGCCTCATCCGTAAAGAGAACATTTGCACTGAAATGAGGATTGATACATTGTTGGATGAACCATTCGCTGAAGTGTACCCGTGGAGGCCAATCAGCTGCTGATAGTGCCTGCACACGCCGTACATGGTACGGAAACAACTGGTTCTCCCGTAGCACTCTCCATACAGTGACGTGGTCAACGTTACCTTGTACAGCAGCAACTTCTCTGACGCTGACATTAGGGTTATGGTGAACTGCACGAAGAATTGCCTCGTCCGTTGCAGGTGTCCTCGTCGTTCTAGGCCTTCCCCAGCCGCGAGTCATAGGCTGGAATTTCCGTGCTCGCTAAGATTCCGAACAATTGCTTCGAACATCTTCCTGTCGGGACATCTTCGTTCTGGAAATCTGTCTCGATACAAACGTACCGCGCCACGGCTGTTGCCCCGTGCTAATCCATACATCAAATGGGCATCTGCCAACTCCGCACTTGTAAACATTGCGTTCGTGATGAATACTAACCTGTTGATGCTACGTACTGATGTGCTTGATGTAGAGCAATGAGTCGCATGTCAACACAAACACCGAAGTCAACATTACCTTCCTTCAATTGGGCCAACTGGCGGTGAATCGAGGAAGTACAGTACATACTGACGAAACTAAAATGAGCTCTAACATGGAAATTAAGCGTTTCCGGACACATGTCCACCTAACATCTTTTCTTTATTTGTGTGTGAGGAATGTTTCCTGAAAGTTTGGCCGTACCTTTTTGTAACACCCTGTATATTAAGATGTATTAACACTTGCTCCTCGGCCGTGCGGTTAAAGGCGCTGCAGTCTGGAACCGCAAGACCGCTACGGTCGCAGGTTCGAATCCTGCCTCGGGCATGGATGTTTGTGATGTCCTTAGGTTAGTTAGGTTTAACTAGTTCTAAGTTCTAGGGGACTAATGACTTCAGCAGTTGAGTCCAATAGTGCTCAGAGCCATTTTTGAACTTGCTCCTCTTCGCTGCTGTGAAACGCATCTGTTCTATTGAACAAGTGCCCACAACTCTTACGATACGCATTTTAGAGTCCATTTTAGTAGACAATTTTTTCTTGTTTTGATCCACATTGTTGTTGTTGTTGTTGTTGTTGTTGTGATCTTCAGTCCGGAGACTGGTTTGATGCAGCTCTCCATGCTACTCTATACTGTGCAAGCTTCTTCATCTCCCAGTACCTACTGCAACCTACATCCTTCTGAATCTGCTTAATGTACTCATGTTTTGGTCTCCCTCTACGATTTTTACCCTCCACGCTGCCCTCCAATACTAAATTGGTGCTCCCTTGATGCCTCAGAATATGCACTACCAACCGATCCCTTCTTCTAGTCAAGTTGTGCCACAAATTCCTCTTCACCCCAGTTCTGTTCAATACCTCCTCATTAGTTATGTGGTCCGCATTATCACCCCTCAAAATATGGCAAGCAAAGAGCCTGCAGTAGAACACATTCGTTTCACGGTATCCAGTATAAAGAAGTTCGTCTGATTCTTAAGGGACCGGTATGCATTTTAGTGCCCATGTTAGTTAGTTTTATGTTACATGGATCCTAGTCATATGGAACGAGTCGTTTTACGTTCACATCGTGAATTAATTTCTAAATATGGCTACATCCTGAACATCTATAAAATTATTTAAAATTGTAATTAGTTTTTAAATATACAGAAGTGTTAAAAGTGGTGGCTAGGAATTACTAACTTACATTACAATAATTCTGCTGACCCGCCAGGATAGCCAGTCTGCCTTCGGCAGTGCTACGGCACGGGCGTCTGTTTACGTCCCTGCCGGAGACGTTCGTGCTCGCGCAGTTGTTTACCTCTTCGGCGTACTCGCGCGTTTAGACGACTCGATATAGAATGGCACATGCATATCGAAAGTCGACTCTCAAGATTAGTTTTTCGAATGAATACGCGAGACCGAAAGCCTACGAAATCGAAAGGTTCGTACGAGACGACGTTAAACTTGACTACAACGAACTTATCGGAATACACCTCTCCATAGTGAGCAGTGTCGTTTACGTCAAGCTGATTAACGATGCAGTATGTGACAGAATCATCCGAGATACTAAACATGGCCTCAAATTTCGTCACTCTGATGGACATGTTGGAGAAGTAACTATTGATCACGCAGGACTGGGCTTACGAAACATACGTATTTTCGAACTTCCCTTCGAGGTTCCGTCTGACTTGGTCGTTGACGCCTTACGCCCATATGGAAGAGTGCTCAGCCACGTTGAGGAAAAATGGTCCAACTTCACGACTTACCCAGTTCTCAATGGGGTGCGTCAAATCAGAATAGAACTGACACAACATGTACCCTCGTACTTGTTCATCGGCGGATGTAGAGCTATCGTCATCTACGATGGACAACCCAAAACATGCTCAGGCTGCGGGAAAGAGGGCCACGTCCGTTCCGAATGTCTGCAGCGGAGGATAGTCCAAGTTCCAACCGGCGAACCCGTGCCTCAGTCCACGTTGACGCCGCTGCCACTAACGTACGCGGACGCGTTTCGAACTGATCCCATCCCGAAGAATGACCAGCTACTGAATACTGACAGTTTACGGCAACCGACTGCAGCAGAGACCGCCTCCAGTGACGAAACGACGCACACTTCTACCGCTCCGGAGACGACGACGCCCTTAACTGAACGGAAAGGATCGGTAGGAGATATGGAAATTGATCCTGCGGTTGTGCCAACAGCTGCTTTCGTCCCTGAGCACCAGGAGTCACTTCCGCACTCGGATACGGAGGCGCACACGCGCAAACAACGATCGCCGAAGCGCCACAAGAAACGACGACTAGCGCCGTCGGATACCTGCTTACTGCAGCCCAAGTCAGACGGACTTGGGTGTAACGTCGATGCAGGGCATCCGGATGCGCAACGAGAGGTTCTACCTCCCACACAGCTGTACGACGCGAAGCATGCTAGGCAGGTGTTGAATACAGACACACCGGACGGAAAGCCGACGGAAGGAGTCCCTCCACCCACCGCAGCAACGCCACCGCCTTCGGTCAGCCAGGCCGGAGGAACACGGCGGGAGCTGGACCACCAGCACAGGAACTGGGCCGACGAATCCGATACTGACCCACAGACCGACGACGCACCCGCCAAGGCGAGTGCTGCGTCCACCGGATGTTAACCACGCAGAAGATGCAGACTGCCGCACAGGCAGCATGTCGCCGAGCAGCGGCACACAAATTAACATAAGCGTTCATGTGCGCTTTACGCACTGAGGAACAGCGGCAGGCATATCGAACGGCCTCTATTAATATTAATACGATCAGAACGCCTGTCAAATTGCAATTACTACGAGACATGTTGCGTGCGTCGGACGTCGACATCGTTCTTCTGCAGGAAGTATATAGCTTCCCCGACATATACGAGTACGATACATACATTACACCTACTACCGACGGCGGAAGCGGAACAGCGATACTTCTACGTAGCGGCATAGTAGCCGAGGACGTGGTGTACCTGCCGTCAGCGCGAGGACTGGCGCTCACAGTGCTGGGAGTACGGGTCGTTAACATTTACGCACCGTCGGGGTCTGACAGACGGCGCGATCGATCCCGATTTTACGCAGAGGAGATTGCAACACTATTCGTAGGTCGGTATGAACATGTCTTATTTGGAGGCGACTTTAACTGCGTGCTTGCACCAAGAGATCAACACCCACGTTACACTTCATGCCCGGAGCTGCGGCAACTCATACAGGACATGAATCTCATTGATACATGGGAGACGATACATGGCGACAGACGTGGATACACCTACGTTACGAGTCACTCTGCCAGTCGTCTCGATCGCATTTACGTAACACGTCGTCTCGAAGCTACGATCCTCGATGCGGAATTGTGGCCTGTCGCCTTTTCAGATCACATAGCATATATATGCACGGTCTCCCTGAGACGTCAACAAGTGTGGAGGAGTCGCAGTGTTTGGAAACTGAATACAGCACACCTCAGGGAACCGGAGTGCAGACGCTTAATCGAAGACACTTGGCATGTGTGTGAACGACGCCTCCCGACATATCCGACGACATTGCAGTGGTGGCTGGAATGCGTTAAGCCTGCATTGCGCCGAGCGTTAATTGCATACGGAAGAGAGCAGGTGATGTGGAGGCGACACACGACGGAATTTTATTTCACGATGCTCCGTGAACTTTCTGTACAAGCACCTTCACAGGAGCGTCGTGCCGGTATAAAACGAGCACAGGCCCAAATAATTTCAATAACGCGCCGCCGTCTGGAGGGTGTCGCAATCCGTGCAAGGGCCTTCGAACGAGTCCATGGAGAATCACCGTCGATGTATCACATTATCAGAGAAAAACAACGTAGCCGCAGAACCTTAATACAGACGGTCGTACTGCCGGATGGACGCCGTATGACAACGCAAAAAGACATTGCCAACGCTTTCGTGGAACACTACGGTCATCTCTATGACGAAGCGGAACACGACCAGGCAGCCTTTCATGAGGTCCGACGAACGCTCTCTGCGTGTCTCGACGAGTCGGCCAACCTGGAGTTAACAGGAGAAGTCACAGGTGACGACGTAATGGAAGCGATTGATAAGGGAGCGTCGCACAAATCGCCGGGGCCCGACGGGTTTCCGTTAGAGTTCTATCGTACATTTAAAGATCTCATGACTCCACGATGGACTGCCATGTACCGCGAATTGATGTCTCCCAACGTGCCTCTTCCACCCTCCTTCGTGGAAGGAATGATCATCCCCATCCACAAACCATCTGGCGGCACAGGGATACAGGCCTACCGTCCACTGACCCTTCTTAATTGCGACTACAAGATCTACGCCAGGATACTTGCAGCACGCTTTAAACGCGTGATACGCCAAGTGATTTCACTCGACCAAACCCAGCTAGGAGGAGCTAGCAATATACAAACGGCACTCAGCGACTACCGCGATGTTATCGCACTGGCAGCAACATGTCGTCTCCGGGGTGCTTTGGTATCGATAGACTTCGATCGCGCATTTGACAGGCTGAGCCATGCTTACATCACGGACGTGATGAAGCAAATGAAGTTTCCGGAAAGTTTTGTCACCGTCGTCATGCGACTACTCCACGGAGCCGCATCCAAAGTGCTCATCAACGGACGCTTGGTGGGGCCCATCACCATCTCACGATCGGTCAGACAAGGGTGCCCGCTGTCAACGATATTGTATGCCATCGCTGTCGAGCCGCTGCTCTGCGGGCTCCGGAATCGACTCCAAGGAATGACGATAAGGCACAACACGTTTATATGCAGAACATACGCGGATGACCTAGTGTTTTTAGCACGGTCAGGCGACGAGGCAAGAGTGGCCTTGCATTGGATTAATTTGTATTGTATGGCTACGGGAAGTCGCCTGAACATGGCAAAGTCGGGAGCGATGAACATCGGGAGAGGACTCCACCAGGAAGTGTAGCACAATTACAGCTGATTAACAAGATGAAATGCCTAGGAATTATCTTCACTACAGACGTTCGACGCACGGCGGCACTGAGTTACAGACATCTTCTGCAAACAATTCGTGCGAGTGTACGAAGTCACAGGTTAAGGGCACTGGATATGATACAACGGGTCACCTCTGCCAACACTTATCTAGCTTCTTGCATCCCCCACCTGGCACAAGTTCTTCCTATGCCGGTGGTGTTGGCCCGTCGAATCCTGGCGGCACTGGGATATTTTGTGAGCACGGGTCTGCTTTTTAAGGTCGGATACGAAACCCTCACGCTTCCTCGTAGTCGTGGAGGTCTTGGACTAGTCCACGTACGCGACCGAGCAGTGGCTATTTATGTAACCACAATGATAAAGATGTGGACACGACACCAGACAAGTCTGACGGGCACCTTGATAGACGAACTCGCTCCACCTTCACGTTCGGCTCCAGTAGCGGTGTCTCACATCTCACCATCGCTTGCCCATATGCGAACCTTCTTTGTGGAACACAGTTATCTACATCTGGAACTACCGACAACCAGGACGGCAACGGCTCGTGATATATATCAAATCTTAACTCGACGACGGCCGAATAATGCCGTAGAGCGCCGCCAACCATCAGTTACGTGGTCAGTGGTATGGCGTACCGTGCACCACCCACACCTTGATACGGGAACGCGCGCACTGTGGTATCAGGTGGTAAATGGGAAATACGTGACTCGTTCCAGGTTGCATGCAATTCATATGGCGGACGAGCCACTGTGTCCGCAGTGCAATGTAATAGACACAGAGGAGCATCGCCTGATATGCGGACCTTCGGCGGACGTATGGTATTTGGTCAAAAAAATGATGGCCTTCCTCCTTCGGGTGGGGCCGCAAGCAATAGAACCACGGATACTACTTCTCCCAGATAGGACATATTATCCCCGAACAAAGACAAACGCAGTGACCTGGATTCGAGGTTTGACTGTGCGTTATCTTTTCCGAGACGGCAGTAAGAATGTGCTCGACTTTTGGGCCTTACTACAAGATCATCACTCACAGCTTATGAGACATCCGAGATATCGAACATATTACGCAAATTTTTTAGGGAGTGCCTTGCTTGATCCCCCATCCAGTTGGGGTGTCCCGGGTAGGAGAATGTAATTATTGATTATCAGTATCAGAACAAGAAAGGACCAGGACAGTGGAGAGGATCCACAAACACACGTGAAGACGTACCCGACACCAACGAGAGGTATAACGGGATTAGCGAGGTCCGCGCCCAAAAGAGGAATGTAGACCGTTATTGTTTTGTACTGACAGAAGCAGGATATTTTTTTTTTATTTTTATTTTTTTTTTTTTTACTATTACGTCAAAAAAAAAGTTCACGTATTTACGTTTCCCAGAAATATTTTATTTTATAAAAGTCGTCTTCCTATATATTAAAAAAAAAAAATTGCTAGAAGCAGTTTATGTTTGTTATGCTACACCGGACTGCAAACAAAAAAAAAAAGTCCACTTATTTACATTTCCCAGGGAAAAAAAAAAAAAAAAAAAAGTGGCAAGCGAGCGAGACCCTCGTCCAGGCGACCCTGGTTCGAGACCCGTCTATGCTGCTTTTCTTTTCTTTTTGTTTTCTTTCAAATGCTTGTTTTAATTTATAATTACTCATGAAAATTTTGCAAGTAATTGACTGAAAAAAAAAGTGGATACACCGGTAAAAAAAAAAAAAAAAAAAAAAAAAAAAAAAAAAAAAAAGAGCGCTAACGCGCTGCTTCCTGGACTCGGGTAGGCGCGCCGGCCCCGGATCGAATCCGCCCGGCGGATTAACGACGACGGCCTGGATGTGGTTTTTAGGCGGTTTTCCACATCCTACTTGGTGAATAACGGGCTGGTCCCCACGTCCCGCCTCAGTTACACGACTCGCAGACATTTGAAACACATTCACACTATTTTACGATTTACACTAGACGCAACCAGGGGGGGGGGGGGGCTATGGGGTGGTGGCAGGAAGGGCAGCTGGCCATCCCTTACAATTAACCATGCCAAATCCGTACTTAACCGTGCCGACCCTGCACACAATGCGGGATAAAGGCAGTAGCAAAAGAAAGAAAGCGTAAATTACAATAATTCTCCTATGGAATAGAAGGAGTTGTAAAGAAGAAACTTTTTCAGTTTGTTTTCTAATTTTACTTCGCTGTCATTGAGACATTCTATTTCAGTGGGTAAGTTACCTAAATTTTTAGTTGCAGCAATGTGCACCGCTTTTTAATGAAAATCATTTTTCCCTCTGGTGTTGTAATCATGCACATCGCTCTGCTCCTTTTGAACTGCAGCATGTTATTTACAAGCTCAACGAGGGAAAAAAAAATTGTGAAGCAGTAGTCAGAATGCCGAACTCCTTAAACAGATGTCCACAAGATGATCGTGAGTGAGCGACACAGCCGGCCGTAGTGGTCGAGCGGTTCTAAGCGCGTCAGTTTGGAACTGCGTGACCGCTACGGTCGCAGGTTCGAATCCTGCCTCGGGCATGGATGTGTGTGATGTCCTTAGGTTAGTTAGGTTTAAGTAGTTGTAAGTTCTAGGGGACTGATGACCGCAGCAGTTAAGTCCCATAGTGCTCAGAGCCATTTGAACCATTTGAACCATTTGAACCATTTGAGCGACACATAGTAATCTTACAGCACGTTTGTGCGCAACGAAAACTTCCTTTCTTGAAGATGAGTCACCCCAGAACATTATTCCGTATGACATTATAGAATGAAAATATGCAAAAAAAAAAAGCCTCAATATACTTATTTCTCTCTTCCCAGGATATGCAGTGATTCTAAGTGCAAATGTTGCTGAACTTAGTTGTTTTAGGTGTTCCAAAATGTGCCTCATCAGTATGGACACCATGGAATTTTAAAGTTTCCACTCTATCTATTATTTCCTCACCATGTGTTACGTTTACCATTGGTGTAGTACCCTCTAATGTGCAGAACTGAATGTGTTACGTTCTTCTTAAAACTGAGGGTGAGACCATTCGCAGAAAACCAGCCAGTGACATTCTTAAGGATCTTGTTTATCATTTCTTGTGCTTCTGGATGTATGCCTGAACTGATTCCAATTCTAGTGCCATCTGCAAAAGCAACTAATTGTACTTGTTGTGTTTTGGTCCCTACATGTGATTTCTCTCGAGTCAGAACAATGTCCATGCACTACGTTGGTTGAATTACTAGGTATAGCGTTCCGCATTCTTTTGGTTGGTTATGACATTATCCATTGGTTGACTATACCATCTGTCCCATAGAACTTGAGTTTATCTGGGAAAATACTGTGATTCAGACAGTCAGATGCCTTAGATAGGTCGCAGAAAATTCCAAGCCGCGGTATTTTATTATTTAATGCTTCTACAATTTGGTGAAAGAACAGGTAAAAAGCATTGTCAGTACATCGACTGTTCTGAAATCTGAACCGTAATTTGCTGACGATATTGCTGTTGCCCAGGTGAGATACTATTCCCGAATATATCTCATTTTGAAAAATTTTGGAAAATGGTGTTAGCAGTGAAACATGTCGGTAGGTATTGACATCTCTCCTATCACCTTCCTTAAAGAGGGATGGAACAACGACATATTTCAGTCTCTGTGGAAAAATGCCTTCAGATAGCGATGCATTACATATACCAGATAAGATAGGGTTATATTTACTAGGAATTTTTTGCTTCGAATGATCATTCCTGCTATATTCCTGAATATTGAGTAGTCGTTCTGGGACACGCCGTAAAGGCACGGTTTTGTGAAACTCCTGAGGAGGTACCATTAAGTTTTACCACCGTACGAACTCTTGTTGCACTTTAACAAATTTGAGATGAGAGTTCGTATAGTGGAGCGGTATGTAAGGATTTAGAAACAATTTATACTTTTTAAGTAAAGATAACACGGGTATGCCAAAATGTTGTCCTCCGATTGTGTGAAATCTTATGGGACTTAACTGCTGAGGTCATCAATCCCTAAGCTTACACACTACTTAACCTAAATTATCCTAAGGACAAACACACACACCCATGCCCGAGAGAGGACTCGAACCTCCGCCGGGACCAGCCGCACAGTCCGTGACTGCAACGCCTTAAACCGCTCGGCTAATTCCACGCGACTGTTGTCCTCCGAAACTATATTACGTGGCTGAAGGAAGTACACAACTTTATTTGCTTATAACGTACTGTAACCATTTTTTAAGCCGGTTGAAAATGATTTCGATCTCTACCACATATTATAAAAACGGAAACATCTGCATCTACGCACATATTCGGCAGGAAACTACAGAGTGCATGGCAGAAGGTACCTTGTACTACTGTTCGTAATTCCCTTTTCTGTTCCACTCCCCGAATGGAGCGAGGGAAAAGGGCTGTCTACAAGCTTTAGTACACGCTCTCATCTCTCTGTTTGTCTTCTCGCTCCTTATGCGTAAATGTACGTTGACGGTACTAAAATCGTTCTGCAGTCAGCTCCAGATTCTCGATAGTATTTCGCGAATAGAACGTCATCTTCCGTCCACAGATTCCAATTCGGCTTCAGAAAGCTATTACATCTAAATCTACGTCTATTCTCATCAAACCACCTCACGGTGTGTGGCGGGAGGGTATTTCGTGTACCCAGCATCTCTTGCCCCTTTCGCTGGTCCATTCGCGAGTGGTTCACGGGAAGAACGGTTGCTGGTAAGCACCGGTGTGGGCTCGAATCTCTCTACACTATATCCTGACAGTCTTTTCGGGAGATATACGTGTAAGGAGGAGAAATGCGTACCATCACGTTTCCGACTTTGATAAAGGTCGGATTGTAGCCTATCGCGATTGCGGTTTATCCTATCGCGACATTGCTGCTCACGTTGGCCGAGATCCAATGACTGTTAGCAGAATATGAAATCGGTGGGTTCAGGAGGATAATACGGAACGCCGTGTTGGATCCCAACGGCCTCGTATCACTAGCACTCGAAATGACAGGCATCTTATCCGCATTAAAATTGCTACACCACGAAGAAATGCAGATGATAAACGGGTATTCATTGGGCAATTATACTAGAACTTACATGTGATTACATTTTCACGCAATTTCGCTTCATAGATCCTGAGAAATTAGTACCCAGAACAACCACCTGTGGCCGTAATACAGTTTGGTTGGTTGTTTGGGGAAGGAGACCAGACAGCGTGGTCATCGGTCTCATCGAATTAGGGAAGGATGGGGAAGGAAGTCGGCCGTGCCCTTTCAGAGGAACCATCCCGGCATTTGCCTGGAGTGACTTAGGGAAATCACGGAAAACCTAAATAAGGATGGCCGGACGCGGGATTGAACCGTCGTCCTCCCGAATGCGAGTCCAGTGTCTAACCACTGCGCCACCTCGTTCGGTCTCTGGCCGTAATAACGGCCTTGATACGCCTGGGCATTTAGTCAAACAGAGCTTGGATGGCGTGTACAGGTACAGCTGCCCATGCAGCTTCAACACGATACCACAGTTCATCAAGAGTAGTGACTGGCGTATTGTGACGAACCAGCTGCTCGGCCACCATTCACCAGACGTTTTCAATTGGTTAGAGATCTGGAGAATGTTCTGGCAAGGGCAGCAGTCAAACATTTTCTGTATACAGAAAGGCCCGTGCAGGACCTGCAACATGCGGTCGTCCATTATCCTGCTGAAACGTAGGGTTTCGGAGGGATCAAATGAAGGGTAAAGCCACGGGTCGTAACACATCTGAAACGTAACGTCCACTGATCGAAGTGCCGTCAATGCGAACAAGAGGTAACTGAGACGTGTAACGAATATCAGCCCATACCATCACGCCGGGTGATACGCCAGTATGGCGATGACGAATACGCGCTTCCAATGTGCGTTCACCGCGATGTCGCCAAACAAGGATGCGACCATCATGATGCTGTAAACAGAACCTGGATTCATCCGAAAAAATGACGTTTTGCCATTCGTGCAACCAGGTTCGTCATTCAGTACACCATCGCAGATGCTCCTGTCTGTGATGCAGTGTCAAGGGTAACCGCAGCCGTGGCCTCCGAGCTGATAGTCCATGCTGCTGCAAACGTCGTCCAACTGTTCGTGCAGATGGTTGTTGTCTTGCAAACGTCCCCATCTGTTGACTCAGGGATCGAGACGTGGCTGCACGATCCGTTACAGCCATGCGGATAAGACGCCTGACATCTAGACTGCTAGTGATACGAGGCCGTTGGGATCCAGCAGGGCGTTGCGTATTACCCTCCTGAACCCACCGATTCCACATTCTGCTAACAGTCATTGGATCTCGACCAACGCGAGCAGCAATGTCGCGATACGATAAAAAGAAAAGTCGGAACCGGTACGCATTTCTCCTCCTTACACAAGGCATCACAACAACGTTTCGCCAGGCAACGTCGGTCAACTGCTGTTTGTGTATGAAAAATCGGTTGGAAACTTTCCTCATATCAGCACGATGCAGGTATCGCCACCGGCGCCAACCTTGTGTGAATGCTCTGAAAAGCTAATCATTTGCATATCACAGCATCTTCTTCCTGTCGGTTAAATTTCGCGTCTGTAGCACGTCATCTCCGTGGTGTAGCAATTTTAATGGCCAGTGGTGTAGGAAGTCCTCGGTCGAGTCATACAGTTGGCCCGATGTTCCGTATGGTCGTATTCTGTTCGTTAGACGGCAGTGCAGGAACTCTATCGAAGACGTTCCGGAAGTCAAGTAACGCGGCGTCTACATGGCGGCCGGTACGTGCTGCTCTCTGGCTGACGTGGGCGAACAGAGCGAGCTGGGTTTCACACGATCGTTGTTTTCGGAACCCACGTTGATTCCTACAGTGGATATTTTCGGTCTCCAGAAATGCTGTAATACGCGAGCATGTAACATGTAAATGAGTAAAGCAATCGGCAACGTTAGACTCTCGCTGGCGACACAGATAATGCAGTTCAAATTCTGCTTTGCAGATTTACAAAGCAGTGCAATGGAGGGTAGAGTCAACGTTTCTGGGCACGAGCAAATGTGAGCCAAAGGTGGACCACACCAAGCGATCGTACGCTACAATAGTAATGGGATGGCAATGTGCACATATAGAGATGGCGGTAGTGTCTCATATAAGACGCTAAGAGGAAGTGGGATTCGTCCGGAGGTGCTGAGGATGTGCAAGAATACAAAAGTGCAAAGAAGGAGGCAAAACGAGCCGTGGCTAAAGCTAAAGCTGAATCAGTAAGGGAGGCATACGAACAACTACAGAAAAATCAGGACATGAGGCAACTGATACAGATAGGCAAATCAAGAGATACAGCTTCTAAGGATCTAGCAGCAATAAAACAAATGAAAGATGAAACAGGAATAATTCTGCATGCCCATGGAAAAATAATCCAAAGGTGGTTGAATTATTTTGAGAAACTGCTGAATGAAGAAAGTGTAAGAGTGAAAACTGAGGAAGGAGGGGCAAACGAAGGATTAACGATGGATATAAGTAGAGATGAAGTCGAACAGGCAGTTGAAAAGATGAAAAATGGGAAGGCAGTTGGCCCAGACCAGATCCCCGTTGACGTGTGGAAGTGTCTCAGTAAAAAGGGAATTGATCTCCTTTGGGATTTAATGAAGAAGATTTGGCGACAGGAGGAGATGCCAGACGAGTAGAGAACTAGTGTACTGATCCCAATATTTAAGAGGAAAGGTGATGTGCGGAACTGCAGTAACTATAGAGGTATTAAACTGATGGCACACACAATGAAAATCTGGGAAAGAGTTATAGAAGCAAGATTACGCAAGGAGACTGTGGTGTGTGAAGAACAGTTTGGGTTCATGCCTGGAAGAGGAACGACTGATGCAATACATGCTTTAAGGCGGATAGTGGAGAGACACGGGGAGCTACAAGCCATTGATTTGGAGATAGCATATGACAGAGTCCCAAGGGACGAAATATGGAGAAGCATGAGAGAGCAGTGCGTGCCAGAGAAGTATGTGAGGCTAGTGAAGGAAATGTACAGAGGAGCAGTGACACAGGTGAGAAGTAGTATGAGCATGACAAAGGGGTTTCCAGTAAAAGTAGGGTTACATCAAGGGTCTGCGCTTAGTCCCTACTTCTTTGACCTGATTATGAATGTGCTGGTGAAAGATGTGAAGAAGGAAGCGCCGTGAAATATGATGTTTGCGGATGATGTGGTTCTTTGTGAGCAGAGCATCGAAAAGACTTGAGGAAAAGCTGGAGGATTGGAGGAATTCACTAGAAGAAAGAGGGACGAAAATTAGCAGGACAAAGTCAGAATATTTAGCACTGAAGGATGGGCAGATGAGGCCTTGCAAGATCCAGGATGATGAGCTGAAATCGGCCTGTAAATTTAAATACCTGGGGTATAACATACAGAGGAACGGAGGGGTGGAAAGCGAGATACAACACCGAATAAATTGCGCGGTTGGAACAACTGAAGGAAAATGAGTGGAGTGTTGTGTGACAAGAAGGTTGAAAGGTAAAGTGTACAAGTCGGTGGTAAGGCCTGCTATGATGTACAGGGCAGACACATGGCCAATCACAGTAGCCCAGGAAAGGAAGATGGAAGTGGCGGAAATGAGGATGCTGAGGTGGATGTGTGGGGTAACAAGGAGAGACAGGATTAGAAATGAATTTTTTAGAGGAGCTGTGAAAGTGGGACGCATGGGGAAAAAGATACAAGAGAGCAGACTAAGGAGGTACGGACACTTACAGAGAAAAGGGGAAGAGTATATCGGAAACACAGCTGAAGATATAAAGATTGAAGGGGCGAGAAGCAGAGAAAGACCGAAGATGAGGTGGAAGGATAAGATATCCGGGGGGCTAAGGATGGAAGAAGGAAGAGGCAATGGATAGAGAACTATGGAGGGGAAGGATCCAGAAGAACAACGCCGACCCTACATGACGTGGGACAAGGCGACGATAAAGAAGAAGAAGAAAAGGTTCTCATATACAAGGTGTAAAAGGGCGGTACATTGGCGGAAGTGTCATTTGTAGTCACATGATTCATGTGAAAAGGAGTCCGATGTGATTATGACCGTACGACGGAAAAACAGACTTAAAAAAGCGGAATGGTAGTTGGAGCTAGACGAGTGGAACATTCCATCTCTGAAATCGTTAGGCAATTCAATATTCCGAAATCGACACTGTCAAGAGTGTGTAGGGGGTACTAAGTTTCAGGCATTGCCTGTCACCGCGGACAACACAGTGGCCGATGGCCGTAATTAAACGACCGAGAGGAGAGGTGTTTGCGTAGGGTTGTCGGTGCTGAAAGACAAGCAACACTGTGCGATGTACGACATCGCCCGCAGCGCCTGTCCTGGGCTCGTGACCGTATCAGTTGGACCCTAGACGACTCGAATCCGTGGTCTGATCAGATGAGTCACTATTTCAGTTGGTAAGAGCCGATGGTAGGGTGCGAGTGCGGCGCGAAGCCCACAAAGCCATGGACCCAACTTGTCAAAAAGGCACCGTGCCAGCTCCTGGTGGCTTCATAACGGTGTGGGCTGAGTTCAGGTGGACTGGGTCCTCTGGTCCAACTGAACTGCTCATTCACTGAAAATGACTAAGTCCAGCTAGTTGCAGAGCATTTGCAGGCATTCATGGACGTCATGGTCCCAAACCACAATGTCGTGTCACCGGGCTACAATTGCTCGCCATTGGTTTGAAGAACATTCTGTACAATCAGAGCGGATGATTTCGCCCACCGATCCTCCGATATGGGGAGGTCAGTTCGTGCACAGCAACACTTCGGCAACACTTCCTCAGGTACACTTCCGCAGTTATGGACGGCAATAGAGCGAGCATGGCCCGGTACTCCTGCAGGTGACTTCCAACGGCTTGAGTCCATGCCACATACAGATGTTGCAGTATGCTGGACAAAAGGATCTCCGACACTACGTTAGGAGGTGCCCCATGACTTTTCTGACTTCAGTGTACCGTCGAGTAGCACACCGCCCAGGCCATGGTTCTCGGCACCTCTTGTCTAGCTGGGCATCTGCTGTTCGTGTTTCTTTTACGCCTTTCCACGCGATGCACCATCAAGTCGGGCGTGGTGGTCTAGTGCTAATGTGCGTGCCTGGAAACCAAGTGGTCGTGGGATCGAATCCCAGTCAAACAACGATAATTTCCCGGTCGACGAAGTGGCGTCCAGCTGAAAGACTTCCATCATTCTGTTGACCCACACAAAACTGTCTATACACACATCAAAAAAGTTTTGGATCACTTCGGTTCCGAGAGTTCCGGAAGCTGTACAGGAAATTGGAATAGAGATCAACATAAACATCATTTCCGCCCTTTCTATTGCTAATGAAAACCACACATTGCGTGTTGCACCACCATACAGCGAGACGTTCAGTGGTGGTGGTCCAGATTACTGTACACACCGGTACCAATAATACCCAGTAGCACGTCCCCTTGCCCTGATGTGTGCCTCTATTCGTCGTGGCATACTATCCGCAAGTTCATCAAACCACTGTTGGTCCAGATCCTCAACGGCGATTCGGCGTAGATCCCCCAAGTGCTTGTTGGGCCACATCGTCCATAAACAGCCCTTTTCAATCTATCCCAGACATGTTCGATACGGTTCGTGTCTGGAGAACATGCTGGCTACTCTAGTCGAGCGATGTCGTTATCCTAAAGTCACGAGATGTGCACGATGGAGTCGCGAATTGTCGTCCATGAAAACGAATGCCTCGCTAGTATGCTGCCGATATGGTTGCACTATCGGTCGGAGGATGGTATTCACGTATCGTACAGCCGTTACGGCGCCTTCCGTGATCACCAGCGACGTACGTCGGCCCCACATAATGCCACCCCAAAACAGCAGGGAACCTCCACCTTGCTGCACTCGCTGGACAGTGTGTCCAAGGCGTTCAGCCTGACCGGGTTGCCTCCAAACACGTCTCCGACGATTGTCTGGTTGAAGGCATATGCGACACTCATCGGTGAAGAGAACGTGTTGCCAATTCTGAGCGGTCCATTCGGCATGTTGTTGGACCCATCTGAACCGCGCTGCATGGTGTAGTGGTTGCAAAGATGGACCTCGCCATGGACGTCGTGAGTGAAGTAGCGCATCATGCAGCCTGTTGCGCACAGTTTCAGGCGTAAGACGACGTCCTGTGGCTGCACCAAAAGCATTATTCGACATGGTGGCGTTGCTGTCAGGGTTCCTCCGAGCCATAATCAGTAGGTAGCTGTCATCCATTGCAGTAGTAGCCCTTGGTCGGCCGGAGCGAGGCATGTCATTGACAGTTCCTGTCTCTCTGTATCTCCTTCATGCCCGAACATCGCTTTGGTTCACTCCGAGACGCCTGGACACTTCCCTTGTTGAGAGACCTCCCTGACAGAAAATAACAGTCCGGACGTGATCGATCCGCGGTATTGAACGTGTAGGCACGGTTGAACTACAGACAACTCGATCCGTGTACCTCCTTCCTGGTGGAATGACTCGAACTGATCGGCTGTCGGACCCCCTTCGTCTAACAGGCGCTGCTCATGCATGGTTGTTTACATCTTTGGGTCAGTTTAGTGAGATCTCTGAACAGTCAAAGGGACTGTGTCTGTGATACAATGTCCACATTCGGGAGGGCGACGGTTCAATCACGCGTCCGGCCATCCTGATTTAGGTTTTCCGTGATTTCCCTAAATCGCTCCAGGCAAATGCCGGGATGGTTCCTTGTAAAGGGCACGGCCGACTTCCTTCCCCATCCTTCCCTAATCCGATGAGACCGATGACCTTGCTGTTTGAACTCTTCCCCCAAACAACCCAACCCAACCCAACCCCCAATGTCCACAGTCAACGCCTATCTTGAGGAGTTTTTAATATTTTTGTGGGATCTAAAATTTAAAAACCTCTCTCACACCGGACTGATTTAGCCTCACTGATCAGGATAGTAAAAAACATGCGTATATTAAGGGAATTTTCGTTCACAAAGCAGGTTTATCACATTCACACAGTTCAATACTGTTCTATCCTGATTAAATGCCGGCCGACTTGGCCTAGCGGTTCTAGGTGCTACAGTCTGGAACCGCGCGACCGCTACGGTCGCAGGTTCGAATCCTGTCTCGGGCGTGGATGTGTGTGATGTTCTTAGGTTAGTTAGGTTTAAGTAGTTCTAAGTTCTAGGGGACTGATGACCTCAGAAGTTAAGTCCCATAGTGGTCAGAGCCATTTGTGCCATTTTTGAACCTGATTAAATGAGCTTAACTTAAATTCCATAAGGCAGTGAAGCAATTTCGAAGTCTCGGTGCGACGAAAATTGTCAGTCGATCTCCTGAAAACATTTGTAATAATTATTAACTTTCGGTGATCACATGGGGAAGACCGGAGATCTGCTGGTAAGACCGTGTTAGCC
Organism: Schistocerca serialis cubense; assembly: GCF_023864345.2. Lineage (NCBI taxonomy): Eukaryota > Metazoa > Arthropoda > Insecta > Orthoptera > Acrididae > Schistocerca > Schistocerca serialis. The sequence goes on along the minus strand of NC_064649.1, from coordinate 23,141,184 downwards.
TATTTATTGGAAGTAATAAACTGGATATCTTGAGCGTACAAAACGGCAGGTTCGTCCAGTGTAAATCAGACATTTCCCCACTGACCCCGTGCAACACAGTGTAGTAAGCAGACACTGTCAATAATAATCAGTTAAATAATAGGCGAACACACTTACTTTAGTTTAGTTCATGTATTAAATTCCTTCTCATACGGAATCTCATCAAGATGGCGACTAGCTCAACAACACATACATATACATCTTCGTTCTTTCACGGCTAATCGGCAAGATCTCCTTCATTCTTTTCATAAGAGAAAACATAGATAGCAGAGAAGCTATGCCATGGAGTAAATGGACGCTCGAAGGAGTAATAGGGCTTGAAATTACTTTGCATTGATAATCATCGTATATTAAAGTTTAGGAATCGGTAAGATAAGAAGAGATATTTCGAGATATGTACTCATATAATGTATAAAATTTCTGAAAATATCGTGGAGAGACCTTCTGCAAGAGACATTACAAGTTCTGGGACCCGGCGTGATGCAAAACTTTTTCGATGTGTGTATTTTCTTCAGAATCGGCAAGAACATTTTTGTGTATCGATGCTTTCTTGATACATTTTCTGTTTGTGTAAAGCTGCAGAAACACTTGCCGCGCAGCGGATGGGCAGGTTAGGTGTTGGGGGATTAACCCAGTTCGTGGGCAGTGTGCGCCGGGCAGGTCGTGCTGTATTAATTCACAAGGGCGGCAGGCAGCTGCTGGCTCGGTCCTCGTTTTTTAAACGCCTCCTACGAGTTCCCTCCAGGGAAATCAGAGGGAATACACAAGGACGTGGCGAGCCGGTGCGCCCTGGCGCCGGGCGGTAAACTTAATCACTGCAGCAAAGGCCTGCCCACCCTTATACTTCCGAGGCGTCCATCCCCCCTGAGCGCTGGCGCTCGCCGTGTTTTGTTGTTCAGTGCAGAGCGGAGAGCTACGTGGTGTCCTACGAAAATTGAAATAAAATGAAAAATCGTGAACATTAATATCAGGGTGGTTTTCGAAAGGGAAGATCCTGTGCAGAACAAATTTTTAACTTAAAGTTAATAACTCGCCATAGAATGTTAACCAGCAAACCAATAGTAGTGTCATTTATAAACTTCAAGAAAGCATTTGACTGTATAGACAGAGAAACGATAGATAAGGTCATTTGAGAATTTGGTGTGAAATCAAAACTAGCAAACATAATTCGTGAAACACTAACAGGCACAGTATCTAAAGTCAAATTTATGGGAGAAGTATCTCAGCCTTTTGAAATAAAAACTGGTGTTAGACAAGGTGACGGTTTATCATCTTTACTGTTTAACTGTGTTCTAGAAAAAATTGTAAGGATCTGGAATTCAGAGCTAAAAAATCACAAAGTTAAACCAATAACCCTGGGAAGGAAAACAAATGGAATTAAGGTAAACTGCTTGGCTTTTGCGAATGATTTCGCAATACTTTCAGAAAACCTGACAGAAGCAGCTACTCAAATAAACATTCTGGAAAAGTTAGCAAACAGAACTGGTCTCAAAATTTCTGCTGAAAAAACAAAGTTCATGGCAAACACAAATATGTAAAATAGAGCGAGTAAATAAATTTAAATATCTTGGAGAAACTATACAACAGAATGGACTAGAAAAATCTGCAATAGATGTAAAAATTAATAAAATGGAAAGAGCATATGGCTTGACCAAAAATATTTACAACAAGAAATGTATATCTAGAAAAACAAAACTAAAACACTACACCACAGTGGTACGACCAGAATGTTTATACGGATCTGAATGCCTAACGATGAACTATAAGATGGACAAACTAGAGGTACTGGAAAGAAGGATTATTAGAAAAATAATGGGTGCAATTAAAACTGCAGATGGTTGGAAAATAAGAAGTAATGAGGAGATCTACAAAAATATAGAGAAAATATCTGAAGTAATGGCCAAACGAAGATTAACCTTTTTTGGACATCTCTACCGAATGGATGGAAATAGACTAGCAAAACAAATACTCCTATATATCTGGAAGAAGAAATCGACAATAGTATGGATTACAGAAGTAAGAAAAGATCTTGAAAGAAACAACATCAAAGAATCAGAAATAGGAGAAAGAAACCGTTTTCAAAACAAAATACTAAATTTGGAAGGCTTTCACAGCAGAAGAAATAAAAAATCGGGAACAACATGGACAGAAGAAAGGAAGAGATTCCATGGGGAGAAAATGAGGGAATACTGGAAAAAAAGGAAACAACAACAAAGGAAGAAGAGGAACTGAAGTTGTTGTTAACGTGATCCTAGTTGGTCAATACGATTGTATATAAAAAAATTAAAATTTTTTTTTAAAAAAAACCGACAATGTCCTGAATAGAGATGAAGGGAAATGGGCCTATGAACATGTGTCCAAAAATGGGAAGGTGTGTGTGTGTGTGTGTGTGTGTGTGTGTGCGCGCCCCGAAACACAGTACAGAGCTGCATCGCATCCAGTTCAGCAAGAGATGTTCAAAGTGACCTCCACTGGATTTTAGGTGATAGCAGGTTAGTAGCGGTTGTCATGCAGGACACACAAAGTCGTATTTTGCCTTACACCATGTTGGCGGTCCACTTGCCTGGAACTTGTACTACGGTTCGTCTCAATATGCTGCAGAACCCCGTCCTCCAAATCTGGTCTACGCACACTCTGACGCCTCCGTGCTCGTTCGTCTGTCTGAAAGGCCGCACGATCGCACTAACACCCAAAAGGGGATTAAAATGTTGTGTGATGTGGCTGGCGTCTGTGATGGTACTTATTTTAGTATAGCCGTGCTGTCCCTCGACCGTTTCCTTCTGCTTGGCCCTGCAGAGACACCATCTCGGCTTGTTGCCGACATGAATACCAGACCGTTCTGCTGCATACAGTACGCTGCATGAATCAGCACCTGCAACACCCAAGGAAGAAACAGCACATGGTCAGAGAAACTGTCATTCGTCAGCGCCATCTACCGTGGCATCAACGCATGTCTGAACACATTTTCATAGGACGGTTTCTCCTTCATTTACAATCAGGAGTTTGTCCCTGCGGTATGCCCATTTTATTAATGTTCACCTGTAGAAGCTGACGAAAGAAATCGCTACTTCAAAAAATATTCAGAGTCTGTCTGCAGAGGCTGGTGAACCACCACTCTGGATTCGGCGACATATCCTTTTGGCTCGACAGGCGCTGAAAATCTCAGCGTCACCCCAGTCATTGGCATTTAGTTCAGTGATCCAACCCACCTTCGAACGACTGTTCAGGAATCGACCCCAAGCGACCACACCATTTGGCATACGTGCTACGGACTGCCTCAAGGATTTGGATCTCTTGGGCACGAAAATACAGACCCAGAGATGGAACGCCCTGCCGCCATGGTGTCTTCGGAGGCCCAAAGTGATTTTAAGCTTGACGCAGTACCCGAAAAATTGTACTCCAGTTATGGTTTTTACAACTTTTTCGTCTATTTTAAGTATGTACCATAGTTTTATCGTTATTTATACAGATGGACGATCCCAGCAGGGGAATGCTCTCGGTTGTTCTGTGGTTTTCCCTGATAGGATTTTTAAAGTGCGTCTTCCAGAACAATTTACAAATTATGATGCGGATTTATATGGTATTCTAATGGCACTGGAGAAGGTTCACAGACATCACCGTACCAGTTTTCTTGTCTGTTCCGACTCTCTTAGTGCACTGCAAGCGCTTCACCAAATGTATCCGGTAGACCCTCTGATTCAGCTCATCCATGACTGCTTACAGCGGCTCCAACGCCGTGGCAAGGAGGTTGTGGTGCGCGTACTGTAAGACCTTCGGTAAAAACACCATCAGATTATTTGACTCTAACGAAGTAGGCGAGTGTCGTGGTCTTATCGTGGCGTGTTTATCTTCTGCCGTTAGGTCAGACGATAGAAATGCCACTTGCACGCTTAGAGTAGCAGATTGACGTTGACCAACTTTAAACAGAACTTGATTAATTTTCACATACATTTATTATAACAAGCATAAACATTACGTAACTTGATTCTGGATGCTATTTACAATTGACAATATGAAGTTCCTTTGGTCTTGGTACGTTAATCTTATTCTCACATACCTCTGATATTTGACAAAGTGTCTGTACATTTATCTTCATGGCTATGTACAGGAGTATGGTAGTCTTGTTAGGCGCAGACTTAAACTTGACTATAGACTGGTACAGACAAATGTAGACTGGTACAGACTGGTGCAGACTGACTAATTGGAGGTCTGTACACTCGTTATAATACCTCGCGCGTTCAGGTATCACTGCGCAAGTGTGCTGATAAACACAGTTTGATTTTCAAACAACCGAGCAGAACTGAACATACTCAGACATTTCGCTCTTTACTTATTCTGATCAATACTAAACTGACACACAATATTTTTAGCGCAACGCAATCTGACTTTCAATAATCCGTACAAAAGAATGGCCGTGACAAACAATAACCTATACCTTTCATGAATCACTTACCTCACAAAAATCTTCGTTGCTCGAACTACTGCAATACAGCGAGCGCCAATACTGCCAGCTAAATAAAAGATTCAAACTACAGAAGGCACTAACTACTGATAGGCATAGTTAGCAAATGAAAGATTTTGATAGAGAACAAACAATGTATTTAAGGTAGCAGTCCTCAAAAGTCATATATAAGTTCCTGACATCCAGTCTTACAAATTTACTCTCTCTGACGGACACACGTCCAGATCATCAGCTCTCAAAACTCCGCCATCTCTCTCCCCACATCCACCACTGCTGGCGGCTCACCTCCAACTGCGCAACGCTACGCGCTGTTCACATCCAACTGCCCAAGACTACAATAGCGAATATTCCAACAATGCAAACCAGCCACAGACTGCACACAGCACAGCCAGTGATTTTCATGCAGAGCGCTACGTGGCGTTACCACCAGAAAAATATGAACAGTCTACTTACATAAGAGCGCTACGTGGCGTTACCAACATAAAAGCCTAAACAGCTGACTTACACATGTTTCACTATCATGCAATGCTGTGCTCCAAATATACGCTCTCAGAAACTTCTTCCTCAAATCAAGGCCTGTGCTTGATACTAGTAGACTTCTCTCGGCCAGTGATAGTCTGTTTTTTATGTCATTATTGCTTTTTTCGTTAGGCGTTACTTTGCGTCCAATGTACCAGAGTTCTTCGTCTACTTTGTGATCCGCAATTTTGATATTAAGTTTATTTCTAATGCCATTTCTGTTGCCCTTCATCACTTTCATCTTTCGTCGTTTTACTCACAAACCGTGTTTTGTACTCATTAAACTACTCACTCCATTCCATTCATCTTGTAGTCCTCCTTCACTTTCACTGAGGATAGCAAAGCCATCATCTTATAATTGATGTTCTTTCACTCTGAATTTTAATTCCACTCTTGAACCTTTGTACATTTCCGTTATTACTTCTTCAATGTATAGATTGATCACTAGGGGCGAATTCTTACATCCCCGTCTTTAATCCGAGCACTTTGTTCTTGGTCTTAGTCTTTTTTGTTGGTTGTACATATTGTGCATCACCTGTCCTTCCGTATAGCTTACTCCCATTTTCGCAGAATTTCGAACATATAGCAGTATTTTACATTTTCGAACGTTTAATCTAGGTCGACAAATGTCACGAAAGAACTTCGATTTTAGTTAAGCCTAGCTTCAATTGTCAAGCGAAACGTCAGAGTTGCCCCTCTGGTGGCTTTAATTTTCCTAAAGGCAAACTGATCGTCGTCTAGCAGGTACTCAATTTTATTTTCCGTGCTTCTGTAAGTTTACCACCCATAAAAGATGTAAATTTCAAAAATACTGAAAAGTAAAGGTATTCTGTCGTTGGTAGCCAATACGTACAGAGATAACTGAACTGTCGAAGTAAACAGGGAAGTTCCAGTCGGAGCGCCCGTAATGTGAAGAATTCCGACACGGCTTTCTGTTCGCAAAAATTCAGCGAGAAGCGAATATTGAGCTCCGGGCTTAATTTATTTCTGAATGGATGCGCGGAATTAATTCCATACCTGCTGTGCCTTTCCTTTGGCCCGCTCTGCTATGGTGTAATGTAATGCGCAGTACTGCCGCAGCAGCGAATATTAATGGGGGGGGGGGGGGGGAGGGGGGGGGGTCCATAGTGGAACACACGAGGCCATTTTTGTTGGCTCTGCCTGGACCGGCCGAATGGCCACTTCCGGATGCGAGAACACAACACAGGCAAAAGGGAGCGCCGCTTTTCTCATCGATTAGCCGGTGGGGGCCAGTGCGCTGCCGGCAGCATGGTGCACCAGCCATCTACACGACCTACAGCTGAATCAAGCGTCATTAAATAGTAAAAATTTTAAAAGGCACTGAAAGCACAAGACCGTAAAAAGTACGAGGGGCGTTCAGCAATTAATGCAACATTCGAGGGGCGTTTGAAAAGTCCGTGCAAAAATAAAAACTACTCACGTGTTTGGGGTAAAACTTTTTTATTTTTCGACATAGTCTCCTTTTAGACATACACACTTCCTCCAATGCTGTTCTAATTTTGTTGACCCTTCCGAATAATAGGACTTGTCCAAGTCTGCAAAAGACACTACTGGCCAGTAAAATTGCTACACCAAGAAGAAATGCAGATCAAAAAGGCGTATTCATTGGACAAATATATTGTATTAGAACTGACATGTGATTACATTTTCACGCATTTTCGGTGCATAAATCCTGAGAAATCAGTACCCAGAACAACTACCTCTGGCCGTAATAACGGCCTTGATACGCCTGGGCATTGAGTCAAACAGAGCGTGGATGACGTGTACAGGTACAGCTACCCACGCAGCTTCAACACGATACCACAGTTGATCAAGAGTAGTGACTGGCGTATTGTGACAAGCCAGTTGGTCAGCCACCATTGACAAGACGTTTTCAATTGGTGAGAGATCTGGAGAATGTGCTGGCCAGTGCAGCAGTCGAACATTTTCTGTATCCAGAAAGGCCCGTACAGGACCTGCAACATGCGGTCGTGCATTATCCTGCTGAAATGTAAGGTTTCGCAGGGATCGAATGAAGGGTAGAGCCACGGGTCGTAACACATCTGAAATGTAACGTCCACTGTTCAAAGTGCCGTCAATGCGAACAAGAGGTGACCGAGACGTTTAACCAATGGCACCCCATACCATCACGCCGCGTGATATGCCAGTATAGCGATGACGAATACACGCTTCCAATGCGCGTTCACCGCGATGTCGCCAAACACGGATGCGACCATCATGATGCTGTAAATAGAACCTGGATTCATAAAAAAAAATTACGTTTTGCCATTCGTGCACCCAGGTTCGTCGTTAAGTACACCATCGCAGGCGCTCCTGTCTGTGATGCAGCGTCAAGGGTAACCGCAGCCACGGTCTCCGAGCTGATAGTCCGTGCTACTGCAAACGTCGTCGAACTGTTTGTGCAGATGGTTGTTGTCTTGGAAACGTCCCCATCTGTTGACTCAGGGATCGAGACGTGGCTGCACGATCAGTTACAGCCATGCGGATAAGATGCCTGTCATCTCGACTGCTAGTGATACGAGGCCGTTGGGATCCAGCACGGCGTTCCGTAATACCCTCCTGAACCCACCGATTCCATATTCTGATAACAGACATTGGATCTCGACCAAGACGAGCAGCAGTGCCGCGATACGATAAACCGCAATCACGATAGGCTGCAATCCGACCTTTATCAAAGTCGGGAACGTGATGGTACGCATTTCTCCTCCTTACGCGAGGCATCACAACAACGTTTCACCAGGCAACGCCGGTCAACTGCTGTTTGTGTATGAGGAATCGTTTGGAAACTTTCCTCATGTTAGCACGTTGTAGGTGTCACCACCGGCACCGACAATGCATGAATGCTCTGAAAAGTTAATCATTTGCATATCACAGCATCTTCTTCCTGTCGGTTAAATTTCACGTATGTAGCGTGTCATCTTCGTGGTGCAGCAATTTTAATGGCCAGTAGTGTAGCTATTAGTTGCTGCAATCACCTCCTCATTTGAATAAAATTCTTGTCCCGCCAGCCATTTCTTCAAACTGGGGAACAAATAGTAGTCTCAGAGAGCCAAGTCTGGAGAATAGGGGGGGGGGGGGGATGTGAAAAGAGTTGGAATCCTATTTCCAATAATTTTGCGACCACAGCTGCTGAGGTGTGTGTTGGTGCATTGTCGTAATGGAAAAGGATTTTTTTGCGATCCAATCGCCGGCGTTTTTCTTGCAGCTCCGTTTTCAGACGATCCAGTGACGATGAATAATATGCACCTGTAACAGATAGTCCTTGCGAATCCCAAGAGACAGTCGCCGTAACCTTTCCGGCCGAAGAAATGGTCTTCGCCTTTTGTGGTGCAGATTCTCCCTCGGTAACGCATTGTTTAGATTGTTGTTTGGTCTCATGGGTATAGTAACGTATCCACGTTTCATCCACAGTGACGAAACGACGATTAAAGTCCTGCGGATTCCTCCTGAACAGCTGCAAACCATACTTGCAACACTTCACACGATTCCGTTTTTGGTGAATCGCGGAACCCATCTTGCGGATAGCTTTCTCATGTCCAAATGTTTATGCAAAATATTATGTACCCGTTCATTCGAGATGCCCACAGCACTAACAATCTCACGCACATCAACTCTTCTGTCATGCATCACCGTATCATGGATTTTATCAATGATATCTTGTTGTGTACATAGTTCCACGTAGTCAGCGCGTACACAACTTTCCCACTAGAGCGCGCCCCGCTAAGCACAACAGCGCAGGCGCAGCGTTCGTCCATCTCCGCACTACGAGATGGCGCTGCTTAGAGGTGGACCAAATTCTGTTTCCGCCGATCCGCGTATAAATATGTAACGCAGCCAATGAGATTGCTGCTAACGTAGAACCTTTTCTCCTCGCAGATCACACTCGCGCAGTGATACCTGAACGCGTGAGGTATTACAATGAGTGTACAGACCTCCGATTAGTCAGTCTGCATTTGTCTGCACCAGTCTGTACGGGTCTGCATTTATGTGCACCAGTCTGTACCAGTCTACATTTGTCTGTACCAGTCTATAGTCAAGTTTCAGTCTGCGCCTAATAAGATTACCCTATTCCTGTACATAGCCATGAAGATAAATGTATAGACACCTTGTCAAGTATCAGAGATATGTGAGAATAAGATTAACGTACCAAGACCAAAGGAACTTCAGATTGTCAATTGAAAATAGCATTCAGAATCAAGTTAAGTTATTTTTATGCTTGTTATTATTTTAATAAATGTGTGTGAAAATTAATCAAGTTCTGTATAAAGTTGGTCACCGTCAATCTGCTACTCTGAGTATTTCTATCGTCTGACCTAACGGCAGAAGATAAACACGCGACTATAAGACCACAAGACATATTGCAGACACTCGCCTACTTCGTTAGAGCAACAAGTCAAATAATCTGATGGTGTGTGTACTGAAGGTCTTACAGTACGCACACCACATATCTGGAGTCGTCGAGAACGTTCAGCATCACTTGTGCCCATATGGCCACTCGTAAAATTTTGAAACCACTTATAATCTGTTCTTGTCGAAGGTGCAGAGTCTCCGTAATGTTTATCAAGCTTCTCTTTAGTCTCCTGAGGCGTTTTGCCTTTCGTAAAGTAATGTTTAATCACCACACGAAATCCTTTTTCGTCCATTTTTTTAACAATCACTCGACATCCTTAATTCACACGAATGCCAAACAAATAGACCAATATGGCTGAATCTTGGTGTGCGTTGTTTCCAAAGATGCTACTAACTAAACATGACCTAGATACACGCCTGTGGTGACATCTCTCAGACTTCACACGACTTTTCAAACGCCCCTCGTATTTCTTCCTGAAAGCTGGTTGGTTTTGTTCAGAATTCCAATACACCATATTGTTTCCTAGTTTTCTGGCTACAAAACCCTATTTTTAAACCTAATCTCCGTACAGTGCGACGTCCTTATGTCGGTTTACTGGCAGGACCTGTATGCCCTCACGGTACCGCTCCACTGGTCAACGTCGGAGATGACGTCTTGTCGCCATCATCAATGACCTCCCCATCACCCACTTACTGCTTCTCTCTGAGTACATCCGTCGTTGGGCCAAATAGATGGAAGTCGTCACGTGCGAAATCTGGACTGTAGGGTGAATAAGGAAGAACAGTCCAATGAACTTTTGTGTGTTCCTTTCTGGCGTGCAGAACTTGGGTGAGGCCTTACGTGCTCTCAGAGAAGGAGAAGTTCGGTTGCATCTTCATGGCTACTAACATGCTGAAGGCAGTGCACTAAACTTCACAGTTCATCGTTGCACCACGAGGGAGGACATAAAACAGAATACCGTCTTCAGAGTCCAAGAGGTTCAAAAAATGGTTCCAATGGCTCTGAGCACTATGGGACTCAACTGCTGTGGTCATCAGTCCCCTAGAACTTAGAACTACTTAAACGTAACTAACCTAAGGACATCACACACATCCATGCCCGAGGCAGGATTCGAACCTGCGACCGTAGCAGCAGCGCGGCTCCGGACTGGAACGCCTAGAACCGCACGGCCACCGCGGCCGGCAGTCCAAGAGGACCGTCGGCGTGACCCTACCGGCTGAGGGAAGGAAGGAAGGAAGAAAGGCAGTCTGGGTTTAACGTCCCGTCAACATCGAAGTCATTACAGACGGAGCACAAGTGCGGATTGTGTCAAGGATGGGTAAGGATACGGTCGTGCCCTTCCAGAGCAATCATCCCGGCATTTGCCTGGAGGGATTTAGGGAATCATGGAAAACCTAATTCCGGGTGGCCAGGCGCGACTTTGAACCGTCGTCCTCCCTCAGTTAGAATGACATCATAAGTAGTTAACACATTTGTGGACACTTTCCGTTCTTCAAGACACTGCATCGGCACAACTGACAAATATCGTAAAGGCTTCACTTTTGTTTTAAACGCAATGCGAGGTTTATTTTTCGACGCAGATGAAATGGAGGAACCGCACATCCCCAGCGGCAGGAAAGCCCTATAAGTTCAGAATGCTGGAACTACCGCAACGCCTGCCAGAGTGGACGAGCGGTTCTAGGCGCTACAGTCTGGAACCGCGAGGCCGCTACGGTCGCAGGTTCGAATCCTGCTTCGGGCATGGATGTGTGTGATGTCCTTAGGTTAGATTGGTTTAAGTACTTCTAAGTTCTAGGAGACTGATGACCTCAGCAGTTAAGTCCCATAGTGATCAGAGCCATTTGAACCATTTTGAACTACCGCAACCTAAAAGTTCGTCAATATACACAAAACCCTCACGGCCAGGGCAAAATATTGAGACACAGTTAGAAATTTAGTACCCAAGTCAGAGTACCTACGGCGCACACAGTATTTCACGACAAGCCAGACCGCCGCAGCGAGTGTTGGCACACGTCCTCCGTTCGCCTCACGTCACCGTACCGGGACCGTTTCTTCCTTCCTGGACGACGACCGGAATTCCAATCAGCTCCTCCCTGCCGAGCGCCGAACGACCGCGCGCGGAACGAAAAGGCACAGTGTTTTGTACTGTCCCACCACGTCGTGCCAGCTCTAAAACACGTGGCCAACGAAACGTCAGAACTGGAAGGCCAACCGGAAAGTGCTGTGTTTCAGCCACGTCAAGGTTTATATTCGTTTTCTTACTAAGGTTTTTTTCCACATTGAAGATTTATTACACTGCTGGCCATTAAAATTGCAGGCGCTCCTGTCTATGATGCAGCGTCAAGGGTAGCCGCAGCCACGGTCTCCGAGCTGATAGTCCATGCTGCTGAAAACGTCGTCGAACTGTTCGTGCAGATGGTTGTTGTCTTGCAAACGTCCCCATCTGTTGACTCAGGGATCGAGACGTGGCTCCACGATCCGTTACAGCCCTGCGGATAAGATGCCTGTCATCTCGACTGCTAGTGATACGAGGCCGTTGGGATCCAGCACGGCGTTCCGTATTACCGTCCTGAACCCACCGATTCCATATCCTGGTAACAGTCATTGGATCTCGACCGACGCGAGCAGCAATGTCACGATACGATAAACCGCAATCGCTATAGGCCACAATCCGACCTTTATCAAAGTCGGAAACGTGATGGTACGCATTTCTCCTCCTTACACGAGGCATTACAACAACGTTTCACCAGGCAACGCCGGTCAACTGGTGTTTGTGTATGAGAAATCGGTTGGAAACTTTCCTCATGTCAGTACGTTGTAGGTGTCGCCACCGGCGCCAACCTTGTGTGAATGCTCTGAAAAGCTAATCATTTGCATATCACAGTATCTTCTTCCTGTCGGTTAAATTTCGCGTCTCTAGCACGTCACCTTCGTGGTGTAGCAATTTTAATGGCCAGTAGTGTAGCCATTCCTTGTGAACACAGTTCGGAAATGGTGTAATTCTCCGGCGAGACTATCCTCGTCCGTAATTGTTAGAGCCCTGTGCACCAAAACAGTCATTACCACGGAATTTCTTCGTACCCGACGGTGATGGCTCGCGCCGTGGGGGCAGAGGTCAGTGTGCGTCAGTTTTCTGTGTCCACTGCGACCCAGCGATGCGTCCGCTCTTCTCTTAACCGACACGTCGAGGAATGGTAGTTTCCTCTCTTTTTCAGGCTCCATCGTGAATTTTATTTGAGGATGGATAGAGTTTCAGTGTTCCAGCAACTCCTCTTTTTCCCCCATCTTTCGTTCCATGTGGCCACATCGCAAACGTGTCCTCCACGTATCGAATACAACACTTAAGTTTGCACTTGGCGGATTCTAGCTCCTTTGCTTCCCTTCAGAATTAAATTTCATATGCCCTACTGGGTTGTAGATTTCAATGACTTTTCTTGAAGAAATTAGTAAAAAAAAGTGTTTCTCGTTCTTATCTAACATTCGTTAGGTTTTGAAAAAATTGACCTAGAAATTACGTAAGGTGTGCCTGCCAAAAGAGTCGCGAGTCGAAGAGGCCGCTGTTTCCGCTGAGCGCGAAAAACCACCTGAAAACTCTGGCGTTTCTGCTGCCGACCGCCGCCGCAGGGGAAATAAGGCCGTTTATCTGGCGTTAGTTCCGGCGCCGCAGTTAATTTCTGCAGAAAGATATGCGGCGGCCCGCACACAGACGGGGCTAATTTGTTAATGCCGCATTTATCTGCGTGTGCTGCCCCAAGGCGGGTTACCTGTGATATATTCCGCCTAGCGGGAGAAGCATTACTTAGTGTAGGTCAAGTGGACGAATAATTACACTCCTTCGAGGACTCTGCAGTTTTTCTTGCTGAACGCGCCCGAAAATGTGAATTTTCATATCAGTCCTCTACTTCGGATACGGTACAACAGCCGTGTACGCGACGAATATTTTGTTTGTGCTGCCTCACCACACAGAGGTGAACGTACTGTGGAGGGACGTTCAATAAGTAATGCAGCACATTCTTTATCCTACAGCACTTTGGTTTTGTTCAGGATTCCAATTAACCACATTATTCCTCACTCTTTCGGCTGCAACCCTATTTTCAAGATAATCTCCATTAAGTGCGACAGCCTGGGACGGTGCGGTAAATAATAAAGAAGTCCGGTTGTAGCAGAGTTCACACGAATGTGCATATACAAATGTTAGTTAAAAATGTTATTGCAAATTTTGGCTCTCACGTAAGTCTCAGAGGATGATTTCCACACTTGGTGCATAAGTACACTTCCACACCCGAGCATTTGTTGTAGTTTTTGAAATAATTATTCACTCAGACATAAGTACAGTTTATGCTAGGGAACAAGAATTAGGCGATTGTTATACTAAAATCAGTTTTTCACGACACAGTTCAATCACTATTTATTGGCGTTGTCCTTTTCTTTCACACAATGAAATTAGCACTGGTGAGACGGTTTACAGTTTTACGTTGATAATAATTTGACTCCGAGCCCCCGATAGCAGTAATGTAGGCTGCTATAAACGAAAATTACTCAATCAGTTCGAACAGAACCACAAGTCCCACTCTCCTCTTTGTTCTAACAGTTTTGACGCGAAATCTCGTTTCGCCACATGTTCACTTACGACGATGTATACCTCGTAAATCGTACTCACACAAATAATCGTAGCACTTCAAGTTCACCAAATAAAAAAAATGGTTCAAATGGCTCTGAGCACTATGGGACTTTATTAACTTGTGAGGGCATCAGTCGCCTAGAACTTAGAACTAATTAAACCTAACTAACCTAAGGACATCACATATAGCCATGCCCGAGGCAGGATTCGAACCTGCGACCGTAGCGGTCGCGCGGTTCCAGACTGAAGCGCCTAGAGCCGCTCGGCCACACCAAATATATGCTTGCACACTTGCACTATTAAAAGATACTCTTTGTCGAAATAAATCGGCGCAAAAAAAGAATTCTGAAACGACCACGTGGGCCACCCTCAAAACGACTGACCAACGACTGACCCTGGCCAAGATGGTCGCTGGCTTATATAGGCTCGGATGTCCAATCCCCTGGTTATTTAAGTACCAGTCTCACCAGTTAACATTACAAATTTTGATACAGACATCCCTCGACCATCGGAACCGCGCTAAAAAGTACATCTCATTTACTATATTACATTAATTTCTAAGATTATTGTATCGCCCGTAAATGAAGTTTTACTTTTTGCAGAATTTCGCCACTAAGCGCATATTTGTTTGTTTACATCTGTGCAACAAGGTTTTAACATAGAACTGCATATAGCACCGTTTTTAGACGTACTCTATAGCGATCTACACCTTGCGCTGCTCAAAATCTTGATATCTATCATAATGAACTAGTTATAGGCGATAAATGTTAATAATAATTTGCAAACAATGAAAACTATTGCAAGTTAAGTGTATAGTATGACTTAACTAGTTTAACATACGTGTGATGCCACCCAAAATATTACGTAGTGCACTTCTTTACGTCATGAATTTTCTATTGAATTTTATAAACAATTTCCCCTCAAACTTTGTTTATTGCTCTTTACGGGCTTAATTATTTATGAATCTTAACATATGACTACGGCACTCGATCCGCTATGACGACACGTTTTTAACAAGTGCTCGCTCATCCCTGTAAGTTGTTATTTACTATTTCTATTAATCTTTCAGTATTCGTGATATTAACCGATTTTGAGGTTACTATAACTTTTGCGTCTCTGACTTGAAATGAAGGTGCATATTGCTGACCACAATCCACTGCCGTGTCGCCCCTCACCGTAAGTTACATAGTTTTCGCGTAATGCGCGAAAAGCCAAACAATGACCCAAGCTACGAACCACGTGGCCGCCCCCCCCCTCCCCCCCTCCTCCGGGCGGAGACATCCCACCGACCGTTGCAAATCTCGTGCGGGCGCGCCACGCGCTTCAGCGAATCACGCACCATGTGGCCCCCTTGCTCTCCACAAAGCAATCCTTGCATACTAGAAATATTCATCTAGTAACGGGAGTTTGTACCGTCACAGGCCTCATGCCACCTTACTGGCCGGGCGTGTATGCCCCCACTCTACAGCTCAACGTCGGAGACGTCCCCTTCATTCA
Organism: Schistocerca serialis cubense; assembly: GCF_023864345.2. NCBI lineage: Eukaryota > Metazoa > Arthropoda > Insecta > Orthoptera > Acrididae > Schistocerca > Schistocerca serialis. Next base: position 23,125,674 of record NC_064649.1, on the reverse strand, counting down.
CGTACTCCTTCCCGCAGAGTACATCCTTTGAAACTTCCCCTTTGAACAATTCTACAAGACTGTGCTTAAACTGACACACAATATTTTGTTAGCGCAACGCAATCTGACTTTCAAAATTCCCTACAAAAGAATGGCCCTGACTAACATTAAACTATACCTTTCACAAATCACTTACCTCACAAAAATCTTCGCTGCTCAAGCTACTGCAATACAGCGAGCGCCACTACTGCCAGCTAAATAAAAGATTCAAACTATGGAAGGCACTAACTACTGATAGGGATAGTTAGCAAATGAAAGATATTAGCAGAGAACAAATAATGTATTTACCTTGATATCATCATATATAAATATAGCAGTTCATGCCAAATTACAAAACTCCGCCATCTCTCTCCCCACATCCACCACTGCTGGCGGCTCACCTCCAACTGCGCAACGCTACGCGCTGTTCACAGCCAGCTGCCTAACACTACAATGGCGAGTATTACAACAATGCAAAGCAGACACAGACTGCCCACAGCACAGCCAGTGATTGTCATACAGAGGTGGCGTTACCAATAAAAAACCTAAACAGCCTACTTACATAGAGAAAACATAAACAGCCTACTTACATAGCCCCCATGCTCCCCACAAAAAATTTTACAAATTGGATTGGGCAGTGGCCAATAATGATTTGATAAAATTTTTCATAATTACAATAACAAAGATATCAAATGCACGCACTTATCGATACAATGTTGTTCAAAAGCTAAAATTTTCTCACAGTCCATAAAGACAGTCCTGATCAGTCATCACGGTAAAATAGTAGTGTTTTTCTCAAAGTCTGAGCAGTAGAAGAAAATGCACACGGAAGTAGTGGATTTCCATGCAGTCTTGAAGAAGTACTGTTGTCCTTCCAACTGAAAGACAGTGCTGACTCTTGACATGCATACAGGTAATGGGCCACAACAGAGCAAACCCACAGCAGAGTCAGTCGTAGTTTTGAAGAATATTGGTAGGTAGGTCATCACAGAGCAGACCTACTGCAGTCCTTGTAGAGATAATGGTATTGGTGGGCCACCAGAGGTGCAGACCCACTGCAGTCCTTGTAGAGATAATGGTATTGGTGGGCCACCAGAGGTGCAGACCCACTGTAGTCCTTGTAGAGATGGCCAGCAGCCATCTGTTGCGATTGTGCAGGTGCACATTCACCATTGAAGAGTCTTGCGGAGAATATAGCAAGTCCATAAACCACCACTTGTGCACTCACAAAGTTTTTGGAATTGTCCTTAGAACAAGCAATGCTGTTATCCAGTCCCTTGCTGAATTAGTAACACACGTGCAAACACTAACAGTCCCAACTTCTCACATATTGTCCATATACTATGACCAACAGAAACGTGTGCAGTGAAATGGAACTTACAAGTTAATAATATCATGAATTGGTGACAATTACAATTTTATAACAGAAGAATACAATAACAAAGGTACAAAATACATCATTAAAAACATAATAATACAGATAACATTTGTAGTACAGGCTTTACAAAAGAATAGAAATAAACATATACATCAGTGTTACAAAAATAGTGACATAAGTACATACATAAAATAATGAGAATAGTTTTCGAAACATTAATTTCACACATGAACATTGAAACAGAACAGAATTGTAAACAACTTTACAAAGAAAATAACATATTATTAATGCAACTTATATTTGAGGATAACAGTATTCCTCCTCATAGTGAATGTAGCTTAATATTAAAAGAAAAAAAAATTCTATGAAACTACACAGAGACAGGAAGAAAACAAATACACAAGGGTACACAAACACATAGTGGGATAACACCAATAGGAAAGGACAGGGTTCGTTTTCAGTGTAACATTTGGTACTGCAGTCCATCCCAAAACTTCATATATCTTTCCTCTTATTTCATCCTTTGTTTCCACCAAAAAAAATTCTATCTAAGCATGCTTTCTGTATTTATATGTTCACACATTTCTTACCTCAACATTTATTTCCAAGAAAATCCTACCTAAACCTGTTTTCTCAATGCATTTCTTCCAATTCATCGCAACTCATTCTCTTAGAGGCTGCCCCCTCTTAAGCTAACTTAAATCTACTGAGCTCAGATGCTAAACTAAGGGACGAGGCAATGCAGCATCACATAACAAATCAACACAAACAGCAATGCAAAAAATGCAAATTGGCAAAGCTAGCAGCATAAATGAGCAAAAGTAAAATTCAATAACACTATGCCTGGCAAACAGCAGCAACTTATACCTAAACATGACATAGCGCAAGCAGAAAAAATATTACACTAAACAACAATGCAGATAAGGGAAATGTATAATCACATCTTAATGTCTAAGTAATTAAAGTGGTGCACCACAAGAAGTTATTCTACCAAAAAGTTACCAATTACTTGAAAAGAAAATTATGAATGCAGTTACTAGTTCCTTCTTATTGTTCTCTCCATTCCAAGTGCTCCTTTTTTAAAGAATGTGGATCATAAAATAATTATTTAATAGATCTGTTGACAGAAAGTGTTCACATTAGCAAATGCATTTCATTTTATAAAAGCAATGCTGCAACACAGCTGGAAACCAGATATCAAATGAAATAAGCAACTATGAAAAGCAAAGCATAAAAATATCATTCAGTAGTCATGTGACATTTCATAAGTTAGTAGAAATTCTCTCAACTCTCATAGAAAGACGCTTGTCATAATCAGGTGTGCAGATGTACGAATATTTCCCATCAATTCATAAGCATTTCAGTAATTAGCACAAAGTGCGAGTAATCATATGTTTTCAAGTAACGAGGGTGTCGCATTAGCGATGAAAGGCACACCCTAATGGCTTGTTCTCCAGGTGTTTGACACGTCCCACGTCCCCTTTTTTTTTTTTTTACCTGTGCCGCTGAAAAGGGCTCGCAATAATGGCTTTTTCTCCAGGCGTCTGACACAGCTGGGTGCCCGCGACGCATTACGTGCAGGTGGTCACTTAACTTTCGTACGGAAATATTTACGACAGGAGATTCTGCTACCGTTGCAGTCTCATTTAAAAATATTTCACAGGTCAAGAATTAGCGTTGCAAATCTGTAGAAACAAAATCCTATAAATATAAGTGTCCAAAAAAAAATATTCGTCAGCATTGTGATACAGTCACACATTTCATAACTCTTAAAGTACGTTTCTTGGTTTCCAACATCCTTTTCATAAATCAGAGTCCCTAAACACTACTCATTATTCCTTACCTCATTATACATATACATATTCGTCGACACTTCTTCAATATTTCATCGTGAGAAATACGTAGCATAATAAACATTCCTCAACAACATAATACACATCGTCGTCGTAATAATAACATCATAACACCTCAGTCAAATCTCAAAATCGTCGTAACTTCCTCCAATAATTTCTGAGCCTAAAAAAATTCTCTGCTCATTTCAATAGTGTCATCTACCTCAAACGTACTTTAAAATCATGCTCCCTTACGAAATACGTCATTCAAAGCTCTCATAGTATCACAATGATTCCGAAAAATATGAGCGTTTCTCAAAGTACAGACAAAATACAGTTTCATAAGTGTGAAGTTACCCAACTGTGTATTGCGTAAACATGTGTCACTGATGTAGTAAAAAGAATGTTTGTTTCTCTGTCAAATAATCAGATAGCTGTGTAATTCTGTGTTAGAGAAATATGGTACCGATGTGTAAAGTTGTATAAGCAAATACCATATTAGCTAGGGTTCCTTGTGGTTGCCACACACATGGTACACAAAGTAAGCGTGTACCCCCCTGAGGATTAATGTAATTATACCCTCAGGTGTTACAGATTACAGCAATGGAATGAAATGTATCACGCAAAACTTTCTTTGTAATTCAAAAAATATTTAAAAATAAGTGTTTTAAGTATAAGATTAATCACTCAAATGCGTGTACTGTAGCGCGAAACTGTGCGTCTTGTAACATAATCTCTGTGGAAGTGTCGTAGTTATCGTCCTCCGAAAGCTAAGTTCTGCAGAAGTCAATGTACTTACCTCATGATAAACAAAAGTGAAATGCTTTGCGTATAGATATCATAGTTATTATGGTTATTGGCGTGATGAAGAAAGTACTGTACAGTAACGTATTGTTGTGCCACAAAAAAGGCTGTCTCATTGTTGCTATACCACAAAAGTTACTACTAAAACCTGTTTTACTTTCCAGAAGAATTCAGAAAAACTGTGCAGATATAAAACAGATACACCGCAAAAGCAACATTGTAAATTGTCACTCATTAGTAGCGTCGTGATAAAACCGTGTAGTTGTCACTTAAACTAACCACTGTGCCGTCTGGTATCTCACAGAAAGTACATTAAACCCAGAATGTATTTTCAAGTAAACCAAAATGTTGCATTAAAATCTCATTAGCAGTACTGGTATAGGTTCTTAGTATGTAAGCCTGATAGTCGTTACGTAATCGTGCAACTAACAAGCAAGAATGTACAAATACAATAACACTGTGACGTCTGTTCACTATAACAATGCAATCGTAATTCCTGTTTAAAAATGTTCCCTAGGTTCTAGATTGGATATTTAACTTCAAACATTGTTGTATGTTAACAGATTCTAAGTCTGACAAAGCATATTAGTAATGTGAAGCGAAAAATTTTATGACAAAGACTAAGTTAAAAAGCAGATTATCTTTCAATAAACGGTTTTACATGTGAAATGTGGTGTAAACCTTTACTCTTCCTAGTACGCAGAGTTTCAACTTCAACGCAATTATCATGTGGTATACGTCGGATTCTGTAAGGTCCATTGTAAACTAGAAAGAATTTGTGACTCAAGTGTTTCTTCTTATGTGACAATGAATGAGCTTTAATGAGAACTTTCTGACCAATATACAACTTCTTTGCATTTGCTTTACCGTATAGTGTTCTCCTTTTGTCTGCTGCAGATTTTATATTTTTAAGAGCCAAATCAATTATGTCTTTGTGTCGAAGTTTACGTGTATTCGGGAAAGGTACAAGCTCTCTGATTCTGTTCGGTGGTTCTTCATTCTTCAGTACAAGAGTAGGTGGTAAAGCAGTGGAGTCGTGAGGCATTTCATTCAGCACGTTTTGAAATAAGTGTAAATATCTGTCCCAATGCTGATGCTTTCTGTGACAATAAAGTCTACAAAGCTTATTGATTTCTTTCATAATCCGTTCGGAGGGGTTACAATGTGGTGAGTACAATGAAATAAAAACAGGTTTGATTTTATGGTTGCGAAGCATGCGTGACCAAACAGCAGATCTGAATTGCGGTCCGTTATCTGAAATGACTTTACTAACGTGTCCAACTTCACGTAAGAAATTTTTAACAAAGGCGTTGGATACAGACCGTCCAGTGGCTTTACGTAACGGTGTGAAAGAAACAAATTTTGAAGTAAGTTCAACAGCGACTAGAACGTACGAAAATCCATTAGATGTTCTGACAAGCGGTCCCAAGAGATCAACAGCAGCAAATTCTTTTAATTTAGAAGGAATGATAGGAAACAACGGAGCACGATGTGAGACAGTAGATGGTTTCGCCTTTTGACAAAGTTTACAAATAGACAAGACTCTTCGAATTCGCTTTTCCATATTGTTAAAATAACAAGTCGTTCGAAGGATATGATAACATTTTCGTGGACCAAAATGTGCGTAGCTGAAATGAATGTACCAAATGAGCTTATTAACAAATTCGTCAGGAATGCAAAGTACCCATAGCTTGTCATCAACAGTGCAGCGTTTGAACAGTATGTTGTTTCTAACCAGATAATAATGCCGAATCTGTGTGTGTGTCCTTTCATGCCATTTGCTCTTGATGTCTTTCCAAATCGGATCTTTATCTTGTTCATGAGCAATGTCCTTTAAAGATGTGGTGATGAAGTTTTCAAAGGCGACTTTCTGAATGTAAAGAATACTGAAATTTTTCTCGAGGTTGCCTTCTGTGGTACTTTTCTCAAGCCCAGCCGGTGCGCGTGACAGTGCGTCCGCAACAATGTTCTCCTTGCCGGGAATGTAGACTATTGTGAAGCGGATTTCTTGCAGAAACAATGCCCAACGTTTTAACCTGTCATGATTTAATTTTGAAGACATAAGAAATTGTAATGCACGATGATCACTGTATACTTTTACGTGCTTACCAGAAAGAAAGAAACGGAATTTGTTAAATGCCCAAACGATAGCTAAAGCTTCTAATTCAGTAACGGAATAATTTTTTTCAGGTTTGGTTAGCACTCGGCTAGCAAAAGCAATGGTTTTCTGAATGGTAGTGTCATTTTCTATGGCTTCTTGAAATAAATGGGCACCAAGACCGACTTTAGAAGAATCCGTGCTAAGGCAGAAATCTTGTGACAGATCTGGATGAGCTAAGATTGGCGCGTGAAGTAACGCTTCTTTCAAAGAATTGAATTCCAATTGTGCTTGTTCGTCCCAGTTCCAAATAGTATTTTTTCCAGTGAGAGAACAAAGTTTTGGTGTAACAAGAATTTGCATATTCAGAAAACGACGGTAAAAATTTACGAGACCTAGAAAACTGCGGACTTGTCTTTTTGTGGATGGAACTGGAATGGCTCTGATTGCTTCTAACTTTTCAGGATCCGGCTGAATCCCTTCAGAAGAAATAATATGTCCCAAAAACTTCACCTTTGTCCTACCAAATTCAGACTTTTCCAAGTTAACTGTAATTCCAGATTCTGCAAAAATACGTAACAAACTGTTGAGGATGCGATTATGTTGTTCCCATGAAGCTTCTGCTATCAGAATATCGTCCACATACAAGGTGATGTGACGTTTTAAGAACTCAGGTAATATGGAATTTAACCCACGAATGAATGCTGCCGAAGAAATGTTCAAACCAAAAGGAAGTTTCCGAAACTGATAACAAACGCCGAAACAAAGGAAAGCTGTGTATTTTCTACATTCTGGATGAAGTTCGATCTGATAAAAGCTGGATCTGAGATCAATGGAAGACAACACTTTTACACCATTAAAATTTTGAAGAAGTTCTTCTAACGTTTGCGGCCTGTCTGTTTCAGGAATAATGATCGTATTGATTTGTCGCGAATCTAAGACAAGCCTGATCGATCCATTTTTCTTCTCAACAACATGTAATGGATTGTTGTATGAGCTTACTGCAGGCTCAATAATGCCCTCATCGAGCATAGATTGTATTTCTGTTCTAACACGGTCCCTATAATGTGCTGGAATTACATATGGTCTAACACAAAATTTAGTATGCTCACGAACACGAAATTGGTATTGAAATCCCTTGATTGTTCCCGTTTTATGAGTAAAAACTGTGGAATGTGCTTGTAAAATCTCAAAAAGGTCCTGCCTATCAGTGTCATTACAATTCTCAATTGTTTGAATTTTATTCTGAATTAACTTATTAGTGTCAAATGCGCCGTCGATATCATCCCTGTCAGTACTTGCAGAGTGATTGTTAGTGTCTAGTTCCGTAGAAAATTCCGAACTGTTGTCTAACAGAACGTAAAGCCGATTAATTTCCTCATCATGGTTTGAGAGCCAATCTTCAAATTTCAAAGCTATTGACTTACCTTCTTTTTCTAAAGTTATTTCAGCATCGTGAAAGTTTAAGATTGCTTTGTATTCATTCAAAAAGTCTACTCCCAGTATAATTTCCGTCGACAATAATGGAACAATAAGGAAGTTCGTAGAGAAGCTGTGGCTTTGACAAAAGAATTCTAGGTTGGTTTGTTGGCGTACATCTACACTTTTTCCAAAGATTGCACCTTGTAATTTAATCTTACGTAACGGAAGTGTGGGGCAATCGTTCGATTTGTTGCATTTGCTAAAGGCTGTTTCACTGATTACTGAAATGGGACTGCCAGAGTCAAGTACTGCCGTAAATTTTACGTCATTTACTGTAATGCAAATCACAGGATATGCAACGTTGTTATGTTTTACGTTGTGTTCTTGGAGTAAGATGTCCCTAATATCTTCCATTTTTACGTAATTACTAGCTACGGCAGCTGCGTCGTTAGTGTCATAAGAACGTTTTGTGGCTGCCAGCGGTGTGAGTCATTGCCTATTGTCTCTTTGTTGGCGCGCGTCGTTATTGGGGTTTGGAGACCTAACTTCTACAAATTCACCGTGACGAGAGGGCCCTGCTCTGTTTGAATCCCGCCAGTTCTGATGCAATTCAGGTCTGTCATTACGATCATATCGTCTGTCGTCATGTCGGTAGATTCCATAGTTTCTTTCTTGTCGGTCACATGGTGGAGAATTTCTCCCTGAATCGTAACTGCGCGCTGGTCCGTTGCGTCTAAAGTTATTCTGTCTCCCTTGATAGTATTTATTTTGGTTCCCATATTGTCTGTTTCTCTTATTGTCTCTGTGATAGTCATTACCACGGAGAGGTGATCTTTCCCTGTAGTTATTACTACTCTGCCAACGGTTGTCATACGGGTGGTGTCTGTTTTGGTCACGATTTGTGTTGTGAGAATAGCCTTGTCGTGTCAAGTTATTACTTCTTTCATCGCGGAATTGCGACGGATGTGACCTGTAATTGTTGTGTTCCTGGTTTCGCGTTCCGCGATTGTCAGTGTCAATTTCTAATTCTTGTAACAGTCCCTGAAATGCTTCAATGTCGTCTTTGCAACGTCCTGCCAAAATAATATGTCGTAAATGTTCAGGCAGTTTGATTAAGCAAATGCGGATGAGTTCTGAGGGGCTGTATGGGTTTGACAGGTACTGATTCTTGTGCAACATGTCTTCAAAATATTTCATAAGACTGGAAAATTCAGATTGTTCGAAACGTTTCATCATTATGATGCTATGTTTTACACGGTCTTGTGTGGCTTGAGACCAATATGCTGAGAGGAAGGCATGGTAAAACTCTCCTTCACTGTGGCAATCGTGAATTACCGATCGCATTCTTACAGCTGGTTCATTCTCCAAGTAGCCACACATAAATTCTAATCTGTGTTCCAACGACCAGTTGGGAGGAAAACAATGAGAGAATTGATGGAGCCATGCTTGTGGATGAATGTCGTTGCCAGAATTCTTAAATGTTTTGAATTTACGTGTAGTAATGAACAGCTTATAGTCAAAATCATCATGTCGGCGAGTAGCATATCGGTCATTGTTACGTCGTGTCGGCGGTTCCATCTCAAAATTCGGTGTACCTTGCCAATTTCTTTCATAATTACCGAAATGCCCTGTGTTATTATTTTGCGGCTGTTCCGTATTTCTATGTCCCTCTTCCCTTATTGGGGCGCGAGTGTCCTCTGAAATACGTAATTCTTGTATTACCTGTGTCAGCTGATCTTGTACTTCCCGGATTTCTCTTTGGTGTTGTGTATTAATTTGATTCTGATTTTGTTTGAATTTTCTTATTTGTTCATACTCTTCTGTGTCAGTGAAGGCTACGGGTCTTGTGTCATTCAGATCATCATCTACCTTTGTAGATAAGTTAGTGACCTGATCCGAAAGTTCGGCTACTTTCTCTGATAGTGTACTTATTTCTTCAGTGTGTTTTTCTGAACCAAGTTTCAGAGTATCTACTGTGTCCTTAAAGTTTTCCTGAGTTTTTGCAAGTTGCGTAACCGAATCGGTAGATGCAACTGAGTCAAATTTAGCTTGCAAGGTCTCATGATTTTCATGAACAATAATTTGCAGTTCTTTTATGGCTGCTTCGTGATTCTGTAATGCATTTTCATGCCGCGAAAAAATAGGTTGAAAATGCTCACAAATTTGTGTTTTTACGTCATTACAGACTTTTTGACATTTCGATTCAATGTTATGTAACTCAGTAGTTAAATCTTCACGTGTTTGTTCAAGTGTTTGTTCCAATGAGTCTAACTTTTTAAGATTTTGTTCCACTGTGTCTAACTTTTTGAGATTTTGTTCCACTGTGTCTAACTGTTGCTGTGTTTGTCTCTGATTTTGTTCCAATGTGTCTAACTTTTGCAGCTTTTGCTGTGTTTGTCTCTGATTTTGTTCCATTTGTTGCATTAGTTGTAATAACAATGCATTAGTGTCTGGAATCTGTTCCTCTACTCTTTTCGGCAGTGCATTTGCACCGGCAACATTCACATTTTGACAAGCTGAAAATGTGTCTTGACTTATTTGAGAAAACGGTGAGGACGCAAAACCTGAATCTACAGTATTTGCAATATTGTGTTCTGTCATTCCCGATTCCTGAGGCGAGCTTTTGCCGACCAATTGATCGATAACGCTTCCCTGTTCACTACCTGTTTCACTGTCTACACCATTGTTTGCCGCCCGCTCCATTTCCCTATGCGCAATTACCAAATTACTACTTTGAACATCAGTTAATTCATTACTTGGTGGCGCTAACACACTGCTTTCATTTTCACTGTCATTTCTCAGTTTACTTTGGAGCCTAGTATTACGTTTTTCACACGCCATTATTGTCACAGTATTTCACACGACAACACAGAAAAACACAATTTGAAGATCAAAAATAAGAGAACACATTAACATAGCACTGAAAATAATATCTAGTTAACTGCAAGCGCAGCTGCGAAATACTTGGTGCAAATCTACATGCATGCCACAACTGTTTTACTGTACAACAATGAAAGACTGCAACTACAAAGGAGATTTTCTCTACAATTACGCGCTAGCAATAAACAAAATCTACACTAATTACACAAACTACAACAAAAAATCAGAAGATTCCAGTGAGGTATCCTCGGCTAAGGGTCGACATATGAAACTTCCCCTTTGAACAATTCTACAAGACTGTGCTTAAACTGACACACAATATTTTGTTAGCGCAACGCAATCTGACTTTCAAAATTCCCTACAAAAGAATGGCCCTGACTAACATTAAACTATACCTTTCACAAATCACTTACCTCACAAAAATCTTCGCTGCTCAAGCTACTGCAATACAGCGAGCGCCACTACTGCCAGCTAAATAAAAGATTCAAACTATGGAAGGCACTAACTACTGATAGGGATAGTTAGCAAATGAAAGATATTAGTAGAGAACAAATAATGTATTTACCTTGATATCATCATATATAAATATAGCAGTTCATGCCAAATTACAAAACTCCGCCATCTCTCTCCCCACATCCACCACTGCTGGCGGCTCACCTCCAACTGCGCAACGCTACGCGCTGTTCACAGCCAGCTGCCTAACACTACAATGGCGAGTATTACAACAATGCAAAGCAGACACAGACTGCCCACAGCACAGCCAGTGATTGTCATACAGAGGTGGCGTTACCAATAAAAAACCTAAACAGCCTACTTACATAGAGAAAACATAAACAGCCTACTTACACCTTCATTGGGTCAAACCGATGCCAGTTGGGCTGTAATATGGATGAGAAAGAAGAGTGTGCAATGAAGTTTTGTGAGTTTCTCTCGAGTGCCCAGATTTTTGTGAGGTCTTGCGTTGCCATACACAAGAAGTTCGTTCGCACTTTTGTGGCAACGAACACGCTGAACTCCTGCATTCAGTTTCCTGGGGATAGCACAGTGCACTTCAGAGTTGACCGTTGCACCGTGAGGGAGGACATCAAACAGAATAACCCCCTCAGAGTCCCAGAAGACCTTCACCATGGCTTCGGCCGCTGAGGGTGCGGCTTTGAACTTTTCCTTCCGAGGAGAGGTTAATATACAGGGTGATTCAAAAAGAATACCACAACTTTAGGAATTTAAAACTCTGCAACGACAAAAGGCAGAGCTAAGCACTATCTGTCGGCGAATTAAGGGAGCTATAAAGTTTCATTTGGTTGTACATTTGTTCGCTTGAGGCGCTGTTGACTAGGCGTCAGCGTCAGTTGATGCTAAGATGGCTTTCGTTTCAAAGATTGTGTTTAGTGATGAAGCAACTTTCCACACTAACGGGAAAGTCAACCGTCACAATGTCTGTATATGGGGCAATGAGAATCCGCGGGAAACAACCCAGTATGAACGTGACTCGCCTAAGGTGAACGTTTTCTGTGCCATTTCAGCCAATAAAGTTTTTGGTCCCTTTTTCTTCGAAGGTGCTACTGTAACTGGACTACAGTATCTGGAGATGTTAGAGAATTGGCTGTTCCCTCAGCTCGAACAAGAAGCACAACAATTCATATTTCAGCAGGATGGAGCGCCACCACATTGGCACTTATCTGTCCGTAACTACCTGAACGTCAACTACCCGAGGCGATGGATCGGCCGCCAGGCAGCCCGTGACAGAGCACTTCATCACTGGCCTCCAAGAAGCCCTGATCTTACCCCCTGCGATTTTTTCTTGTGGGGGTATGTTAAGGATATGGTGTTTCGGCCACCTCTCCCAGCCACCATTGATGATTTGAAACGAGAAATAACAGCAGCTATCCAAACTGTTACGCCTGATATGCTACAGAGAGTGTGGAACGAGTTGGAGTATCGGGTTGATATTGCTCGAGTGTCTGGAGGGGGCCATATTGAACATCTCTGAACTTGTTTTTGAGTGAAAAAAAACCTTTTTAAATACTCTTTGTAATGATGTATAACAGAAGGTTATATTATGTTTCTTTCATTAAATACACATTTTTAAAGTTGTGGTATTCTTTTTGAATCACCCTGTATAATTAATGGCGTGTGACGAGGGCCTCCCGTCGGGTAGACCGTTTCCCTGGTGCAAGTCTTTCGATTTGACGCCACTTCGGCGACTTGCGCGTCGATGGGGATGAAATGACGATGATTAGGACAACACAACACCCAGTCTCTGAGCAGGGAAAATCTCCGCCCCACCGGGAATCAAACCCGGGCCCTTAGGATTGACAGTCTGTCGCGCTGACCACTCAGCTACCGGGGGTGGAGAGTTAGTGTCGCGGCACTCCACTACTGCCGTTTCGTTCCCGGTTCGAAGTGATGAACCCATCTTTTGCCGCCCGTGACGATGTTCGACGAAGAATTCTCACGATCAGCCTAAGAATGGGCAAGAAATTCCGCACAGGTGGTCCTTCGTTGCTCTGCATTCTCTTCTGTAAGGTGGCGACCAATCCAGCGGGCACACACCTCTGACAAGGGAACCTCCCCATCGCACCCCCCTCAGATTTAGTTATAAGCTGGCACAGTGGATAGGCCTTGAAAAACTGAACACAGATCAATCGAGAAAACAGGAAGAAGTTGTATGGAACTGTGAAAAAATAAGCAAAATATACAAACTGAGTAGTCCATGCGCAAGATAAGCAAGTTCATATGCAGCGTACACTCAGGAGCGCCGTGGTCCCGTGCTTAGCGTGAGCAGCTGCGGAACGAGAAGTCCTTGGTTCAAGTCTTCCCTCAGGTGAAAAATTTACTTCTTTTTTTTTCGCAAAGTTATGATCTGTCCGTTCGTTCATTGACGTCTCTGTTTACTGTAATAAGTTTAGTGTCTGTGTTTTGCGACCGCACCGCAAAACCGTGCGATTAGTAGACGAAAGGACGTGCCTCTCCAATGGGAACCGATAACATTTGATAGCAAGGTCATAAGTCAACCGATTCCTCCACAGGAAAACACGTCTGATATATTCTATACGACACTGGTGACGGCATGTGCGTCACATAATTGTCTGAAAATAAAAAATTAAAATATTCATGCGAGGGAGGATTTTAACCAAGGACCTTTCGATCTGCAGCTGCTCACGCTTACCACGAGACCACGGCGCTCCCGCACACAAGTTGTCCTTGATGTTGCTATGTCGCACATGGACTACTCAGTTTGTATATTTTGCTTATTTTTTTCATAGTTCCACACAACTTCTTCCTGTTTTCTAGATTGATCTGTGTTCAGTTTTTCAAGACCTATCCACTGTGCCAACTTATAACTAAATCTGAGGGGGGTGCGATGGGGAGGTTCCCTTGTGAGTACCCCAACTGGTGGAGGTGTGTCAGCACTACCAACAGAGACGTGCAGTTGTGCAGCAAGGTGTTTGCTATCCGTCCATCACGTCGAATGAGAGTGTCCGCACGTTCCAACATTGCAGGAGTCACCAGCTGTGTGTAGCCGGCCCTCATGCGAGAGATCGTACAGGTTTCCAATACTGTCAAATGTTTTTTATTTCACTCTTTGATCAAAATACGAATTCTTAAGACGATGACCGGTTTCAGTCCGTAATGACCATCCTCAGATCTTTTTTTACATCATGTCCTAAAGGCCTAAAGTGATTAGGCCATAATGGCATTGTCAAGACATGTAAATATAATCAGCATAGCATCGTCATAAAGATCTAAAATAAGGAGTAGAATAAGCCGCATCGTCCACACAGTCATTATTGCAACTCACTATAGAAACTCATATTGTGATCAAAGACCGAAATAAAAAAACATTTGCGTATGATTCTTGTACGCAGACCAGGGATCAATCAAAAGCAAGTTATTTTGACCAGCTATTGGCGAAAAGTGGTGTTCTTGCAATATTTGTAGCTCTCTTATGCCCATTTTCCCATTTGTGCTTGCTGTGGTGTCAATATTCCCTATTGCTGTGGCAAGATCGCGCATACGAGAACGAATCTCAGGGGGTAGAGCACTTCCAGCTTATTGCAGCACAATGAAGAACTTTCCAGCCAAATTCCCATCCACATCAACAATCGGCATAGTTATATACGAATTCGATATGGCATTTACCTGATCTTGATGCAACTCTTTTGGTACCTCTAATTTCCAGTTTTCCTTGAACATTTTCTCTTCAAATCTCGTTTGGTCGGAGTTGAAAACAAATTCCTTACTCAACGATGGAATAAGTCTGTATACCTCATCCACACATTTTCGGGACGATTCATCAGTTTGCTGTGCATTCTCAAGTTGATGCGCAAACACCAGTTTTTGTAACAAGTGCGTCTTTTTCCCCCTTGAATATCCGTTGTCTTTCTTAAACACAACATGGTCATATTGCTGCGCACTTATACGAAATCTGTTGATCAGCCTTTTTTTTTTACTACGCTGCGGATGAGGTACCATGAGTGAATTACGTTCAGTACCAGCTCCTTGGACAACGATTGTTCTTTACTACGTTTCAGTGGAGATGGGATTTGTGGCTCCCTGTCCGACAAGGATGCTGAACTACATGGTCCGACATCTGCATCAGTATCGCTTTCACTTGTTACGCACGTATCGTCGACATTGTACCTTCACGTTGATTGTCCACACATCCATCTGAGTTATCTTGGAGAAACGCTAATATTCCATCTGCCACTTCTTTCTCACTCTGATTCCCTGAGTTTCTTTGTGAGAAAATGTCAACTACAGCAACTGTCGTTGTACACTACTGGCAATTGAAATTGATACACCAAGAAGAAATCCAGATGATAAACGGCTATTCATTGGACAAATATATTGTTGTACAACTGACATGTGATTACATTTTCACGCAATTTGGGTGCATAGATCATGAGAAATCAGTACCCACAACAACCACCTCTGGCCGTAATAACGGTCTTGATACGCCTGGCCACTGAGTCAAACAGAGCTTGGATGGCGTGTACAGGTACAGCTGCCCATGCAGCTTCAACACGATACCAAAGTTCATCAAGAGTAGTGACTGGTGTATTGTGACTAGCCAGTTGCTCGGCCACCATTGACCAGATGTTTACAGTTGGTGAGAGATCTGGCGAAAGTGCTGGCCAGCGCAGCAGTCGAACATTTTCTGTATCCAGAAAGGCCCGTCCAGCACCTGCAACACGCGGTCGTGCATTATCCTGCTGAAATGTAGGGTTTCGCAGGGATCGAATGAAGGATAGAGCCACAGGTAGTAACACATCTGAAATGTAACGTCCACTGTTCAAAGTACCGCCAATGCGAACACGAGATGACCGAGACGTGTAACCAATGGCACCCAACACAATCACGGCGGGTGATACGCCAGTATGGCGATGACGAATACACGCTTCCAATGTGCGTTCACCGCAATGTCGCCAAACACGGATGCGACCATCATGACGCTGTAAACAGAACCTGGATTCATCCGAAAAATTGACATTTTGCCATTCGTGCACCCAGGTTCGTCGTCGAGTACACCATCGCAGGCGCTTCTGTCTGGGATGCAGTGTCAAGGGTAACCGCAGCCACGGTCCCCGAGCTGTTAGTCCACGCTGCTGCAAATGTCGTCGAACTGTTCGTGCAGATGGTTGTTGTCTTGCAAACGTCCCCATCTGTTGGCTCAGGGATCGAGATGTGGCTGCACGATCCGTTACAGCCATGCGGATAAGATGCCTGTCATCTCGACTGCTAGTGATACGAGGCCGTTGGGATCCAGCACGGCGTTCCGCAATACCCTCCTGAACCCACCGATTCCATATTCTGCTTACGGTCATTGGATCTCGACCAACGCGAGCAGCAATGTCGCGATACGATAAACCGCAATCGCGATAGGCTACAATACGACCTTTATCAAAGTCGGAAACGTGATGGTACGCATTCTCCTCCTTACACGAGGCATCACAACAACGGTTCACCAGGCAACGCCGGTCAACTGCTGTTTGTGTATGAGAAATCGGTTGGAAACTTTCCTCATGTCAGCACGTTTTAGGTATCGCCACCGGCACCAACCTTGTGTGAATGCACTGAAAAACTAATCATTTGCATATCACAGCATCTTCTTCCTGTCGGTTAAATTTCGCGTTTGTAGCACGTCATCTTCGTGGTGTAGCAATTTTAATGGCCAGTGGTGTGGATGTAATGCAGTGTTTGCTTTGTTTATTGTTGCCATTGCTCTGCCCAGCAATGTTGTGAGTTACTCGTCGACTAACTCCGCTGCGTAGCTTCATGCTGTGCGCACCATGGGATACCTCCAGTCCCCCCTCTGCCGCCAATTAGCAGATAATAATGTGGCTGCATGTTACACGATATGTGGGGCGTCGAACGAACATCATTCGCCTTTTGCGACCTGGCACTCAATGTGTTAGTTTCGTATGTTAAGTATCTCTCGCACACGCTTTTCATTGCTTTATCTGTATTCGTTTCTTGCCTCGTCGTTAAGCACTGGGCAGAAGAAAGAGCTTGTTTAAATGTTAACCTGCAACAGGAGTACAAATTTTTGAAATTGTGTGATGACACAACTAACGTGATTGTTACACAGTGTACTGTAGAATTTTCTGCTGCACGTAAAGGAAAGCATGTCATTAAAGACGGTGTGCAAACAGCTAAAGGTAGGCGTGCTACTGGCTCACCAAATAGAAAAGAGCTTTTTAAGCCAAAGACAGGAATTGTTACCTGCAGTGTGCTGCTAAAGAGGCTATATTTTCACACCACACTTGTGGACACGAACTCAGTTCGAAGACATCAGGTCGCATGTTTTAAATGGTTAGTAAGTTATATGACCCAAAATTTTCATCTGCTAGAACCAAAACATAGGGAATTACGATAACGTTGTTTCGCCATTTATATTTGATGTCTTGCGTTCTTTAGCAAACATTAATTCTGTAACAGTAAGAATAGGTAACTCAAACAGAAGTATAATGAAACTTGTTCGGACTTTGTAAGATATTTCAGCCTTGGGGAGGGAATTCGAGTTAAACTTGAGGGAATTCAAGCTGAACTTTTAGTTTTCAGTGAAGTGTGAGGTGAAACTACTGAATTATCTTTTGCAGTACGTGAAAAAATACAAGCATGAAAGAAAGTTGGTATGTTATACTGCTGATTACACTGACAGTAATTTTAAGGTTGAAGAGAAAGGGGAATGAAAATTTGTTCAAAAAAGTTGAAACCGATTCTGGTAGCCCTGATTTAGGAATCGTTTGTTTACACCACATTATACGGAAACGATTTTTGAAAAATGTCATCTCTAGTGGAAAATAGAACTGAATAAGGCAAATAAAGTTTGTGTCAGTAAACTGTTAGACAAGTAATTTCAAAACTATGGCCTCAAAAAGATATGCTAAGTCTGATGGTGAGGGACGTATAGAATAGTGTGCACAAACGAATCCATTCAAAATCTGAATCTAGTCTAGGTTGATCAGACGTCCCGGTTTACACACAAATGTCCTGGTGTCCCGAGAAAATCACTCGGGACACAGAATTGTCCGGGTTTTTAATCGAGGAAAAAATGCGCGCAATATATTTCTCATTTAATTATATTTTGTGAAAAAAAAGGTTCCCTAGAAGTAGAACGATAGAGAGATTTATATTTTCACAATGTATGGGCCTGCCACATTTGGCTAACTCGTCTTATGCCTACAGAAACAGTAAGAAATATGTTGAAAAGAACTACCCACCCCTTTCTCTAACTTGCCGACCTTCTACTGTATAGCCCTTGAGACGAGTGAAACCAAAGCCAGAGGAGGTATAAAGGAGCATCACTTAAGTTAAACCATTTCTCCTTACGGGAACTGCAGCCATACAGAAGTAAATTTGTGAAGAATGTGAGCGATGCTGCATATATTCGCAGTACGCACTGAATGTTGTTTGGCATGTATGCACGCTTTCCCTAACATCCTGCAGTCAAATGAAATCTTAAATTTTAGAATGCAAAGTACATTTTGCATCTGGTTACTAATTAGTAATATTACACAATTTAACAAATTGTGCCTAAGTACCTAGTAAATGACTAAACATTGCAGAAAATAAGTCCAGCATAACAAAGTATATTTAAGTCTTTTTTCTTATTGAAGAATTTTATTTGTGTGTAACGACCTAAAATTGAAAATTAATGGTGAGGGACCAAACTGCTGAGGTCATCGATCCCAGGGCTTACACACCACATAATGTAACTTCAACAACTAACTTACGCTAAGGACCACACACACACACACACACACACACACACACACACACACACACAGCGATATCCGAGGGAGGACTCGAACCTTCGACGGGAAAGCGGGGGGGAGAACCGTGCGAACCGTGGGAAGGCGCCCTAGACCGTGCGGTTACCCAGCGCGGCAACGGCCTACATTTTCCTTTCCAATTCACAAGATGAAGATACATTCTTGCTGTGGGTTTTTCAGCTGGTGCGTCTTCGGATGCCTATTGTCGGTATCAGAATATTACGGTAACGGACAAGCAAAGTAAGTGTAAGTGTAATGATGAGATTATGTACAAAGTATAAAGACAAGTGTCCCAGCTTTTGCTCTTTGATATCTGGTCAGCCTAATCTAGTCCAAGTTGCTGCAGAGGCAAGGAGGCTAGTTAAGAAAGAGCACTGTATTCCGAAAGAGCTGAGTTCTCAACAAATCTGTTAGTGAAACTTCCTGGCAGATTAAAACTGTGTGCCGGACCGAGACTAGAACTCGGGACCTTTGCCTTTCTCGGGCAAGTGCTCTACCATCTGAGCTACCGAAGCACAACTCACGCCCCGTCCTCATAGCTTTACTTCTGCCAGTATCTCGTCTCCTACCTTCCAAACTTTACAGAAGCTCTCCTGTGAATGAGATGGAGAGCTTCTGTAAATTTTGGAAGGTAGGAGACGAGATACTGGCAGAAGTAAAGCTATGAGGACGGGGCGTGAGTTGTGCTTCGGTAGCTCAGATGGTAGAGCACTTGCCCGCGAAAGGCAAAGGTTCCGAGTTCGAGTCTCGGTCGGGCACACAGTTTTAATCTGCCAGGAAGTTTCATATCAGCGCACACTCCGCTGCAGAGTGAAAATCTCATTCTGGAAATATGTTAGTCTCAGCATACTGTGTTGAGAGATGGTGTGTGGGCGACTGGGCGACGTTTTGTTCAACTGGGGAATTGGGTGGACACGCACGCAGGAAACAGGGCCTCACTTCACTTAACCCTCACCCCCCCCCCTCCCGGCTAAGACTGTAGTTACGCCCCCATTTTTTCATCTCATTTTTTTTCGTTATTGTTCGTAGCATTTGTTCGGGGCGGACGTCCCATGACACCCATTCAAGTTAATCGTTGATTCATTCACTCAGTTTTTTATTTACTGATTACTGGGCAGAAGCTGTGTGGGCCACAAACTGCTCCCCTCCGCCCCGCCCCCCCCCCCCCACCCCCGTTAAGGAGTCGGCCTTGCAGGTGTGGAAACGCCACAGGCCGTGCTAGACGCATGTGTGCCCGTGTTGCAGAGTAGGTGAGGCGTCAGAGCGGCAGCCCAGCTAACGGCTAACGCAATTACCCCGCCAAGGCACGCAGTGCTGCCAATGGCAGCGCCCGCACAATCCCGGAACTGCCTCCCCCTACGTCTGTCTCTCTCTCTCTCTCTCACACTTTCTCCTACACGCAGCTACCTTTTTTTTTACTTTTTTTAATCCCGCATGCCCGCCGTGGCTACGCACGTCGGGCCTAACTAACCCGATATACAGTCGGCACGAGCGGCCCGGCGCGCTAACAGGATCAGCGCTCGGCGCTGCGGCGGTTGGCAGCACTGCTCCGCGCCGCACCACGCAGAGTTTGCCCACAGCAGCGCTTAATTCCGCCACGAGACCGGCCAGCAGAGACCTCACTCACCTGCTCCGTTCTCCTCTCCCGATTTTTACGATTTCAACTCTTTCTCAACAGCACTGACACGCAGTGGCGGAATTAAAAATTTTGCGACCCAACGAACACCATATTATATGCCACCCCACCCCCCAAAAAATGTTTTAAATACACTACTAGCCATTAAAATTGCTACACCAAGAAGAAATGCAGATGATAAACGGGTATTCATTGGACAAATATATTATACTAGAACTGACATGTGATTACAGTCTGGAACCGCGCGACCGCTACGCTCGCAGGTTCGAATTCTGCCTCGGCCATGGATGTGTGTGATGTCCTTAGGTTAGTTAGGTTTAAATAGTTCTAGGGGACTCATGAT
This sequence comes from Schistocerca serialis cubense, assembly GCF_023864345.2. NCBI lineage: Eukaryota > Metazoa > Arthropoda > Insecta > Orthoptera > Acrididae > Schistocerca > Schistocerca serialis. The sequence goes on along the minus strand of NC_064649.1, from coordinate 23,104,984 downwards.
CACAGATGTTAAGCCCCATAGTGCTCAGAGCCATTTGAACCATTTGCAAACGTGATCGAACTGTTGGTGCAGATGGTTGTTGTGTTGCAAACGTCCCCATCTGTTGACGTGGCTGCACGATCCGTTACAGCCATGCGGATAAGATGCCTGTCATCTCGACTGCTAGTGATACGAGGCCGTTTTTGGATCCAGCACTGTGTTCCGTAATACTCTCCTGAACCCACCGATTCCATATTTTGCTAACAGTCATTGCATCTCGACCAGCGCGAGTAGCATCGTCGCGATACGATAGACCGCAATCGCGATAGGCTACAATCCGACGTTTATCAAAGTCGGAAACGTGATGGTACGCATTTCTCCTCCTTACACGAGGCATCACAACAACGGTTCACCAGGCAACGCCGGTCGACTGCTGTTTGTGTATGTGAAATCGGTTGGAAACTTTCCTTATGTCAACATGTTGTAGGTGTCGCCATCGGTGCCAACCTTGTGTGAATGCTCTGAAAAGCTAATCATTTGCATATCTCAGCATCTTCTTCCTATCGGTTAAATTTCGCGTCTGTAGCACGTCATCTTCGGGGTGTAGCAATTTTAATGGCCAGTAGACAATTGCCGTTTTGGGTGGGAGCGCTGTGAGCTGTTTCCGTACTCTGCTATTCGTTGTTTCGAAGGACGCATCAGCGGTAAAGTCGCGCTCAATCAAAATGTAATATGGTTCCTGAACTGTACTTGGTGTACGGCAGCAGATAAAACAAACTTAAAACTCACTTGGGTTAACACACTCTTCTGTCGAAAGACAACAGTAAAGAAAATAAGGAAAATAACTGTTCTTTTATGGCCTCAAAATTCCGCAGAGCGTGTAGGAGACAAGGGATTTTTGTTATACATTCACTTTTAGTGTGTTCTTTTACACGAAACCGTTGAAAGTGAAAATAAAAAGTTGATCTAAAAATTGAAGTGAATGTGTCATGCATCACAAATTAATACGTACTTTTACATAGATGCATTCAAAATTAAAATTAAACTATTGTTTATAAAAAAAAGACGTTCGGTATTAATACGTGAATCTATAGGAAAGCGTACGAAATGAAAATGAAATAAGAGATTTCGGTGCACGAACTAAGGATTAAATACAGACGAACAAACACAGAACTGTATTTTCTATTACATAATTTTATAGACTAGGGTCGAAAAATCAAATTTGTTTTGTAGTCTAATAGTTAACGTGTAAAGCATTAGGTTCCGTGTTGCTAAATGCTACATAATAAGTGTACACAATACCTTTAATCCATGAAACGTCTGAACAGTTTTGTACTGCAGCTATTGCTCGCACCATAGCTCTTTGCTAATACCGTTAGAAAGTTTTTACGTATTTATCGACAGAACTGAACTACGTTAAATATTAACACTTTTTCATCAGAGCGCACTCTGGCTGGCTGGCTCTGAGCACTATGGGACTTAACACCTATGGCCATCAGTCCCCTAGAACCTAGAACTACTTAAACCTAACTAACCTAAAGACAGCACACAACTCCCAGCCATCACGAGGCAGAGAAAATCCCTGACCCCGCCAGGAATCGAACCCGGGAACCCGGGCGTGGGAAGCGAGAACGCTACCCCACGACCACGAGATGCGGGCGGGAGCGCACTCTCCGATAACGTATAATTCCGCGATAACTATACATTCCAGCAGACGCCAAGAATACGCACCAGTTGTAATATATACTACAGCATCAGTATGACTTGACTGTACAACGCCGAGCGGCCTGTGTCATTCGGGTATTGTTTAGTATTGTCAGGCGCCTCGGTCACGTCTGCACGTAAACGAGGCTTAGTTCCGCGTTCAGCCATAAGTAATTGGAAAAGTAAACAGGTAATACGTAGTTTGTAAATCCAATGAATGTGCTCTAAGTTATAATAAAAAATCACATTGTAATCCTAATTTTTCAAAACTAATACCCAACCGCTGTGGCCGACGTGTTCTAGGCGCTTCAGTCTGGAACCTCGCTGCTGCTACAGTCGCACGGGCACGGATGTGTGTGATGTCCTTAGGTTTAAGTAGTTCTAGGTCAACGGAACTGATGACCTCAGATGTTAAGTCATTTCAACCTTTATCCTTCGTCCGACTGAATGTGTGTTGTGAACCGATACCTCCTTTTGCTCCTGTTGTGCCATAAATGCATTTTTTCCAAATTTTATTCAATGCATAGATATTATTTTTTCGATCTACCCCATTGACAGTGAGTCCTCTTCTGTAGTACCACGTTTCGAAAGGCTCTAATCTCTCTTGTCTGAACTGTTTGTCATTTATGCGTTACTTCAATATAAGGCCTATTCCAGGCAAATATCTCCAGGAAGCTTTTGCTAACGCTGAAATTTATTTTCACTGATAACAAATATAAATTTTCTCAGTATTCGTTTTCTTGCTATAGTCTGAACTCTTTATTTTGGGCATCGTAAGTTATTTTGCCAGGTAAATAATAAAACTCATTCATTACATTCATCACCTACCAGTAACAAACATAGCAGCCCGCCTCTGAATTGCTTCTAGCTCTGTTTGACTCAATGCCCAGGCGTATCAAGGCCATTATTATGGCCAGAGGTGGTTATTGTGGATACTGATTTCTCACTATCTGTGCACCCAAATTATGTGACAATGTAATCACATGTCAGTTCTAGTATAATATATTTGTCCAATGAATATCCGTTTATCATCTGCATTTCTTCTTGGTGTAGCAATTTTAATGGGCAGTAGTGTATATGCCTCCGTACGGGACAAATTTCGCATATGTTACCTTCGTCGTCCTTACGCGAAATGTACATTGGCGACACCAGAATGGTTCCGCAGTCGCTTTCAAATGCCGACTCTTTAAATTTTCTCAACAGCGATCTTTGACAAGGACGTTTCCGTGCAGGAATACCCATTTGAGTTCCCGAAGCATGTGTGTTGTTCGAACGTATCAAATCTAGCAGCCCGTCTCTGACTAGCTTCGCTGTCTTCCTTCCACCGGGTCTGGTGCGCATCCCAAACAGTCGAGCAGTACTCATGAATGGGTCGGAATAGTATCCAGTATCCTTTCCAGACGAACCACACTTCCCTAAACATCTCGCAATAAACCAAAGTTCCGTACTGCAATCCATACATACTGCCTCATACTTGTTGCACACCGGGTGGGGTAGTTTCTGTCATGGGTGGCCGTTCCAAAGATATCAGCTCTTTTGGCAGTGTGTCGTCTGCTCCAGGGGCCACGTTTCGAGTTGGGTCTCCATGTGCTCTGTCAGATTCTGCTTCTCCTGGTAGATATCGAAACAGATGACAAAGGGATAGAGAAACAATTAAAATCGCTTAAAAGTGGAGAGTCCGCTGGACATGATGGGACACCAGTTCCATTTTACACAGAGTACGCGAAGGAACTTTCCCCCCCTACTTGGAGCGGTGTACCGTAGGTCTCTAGAAGAGCGTAGCGTTCCAAAGGATTGGAAAAGGGCACAGGTCATCCCCGTTTTCAAGAAGGGACGTCGAACAGACGTCCAGAACTATCGACCTATATCTCTAACGTCGATCAGTTGTAGAATTTTGGAACACGTATTATGTTCGAGTATAATGACTTTTCTGGAGACTAGAAATCTACTCTGTAGGAATCAGCATGGGTTTCGAAAAAGACGATCGTGTCAAACCCAGCTCGCGCTATTCGTCCACGAGACTCAGAGGGCCATAGACACGGGTTCCCAGGTAGATGCCGTGTTTCTTGACTTCCGCAAGGCGTTCGATACAGTTCCCCACAGTCGTTTAATGAACAAAGTAAGAGCATATAGAGTATCAGACCAATTGTGTGATTGGATTGAAGAGTTCCTAGAAAACAGAACGCAGCATGTCATTCTCAATGGAGAGAAGTCTTTCGAAGTAAGAGTGATTTCAGGTGTGCCGCAGGGACTGTTCTAGTACCGTTGCTATTCACAACATATATAAATGACCTTGTGGATAACATCGGAAGTTCACTGAGGCTTTTTACGGGTGATGCTGTAATATATCGAGAGGTTGCAACAATAGAAAATTGTACTGAAATGCAGGAGGATCTGCAACGAATTGACGAATGGTGCAGAGAAAGTCAATTGAATCTCAATGTAGACAAGTGTAATGTGTTGCGTACACATACAAAGAAAGATCCTTTATCATTTAGGTACAATATAGCAGGTCAGCAACTGGAAGCATTTAATTCCATAAATTATCTGGGAGTAGGCATTAGGAGTGATCTAAAATGGAATGACCATATAAAATTAATCGTCGGTAAAGCAGATGCCAGACTGAGATTCATTGGAAGAATCCTAAGGAAATGCAATCCGAAAACAAAGGGAGTAGGTTACAGTACACTTGTTCGCCCACTGCTTGAATACTTCTCAGCAATGTGGGATCCGTACCAGATATGGTTGATAGAAGAGATAGAGGAGATCCAACGGAGAGCAGGATCATTTAGTAATCGCGAAAGCGTTATGGAGATGATAGATAAACTCCAGTGGAAGACTCTGCAAGAGAGACGCTCAGTAGCTCTGTACGGGCTTCTGTTGAAGTTTCGAGAACGTACCTTCACCGAGGAGTCAAGCAGTATATTGCTCCCTCCTACGTGTATCTCGGGAAGAGACCATGAGAATAAAATCAGAGAGATTAGAGCCCACACAGAGTCATACCGACAATCCTTCTTTCCACGAACAATACGAGACTGGAATAGAAGGGAGAACCGGTAGAGGTGCTCAAGGTACCCTCTGCCACACACCGTCAGGTGGCTTGCGGAGTATGGATGTAGATGTAGAACTGTGGGGACCTAGCTATGTCGATGACAGCCGTGTGACCACACTGTAGCTCTGATGTGGGGGGCTTCTGCTGCCGGCTTTTGGGTGGCGCGGTCTGTGCAGCCCGCGCAGACGCACCGTATTGTATCGGCGGACTGCCTCCCACTTCGCCCTCTCCCCCTCGCGGCCCACCCCTGCTGCCGACCCCACCCCCTCCCCACCCCCTACCCACTCAACTCCCCCGCAAATCTCATCCCGCGGACGCCGAAAAGCCGATAGTCTCTGCTTGCAGAGACTGCTGTATGTGTGTGTGTCGTACCTGCGTTACACCCGTAGTTATGTGGAAATACTCGGAGGGGCACCGGAACGGACAATGCCTGTACTGTAATACGCTGCCGTGTAGCGGATGAGGCTGGTATCCTGGAGGTTGTGGGTTCGAGCACTGTTAGGTCTAATCTTTTTACAACTGTATCGAGATGACTGTCATCGTTATTTTTATTCAGTTAATTGGTTTAAATTTTTTTTCATTTCTCTACACAAAGGGTCTCTTTTTCGAAACTCCGTAGTTTTCTCCCGTTTCGACGCGTAAATTTGAAATTTGGTTCAAAGGTCCTACAACCTTCCTCTACAGTAGTGCAAAAGCGTGGCGGCCAGCCACGTCACTCTCGGGCTCAACGAAGCTTCAAACAGCGAGGTGTCGACACATGCCGGCCGTAGTGGCCGAGGGGTTCTAGGCGCTACAGTCTGGAACCGCGCGACCGCTACTGTCGCAGGTTCGAATCCTGCCTCGGGCATGGATGTGTGTGATGTCCTTAGGTTAGTTAGGTTTAAGTAGTTCTAAGTTCTAGGGGACTGATGACCTCAGAAGTTAAGTCCCATAGTGTTCAGAGCCATTTGAACCATTTTGTCGACACATGCGGAAAAAAGGCCAGAGCTCAAAAGTTCATGTGACGTGCAATGTGGATTAATTGCGTCACATTGCCATTAAATTTCATCACCAATCTACCCTGCACCACTGTAGACCTATCACCCGATACAAATGTCGTCAAAGTCCCTCTTACTAACATTTTACCCCCTTTTTTTGGACGCCCCTGCTTTGGAGGTAAGAACCGCGATGCCCAGCGTCGAAATTACGCAGTTTTTTTTATGGGTGGCCGAGGAGATACATGTCAGACACACTGCCGCTCAGAATCAAACCAAAACTCCTCTGGGGATGACATAAAGGGCATCGAGGAAACGAAACCGTCCCTTAGGAGTTTGATTCCCACACATTTAGCGGCCGAAAACGACAGTTTGCAGTGCGACTAGCAACACGAGGACTTCCCTGATAACTTTAGACACTGCTCTCATCCTTGTGCGTTTTAACCTTCTCGACGGATTCACGGGATGGCAAGCCCATTGAAAGTGATCTGACGCCTCTGGAGAGCAGTGCAACTACAGTTTCTACTCTGGTGCACAGAGTGGAACCACTAGGGACCGTTAAAAACCATTCGGCGAAATCTAAACGTGATCTAAAGGAGCAAAGGGGCCTTAATCTTTTTCTTGCACGTTTCTTACACTCTCATGAGGTGCAACCACAGTGGGGTACGACATTGACACATGTGTTAATAAAACGGCAAAGAGTTGTGACGTCGTGGGCATTCGTTACGTCATATACAAAAAGAATTACATATTTATTTGTCAGGGCTATATTTTATATGATTAATGTAACTATGCAGATGTTTGCCTAAACGATAAGGACATATCACTTCATGTTGTTATAATACTGCCGTCTTCTGAAGAAGATAGATTTATATCTATTGAAACCTAGGTAAAGATTACTTTATCCTTTGCAACTGGTCGGCTGTTCTTAGTCTGATTTACGTGGAACCATTGCTGTAGCGCAGCTATGTTTAAAGTACTGATATTTTATATATTTGTATTTTTAATTTATCAGCATGCTTCTTTCTCTCAGGGCTATTGTGTTTTCTTATCACTTTTACTTACCTGCATAAGTAAATATGAAACGGGTTTTTGAAGGGCCTCAGTTATTCATGTACCAACTTTAGATTTTGAACGTGATGACTAAAATATAGTTGCCGCTAACTGAATTGAATGTAATTTTGTTAATTTCTATTTATTGATTGCAAAGCAAGGCTTGAGAGAATTTCGATTGTTGCCGTGGAGCGGCCAAGATAAAACTTACCGAACTCATGGAATCTGTATACTTTAAAAGCATGAACTTTAAAGTAAATTAATTATGTGTTGCAATTTAAAAAGGTTCTTATAACGAAATCTCTCGCATTTACAGTTACTGTTAACACTGAAAAATAAATTAATACTTCGGCGCGTAATGGCCGACCAGAAGCTGCATCGGAAGATGAGCTTCTCGCAGCGCAAATTACTGAAAAAATGCTTATTAAAAATAATTAGCCACTGCGAGCATTTGAGGTGACAACTATTCCAAAGAAATTCATCTTGTAATAATAATAACAAGTTTATTTTAGCAATAAATACGAATAACTTACATGAAATACGTGTAGCCGCTCAATGGCTGCCTTCCGTATTGCGAAACAAATCAGTGTGTGTACCACAAAATACGTCCTTCCTCCTCGGCCGTACAATCGCGTCTCCTTTGATCCTTTTTTATTTTCATAGACATTAAATAAATATGCTACTCTTTAATTATCGCTGCATATCAGTTGTTTCAAGAACATTAACTATATCTTTTACACTGATTATATTCATAAAATACTTAATTACGGTTTACAACCGATAAAAATGTCAATATTTATGTGACATACCGTCACAGAGTCCGACTGAGGTCCTCCAGTTCGGCAAAATCCAACCGCTCACATTTATTGAGTATTTTAAAATCGTGCCTTTGCAGAGGTAACTTATAAAATACTCTTATGCGCCTGCAGGAAGGCAACTGGCATCGGAGGTGTGTCAAGTGGTTGCCTACCTATTGGTGCCTCGGGCTTTGAGCCAAGAGAGATTGACGAACAGGTTTCTCCTCCTTAAAAGTGTTCAAACCTCAGCTGAAGAAAGAAACGGACGAAAATATTGAAAAAAATCCGTGATGCGATCACGGTTAATGGTCGTAGGACAGTTGATCAATTGGTGCATATTTCGGGAAGGCTGGAGTTCATGCTGAAGAATTTTGACTGAAGATGAAACGTGTTGTAGCAAAATTCGTTCCGCGTGTGCTTTATGACGATCAGCGAGGGAATAGTTTGCGCGTTTGCCGGGAATTCGAAGAACAGCCAGATATTGGTCCTGATTCTGACACAAAAGTCATCACAGGCGCCGAATCGTGGCGTTTTGGGTAGGACCCAGGATCCAAGCAACAGTCGAGTCAGTGGAAGACTCCTTCATCACCAAGACCAAAGAAAGCAAGGCAGGTGCATACCGTGTGAAGAAAATGTTGGTTTGTTTTATCGACATCAAGGGGTCCGTCCGCCATGAATTCGTTCCCCGAGGTACAGCTGTTAAACAACATTACATGAATAAAACTAAAACCCAAATCCCTATGTTTTACCAAGGTGTCAAAATATACAATAAATTGCCAAAAGAAATCAAAAACATAAAAGAACTCTGTAAATTTAAAGCATTCCTTGAAGAATATTTATTAAAAAATAGTGAATTCGTGCAGCGTAAAATTGGTATAAATAAATAATCAGGTTAATCAATTATAAAGTGGACATTCTAGATTGTAATTTACCCATACAAGTATTAGAGGAGTCTTGTGATCTATTTCTTTTGATTGAAGCAGGTTCTTCTGCATTATGTAATTCAATGATAAATTGTGTGTGTATTATACACACATATATATATATATATATATATATATATATATATTATGAATTTATTGTATATAGCTTGTATTTCATTATATTATGTGATAAAATAATGTACATATGTATGCATAATGACGACATCCATGCAAAGAAATTTGTTTACGGATGAATAAATAAATAAATAAATAAAATGCCCTGAAGTGATCAAACGATTACGTGAAGTACCGAGAAAAAAACCACCAGCATTTTGTCAATCAGGAGTACAGTCAATCAGTACGACAGCACCCCTGCGCACAGTAATTTTTACCCAAAACCGAAATGACAAATGTTTCTCATTCTCACCAGAAACCAGACCTGGCATCCTGAGACTTTTTTTATTCCCTAGAATGAAAAGAGATCTGAAACATAAGCTTTCCCAAGACGTTGAAGAAGTGAAAAAAATCGTTGCAGGCACTAAACAGTGTAACTTCAGACGGATTTAAAAACTGTTTCCACTAATGGAAAACACATTGGAGCAAGTGTATTACGTCTTATGAACACTATTTTGAAGATTTTTACATTAGGGTATGCTTTGTCAAATAGAAGATTTTTTCATAAAACAATTCTAGCTATTTTTTCGGTCGTCCCCTCCTGTACACGCATCTACTTCCATCAACTATACTTACCAATTACACTTAAAACGCACAGCTGTTACACTTTGCAAAAGAAACGTGCCAGTGTGCGCAAACGGTAGGAAACATTCTTCCAATTAGGCAGTAGAACCCGGCCTCCGTGGACCACCAACCATATGACTATACTTTACTTTATTTACATAAAGATTCCTGTGCGACTGTGGGAAGGACAAGTTTCACTCCCTCGCCTTTCCCTTTTCTGTCCCTACATTATCACCCTTTTTCCCCCCTCCCCTCCAAACTGCTTTCTGCCGTCCATACAGCAGGAATTAAAGAAAAAAAAAATGAAACGCAACTGAAGCGAAGCTTTTGGCGCGAGTTTTGTCATTCGTGTTACAAGCGCAGAACCAGTATAAATAATTAATTAACAACTTGCATCGATTTAGCTAATTAGTTTCGCGCTGATTCAATTAATAAATTATAATTACATTAATTACGGAAAAGCCGGGTGGCACACAGTCTGATATTGGATTTGGGGGCATTCAGCTGCGCGGATTGGGGCCGAAAATGCCAGAACGAATCGCACGAACTCATTCCCCATTCACTGGTCGCCAAGGACTCAAAAAGATTTTTTTCCCCTCTACAAAATTACACGTTTAAAAATTGTAGCTTAGCTTTTCATGTGCCAGTGGTTTTGAGAAGGAGCTGAACTAAGACTGCGGAGCAGCATAAAAGGGACCACTTTTTCGAAACCCTGAAATTGTCTCCCATTGCGAAGCAGAAGCATGAAATTTGCCTCAAAGATGCCTACAACTTTGCTCTGTACTGGTGCAAAAGCGTGGCGCCCGCTACCTCACCCTCAGACTCGACAACGTTTCGGACATCATGGTGTTGACACGTGGAAGGAAAAAAAATAAAATAAAAAAGAGCCAGACCTCTGAAGTTCATGTGAGGTGTAAAGCGGATTAATGTCACCTTGGCAGCAAATTTCACCACACTTCTGACCGATATCTCCATTGACGTGTCACTCAATGTGAAGGTCATCATAGCCCCTCCTACCCACATTTCATCCCTTCGTCCGACGCCGCTGCGATGGAGGTCAGAACCGCGACGTGTAGCGTTGAAATCACGCGATATTCTTACGTGTGGCCGAGGAAAGTGGTTCAGACACGCCACCGCTCAGAATCTGAACGGAAAGGCATCAGAGCCTGGCGCAATAGGCGTCAATCAAATCACACTGCATTGATTACCACACACACTTCGCGGTCGAAAACGACAGTTCGCAGTGTGATAAGCAACCTTTCACGCTGTTGACACCCACGGACCTTCAAACATTTTCTGCGGACATTGTAGAGCTGCAGCGCTCTAAAATGTGATCGCACCACTTCGCAGTGCAGCGCGACCACAATGTTTGCTCTCTTGTACAGGTTGCGACCATTAGTAACTGTTCAAAACAATTCGACCCAACTTGAACGTGTGATCTAAAGCAGCGGAGGCTCATGCCCTCAGTGCCCCTGTTTCACTCCCTTGTGTGGCGTCATCACAGAGTGATGCGTCATTGACATATGCACATAGACACATCAAAAGAAGTTTTACATCACTCCGGTTCCCTGAACTCGTGAAGATACACGTTGACTGTGGATACTGTATCACAGACACAGCCCCTTTGACTGTTCAGATATGTCATTAAACCCGACCAAAGATGTAAACAACCATGCATGAGCAGCGCCTGTTAGACGGAGGGTGTGTCCGCATTGTTACTTTGTGCCAGGAAGGGCTGTCAACAAGGGAAGTGTCCAGATGTCTCGGAGTAAACCAAAGCGACGTTGTTCGGACATGGGGGAGATACAGAGAGACAGGAGCTGTCGATGACATGCCTCACTCAGGCCGCCCAAGGGCTACTACTGCGGTGGATGACCACTATCTACGGATTATGGCTCGGAGGTACCCTGACAGCAACGCAACCATGTTGAATAAAGCTTTTCGTGCAACCACAGGATGTCGTGTTACGACTCGAACTCTGCGCAATAGGCTGCATGATGCGCAACTTCACTCCCGACGTCCATGGCGAGGTCCATCTTTGCAACCAAATTTAAAAGAATGGAAAATCCTCAAGACTGGCATTGTTCTGCAGAAGCTCGAAATACAGCGCGAACAACAATGCGAGATGCTTTTAACAATTTCAGCAACGAAACTCTGTCTCGAAATCTGGCAGAAAACCCAAAGAGATTCTGGTCATACACTAAGCACACCAGTGGCAAGACGCAATCAGTACCTTGATTGCGCGATTACAACGGTGAACTTATTTATAATGGTGACTGTGACAGTGAAAGTTTATTTATAACCGTGACTATGTAAACAGTAATATCGATGATCCACTGTCATCCAAGCTGTCGAGGGAAAAATGGCATACATAAAAACAGACTGTCCGAAGCTCGTGGTCGTGCGGTAGCGTTCTCGCTTCCCGCGCCCGGGTTCCCGGGTTCGATTCCTGACGGTGTCATGGACTTTCTCTGCGTCGTGTTGAATGGGAGTTGTGTGATGTCCTTAGGTTAGTTAGGTTTCAGTAGTTCTAAGTTCTAGGGGACTGATGACCATAGATGTTAAGTCCCATTGTGCTCAGAGCCATTTGAACCATAAAAACAGACTAAAGTCAGATATACGTCTGCAGCGTACATCTAAGAATAAACTAGTAATTCTAGAAAAAGACAGGACATGGCAGCAACGATATTAGACGTAAGGTAAAAACACCAAACGAATGTCTTATAACTTTTCTGATCATAGATACAGACCATTATATTAAGACCATTACTTACTTATGTGTTTGCAGGGCACCTGATTATGTTAATACGCCGACGTGAGCTCATCATGAGTGAGTTATAAAATAAAAACCATTTAAAAAGCAGTGCAGCTGACTGATATTCATAATAATGATGTCACTAGAAGACATATTTCGTGGTGCGGTCCCAAAAGAGCAAAAATTACTCATCAAAACCTATAAGGTACTTCCCGCTGACCTAGAATCATGAAATTTGTCAAGAAGCAAGGTTTTTCCGTACAACTAAAGGAAAAAAATCCGGGAATTGCTAATTTATAATTACATCACACGAAGTAAACCGGAGGCGTGCGAGTTGCACTAGCGCTCTGAGAGTTCCGTACAAACTTAATTGTGTGTAGATAGATAATAATAGTTTCGTGTGTCTCACTGGCGTGGTGCAAGTCTCTCTGCTGAACACTGAATTATTAATTTAAAAAAGAAGGTTATCTTTGTTTTGTGTGGCTCTCTTTAGCGGTAATTGAAAAATAAATTTTGATAAGAGGAAATTAACCGGAGCGCCGTTAATTAAAAGAAGCAGCAAAGCAAAAAATAAAGTTTAAATTATGACACAGTACAGATAAATTTACCTCTAAGAGAGAGAAAATTAATAATTCAAAATTTTGTCTAACCTGCTTGGATACCGTGGAGTGGACTAACCGCTCACACCGTTTGTCGGCCGCATGCCGATCACTAATATTACGCGCTATGCACAGAAATACTGTCCGGAAGCTGCGTTCACAGATCGCCTTAACAGAATTCAGGGGCGCACGAGTGGCTGCTACAAACCTCAACATCGATGATGTTCGGCAGTGGCCAGCAAACGATATGTCGACAGTGCTGCAGTTCTCCTACCTTAAACACAGAAAAGTTGGCAGGCTAGGTTAAAAGATGTTTAAAAATGTTCATACAGGGTGTCCAGAAAAGGCTCCCTGATTTCAAAATTAAATATCTCGAAAACAAAGATCGATAGAGGAATGCAGTAAACGGTATGTTTATTGTGAAAGCTGTAAGGAGTGTATACAGCAGTTTGAAATAATAGTTACAAAAGCTGCTAACTGATGGCGCTGTAATCGCCATACGTAATGCCTAGTATAAATAGTGATCCGAAGCCCAGAACGATCAGTTCCACTATTGAAACGTGAAAGGAGGTTAGCGCACCGAAGGAAGAGATTAAAAGCATGTGCTCCATTGAACACCGCGTTTTTCTGGTGCTAGAGTCCTACGGCAACAAGGCGAAGTTTTCAAGCACGATTTAATGTTCCAAAAGGACCCGATGCGAAAACCATTCGTACGCTCTTCGCAAAATTTCAACGAATAGGCAGCGTAACTGATGATCTCGTGCGGCATGTTGGCCGCAAGCAAACCCCAGTTACGCCTGAAAATATCGCCACAGTTTCTGGAATTATTCAGCGAAATCCAATGTCATCCGTCCGTAGAATTGCATCTGAGACTGGTTTGAAGCGTTCCAGCACGCAGAAAATACTGAGGAAGAGCCTACACACGTTTCCATTCAAAATTCAAACGCACCAGGCCATACCCGTACGAGCTGTGCAACAAAGCGTTGCCTTTGCTAATCAGATGCTCACAATGATTGATAGTGAAGGATTTGATGTTGGCTGCATCTGGTTTACAGATGAAGCACACTTCCACCTGAATGGATACGTGAATAAGCAGAACTGGCGATTTTGGGGTTCCGAAAAGCCATATTGGTGTGAAGCCAAACCCCTGTATTCTCCTAAAGTTACTGTGTGGGCTGCAGTATGCAGCAGAGGCATTATTGGCCCTTTTTTCATTCGAGAAACGGTCACTGGTGCACGTTACGTTGCAATTTTGGAACAATTTGTCGCCACACAGCAAGCGTTAGAGGATCGACCAGGTACTGAATGGTTTATGCAAGATGGAGCCCGACCACATCGGACCGAACAAGTGTTTCGCTTTCTTGAGGAATATTTCGGGAATCGAGTCATTGCTTTGGAATATCCCAAATTTACTGGTGCAGGCATGGATTGGCCTCCATATTCGCCGGATTTGACTCCCTGTGACTTTTTTTTGTGGGGCACAGTGAAAGACATGGTCTACCCGAAGCATCCCGCCACGCTGGACGAGCTTGAATCGGCGATCTCTGTGGCATGTGAATCCATTTCGGTTGAGACACTACGAAATATGATGACGAATTTCATTCTTCGTTTGCGCCACCTCTGTAGTGCCAATGGTGAACATTTTGAAAACATTGTGATGTGATTGTTTGCAAAGATTGTTTTCATACGATTATTTCACTTATGTATGCTGATATGAGCTGTACAGCGTACAGCGCCATCTGTTAGCAGCTTTTGTAACTATTATTTCAAACTGCTGTATAAACTTCTTACAGCTTTCACAATAAACATACCGTTTACTGCATTCCTCTATCGATCTTTGTTTTCGAGATATTTAATTTTGAAATCAGGGAGCCCTTTTCTGGACATCCTGTATCTGTGTGAATTCCTAAGGGACCAAACTGCTGAGGTCATCGGTCCCTAGACTTACGCACTACTTAAACTAACTTAGTCTAATGCTAAAAATACTATGCCCGAGGGAGGACTCGAATCTCCGGCGGGAGGAGCCGCGCAATCCGTGACATGGAGCCTCAAACCGGGCGACCACTCCGCGTGGCTCGCAGGCTACGTTAATGTTGTTGAAATGAAACATTGGCAAACAATAATTATTCGTATATTGACGATTACTTTGCTTTACTTTACATCTGGCAAGGGCCTATTCGACCATACGCCCGCTCTATGGAGCCTCTTCCACTTCTGCCTGTCCAATGCGCTGCTTGTCCAGTTGCTGTTCATCCTATTTGTGTCCTCCCGAATGTTATCCCGCCATCTGATTCTGGATCTGTACGTTCGCTTTTGGACTAGTGGTGCACAGATATGTGTCTCGCCCAACCAACCTGTTTGACTATTTTAAAGGACCGAATGATGGAACAGATGTACTTGCAGTTCAGGAAAATTCGTTTGTTCCTTCTGTCACCGTGAACTGCAATGACGGAGAACCTCCACGTTGTACCAGACGTGCGAGGGAACATCTGAACCGCACTCACCCTAATCACTGGATGGGTCGTGATAGTACAGTTAACTGGTCACAGAGATCGCCAGAGCTCACGCCATCAAATTTTTGTTTATGGGGTCGGATGAAGTCTGTAGTGTATAAACAAAAGGCGAATACGCGATTGTCCGCATCATAGACGCATTAAGGAAAGTGCAGAGGCACTCAGACAAGCAACAGAACCTGACACAATATCCATTAGAGGTATTGGAAGATTTATTGTGAACTGCACAACAGCTGTAACCTGACGTGTACTATAATGCTTAGAGGTGAATATGTCAGGAGTGCGTATTTTTCGATTGATACTTTTGTAAAGCATATGTTCTAATGTTTACTCATTGTTGTACATGTATTGAATAATCCAGAGAATAGATAATGATGTACATTAAATGTGTTCTATCTCGGAAACAATTTGGAATAGGCCATATGCTCCATGTAGAGATGTAGAGATTTTTTATGTTCCTCTGAAGTCCCTATATATTGGCCATTCCTCCAGAGGCACCCTGTAGATACATGGCTCGTGATTGGTCGCCGTCCGTCACAATCACGTCACTCTGCCAGAGATTCTGTCCACGTCTGCAGTGGTGCCGCCAACACGTTCCAAGGAACGCAGACAGTTGTCGCCCGAAGACGACTGGCAAGTGGCCAATCGAAACGTCGTGGATTGCATTTAACGACGACCGGCTACAGGCTTGAAACTTCTTTGAATATCCAGTTCGTCGGCAATAAAATTGATATGTACGAGTTGTATGCTTAAAGACTAGACCCCTCAGAGTTGTAACATTTATTACTTTCTTGACTGTTCTCATGATTTCTAAAGATTAACCCCTTATTTTAGTATGAAACGTAATATAACAATCGAAGCAACGATTTTGAGAAGAAAAAAATGATCAAGAAGTACGTGTTGGTAGGAAATGATTAATCGTTGACTAAATTTAGCTACGGTCGCAGGTTCGAATCCTGCCTCGGGCATGGATGTGTGTAATGTCCTTACGTTAGCTACGTTTAAGTAGTTCTAGGGGACCTCAGAAGTTAAGTCCCATAGTGCTCAGAGCCATTTGAACCATTTTGACTAAATTTCCATGGGGGTTATGAGATTATATAAATTACGTCTTACTGCCATTCGTGGAATAATGATATTCTCTCCTTTCCATATAAGTTTTAAGACTGTAAAAATTTGAATTGTATCAAAGTATATAGAAGTGAATCGTGCTAACTAAAAATTCACAAGAACGCTATCTGACTTTTTAAAATACCTCAGGCCATTACACACGTCACGTGTTGTGCACTTTAGGATATCACGTAACCCTGTATTATTAGAGCAAGAAGTATTTATTCTTTGCAGTCGGCCAGTGTGGCCGAGCGGTTCTAGGCGCTACAGTCTGGAACCGCGCAACCGCTACGGTCGCAGGTTCGAATCCAGCCTCGGGCATGGATGTGTGTGATGTCCTTAGGTTAGTTAGGTTTAAATAGTTCTAAGTTCTAATGGGCTGATGACCTCTGAAGTTAAGTCCCCTAGTGCTCAGAGCCATTTGAACCATTTGAACCTGCCTCGGGCATGGATGTGTGTGATGCCCTTAGGTTAGTTAGGTTTAAGTAGTTTTAAGTTCTAGGGGACTGATTACCTCAGAAGTTAAGTCCCATAGTGCTCAGAGCCATTTGAACCATTTATTCTTTGCAGTAAGGTGAATATTTTTTTGTTTTTCCTATTATGCCAGCGTGTGGTGCTCATTTTCTTTCGTTCTCTTTTGTTACAGGTAAGCGGTGATGACGATCTATTCGTCTCATTGACCGTCCCGCTGTTAGTAGTCAGGCAGACGGTGAAGGTACTGTGTACTGTTTTTTCTTTTGTACTTTAGGACTTCGTGACACAAGGTCAGTGTTGTCCGCTTTACGACATCAAAGAGCACTTGTAATTTAAATATTTTTGCTCGCTGTTGGTTCTGATTATGTGATTGCGGAATTAATCGTAATTCTGGTGTTCAGGCCACGGTCTAAGGCATAATTCGCAAATTAACCTTTCGTCTTCCAGTGCTGGAAATACCGCTCGTAAAAGCCTGCATTCTAATGATTAAACACAGTAATTTCATTTAAATGTATCGAAAATTTGATGCTAAGACGATTCTTAATTTTAAAGCTAAACTCCACATCGTCGGCGTACAGGCGTCAGTGGATGCGAATATGGAGGGGCGTGTGGGCAGCACACCGCTCTCCCGGCCGTTCTACGTCTACATCTACATTTATACTCCGCAAGCCACACAACGGTGTGTGGCGGAGGGCACTTTACGTGCCACTGCCATTACCTCCCTTTCCTGTTCCAGTCGCGTATGGTTCGCAGGAAGAACGACTGCCGGAAAGCCTCCGTGCGCGCTCGAATCTCTCTAATTTTACATTCGTGATCTCCTCGGGAGGTATAAGTAGGGGGAAGCAATATATTCGATACCTCATCCAGAAACGCACCCTCTCGAAACATGGACAGCAAGCTACACCGCGATGCAGAGCGCCTCTCTTGCAGAGTCTGCCACTTGAGTTTGCTAAACATCTCTACATCTACATGACTACTCTGCAATTCACATTTAAGTGCTTGGCAGAGGGTTCATCGAACCACAATCATACTATCTCTCTACCATTCCACTCCCGAACAGCGCGCGGGGAAAACGAACACCTAAACCTTTCTGTTCGAGCTCTGATTTATCTTATTTTATTTTGATGATCATTCCTACCTATGTAGGTTGAGCTCAACAAAAATTTTCGCATTCGGAAGAGAAAGTTGGTGACTGAAATTTCGTAAGTAGATATCGCCGAGACGAAAAACGTCTTTGCTTTTGACTTCCATCCCAACTCGCGTATCATATCTGCCACACTCTCTCCCCTATTATGTGATAATACAAAACGAGCTGCCCTTTTTTGCACCCTTTCGATGTCCTCCGTCAATCCCACCTGGTAAGGACCCCACACCGCGCAGCAATATTCTAACAGAGGACGAACGAGTGTAGTGTAAGCTGTCTCTTTAGTGGACATGTTGCATTTTCTAAGTGTCCTGCCAAAGAAACGCAACCTTTGGCTCGCCTTCCCCACAATATTATCTATGCGGTCTTTCCAACTGAAGTTGTTCGTAATTTTAACACCCAGGTACTTAGTTGAATTGACAGCCTTGAGAATTGTACTATTTATCGAGTAATCTAATTCCAACACATTTCTTTTGGAACTCATGTGGATCACCTCACACTTTTCGCTATTTAGCGTCAACTGCCACCTGCCACACCATACAGCAATCTTTTCTAAATCGCTTTGCAACTGATACTGGTCTTCGGATGACCTTACTAGACGGTAAATTACAGCATCATCTGCGAACAGCCTAAGAGAACTGCTCAGATTGTCACCCAGGTCATTTATATAGATCAGGAACAGCAGAGGTCCCAGAACGCTTCCCTGGGGAACACCTGATATCACTTCAGTTTTACTCGATGATTTGCCGTCTATTACTACGAACTGCGACCTTCCTGACAGGAAATCACGAATCCAGTCGCACAACTGAGACGATACCCCGTAGGCCCGCATCTTGATTAAAAGTCGCTTGTGAGGAACGGTGTCAAAAGCTTTCCGGAAACCTAGAAATACGGAATCAACTTGAGATCCCCTGTCGATAGCGGCCATTACTTCGTGCGAATAAAGAGCTAGCTGCGTTGCACAAGGACGAAGTTTTCTGAAACCATGCTGATTATGTATCAATAGATCGTTCCCTTCGAGGTGATTCATAATGTTTGAATACAGTACATGCTCCAAACCCCTACTGCAACCCGACGTCAATGATAAAGGTCTGTAGTTCGATGGATTACTACTACTGCCCTTCTTAAACACTGGTGCGACCTACGCAATTTTCCAATCTGTAGGTACAGATATATCGGTGAGAGAGCGGTTGTATATGATTGCTAAGTAGGGAGCTATTGTATCAGCGTAATCTGAAAGGAACCAAATCGGTATACAATCTGAACCTGAAGACTTGCCCGTATCAAGCGATTTGAGTTGCTTCGCAACCCCTAAGGTATCTACTTCTAAGAAACTCATGCTAGCAGCTGTTCGTGTTTCAAATACTGGAATATTCCATTCGTCTTCCCTGGTGAAGGAATTTCGGAAAACTGCGTTCAATAACTCCGCTTTAGCGGCACAGTCGTCGGTAACAGTACCATCGGCACTGCGCAGCGAAGGTATTGACTGCGTCTTGCCGCTTGTGTACTTTACATACGACCAGAATTTCTTCGGATTTTCTACCAAATTTCGAGACAATGTTTCGTTGTCGAACCTATTAAAGGCATCTCGCATTGAAGTCCGTGCCAAATTTCGCGTGTCTGTAAATTTTAGCCAATCTTCGGGATTTCGCGTTCTTCTGAACTTCGCATGCTTTTTCCGTTGCCTCTGCAACAGTGTTGGGACCTGTTTTGTGTACCATAGGGGATCAGTTCCATCTCTTACCAATTTATGAGGTATGAATCTCTCAATTGCTGTTGCTACTATATCTTTGAATTTGAGCCACATCTCGTCTACATTTGCATAGTCAGTTCGGAAGGAATGGAGATTGTCTCTTAGGAAGGTTTCTAGTGACACTTTATCCGCTTTTTTAAATAAAATTATTTTGCGTTTGTTTCTAGGGGATTTGGAAGAAACGGTATTGAGCCTAGCTACAACGACCTTGTGATCACTAGTCCCTGTATCAGTCATGATGCTCTCTATTAGCTCTGGATTGTTTGTGGCTAAGGGGTCAAGTGTGTTTTCGCAACCATTTACAATTCGCGTGGGTTCGTGGACTAACTGCTCGAAATAATTTTCGGAGAAAGCATTTAGGACAATCTCGAAAGATGTTTTCTGCCTACCACCGGTTTTGAACAAGTATTTTTGCCAATATATCGAGGGAAGTTTGAAGTCCCCACCAACTATAACCGTATGAGTGGGGTATTTATTTGTTACGAGACTCAAATTTTCTCTGAACTGTTCAGCAACTATATCATTGGAGTCTGGGGGTCGGTAGAAGGAGCCAATTATTAACTTAGTTCGACTGTTAAGTATAACCTACACGCATACCAATTCGCGCGGAGTATCTACTTCCACTTCACTACAAGATAAACCACTACTAACAGACACAAACACTCCACCACCAATTCTGCCTAATCTGTCTTTCCTGAACACCGTCTGAGACTTCGTAAAAATTTCTGCAGAATTTATTTCAGGCTTTAGCCAGCTTTCTGTGCCTATAACGATTTCAGCTTCTGTGCTTTCTTTTAGCGCTTGAAGCTCAGGGACTTCCCCAGCACAATTACAACAATTTACAACTACGAGGGTTGCCCAGTAAATAATGCCCCATATTTTTTTTCTCCAGAAGTATTTATTCCACAACAATCAAATTTACATATGTGAAAGACTGATGTTTTGTCTACTTGCTTTATTTTTCCACATGATCTCCTTCAAGTTCGACGGCCTTTTTCCAGCGAGACACAAGAGCGTGTATTCCCTGCCGGTAAAAATCTGTACTCTGCCTACGGAGCCAGGTTGTCACTTCGTGAATCACTTCTTCGTCATCGGCAAAACGTCTTCCACGAACGAAATTCTTCATTGGCCCAAACAAGTGAAAGTCTGAAGGAGCCAAATCGGGGCTGTAGGGTGGATGGGGTAACACTATCCAACCCAGTTTCGCGATGTGTTCACAAGTCCTCAAACTTGTGTGAGGACGAGCGTTATCATGCTGAATCAAAACATCCTGTGGGTTAACATGACGCCCAAGGCGCCGGAAGCGCTGCTTAAGTTTGTCTAATGTTTTGACATAAGCCTCTGAATTAATGGTACTGCCTTTTGGCATCACATCAATGAGAATTACGCCCTCGCAATCCCAAAACACAGTCATCATGACTTTTCCGGCTGAAGGAACTGTTTTGAATTTTTTCTTCTGTGGAGAATAAGCATGACGCCATTCCATCGATTGTCTTTTTGTTTCGGGCTCAAAATGATGCACCCAAGTTTCATCACCTGTCACAATCCGTGACAAAAAGGCGTCCCCGTCAACGTGAAAGCGTCGCAACAAATCGAAAGAAATGTCTTTTCTTTGGGATTTGTGATCGACAGTAAGACACCGAGGAACCCATCTTGCACATACTTTTGAGTATCCAAGCTGATTGATAATCGCATCCACACTTCCTTTGCTTACTGACAACTCCAGTGCCAATTGTCGAGTCGTAATGCGTCGATCCCGTCGAATGAGAACATCAGCCCGCTGCAACATGTCAGGCGTGACAGCCGTGGGAGGCCTTCCCGACCGCGGCAAATCTCGGAGCTCCGCAGCACCGCCCTCTGATGCTTTCACCCTCTGTGCCCAGCGACCAACAGTACTCCTATCGACTGCAGATGTTCCGTAGACTTTGCACAAGCGTTTATGAATATTGCCCACGGTTTCTTCCTCTGCTACGAGAAATTCAATCACTGCACGTTGTTTATGACGGATGTCACCTGCAGACGCCATTTTAGAACATTCCTACACCACCGCTCTCTGTCGGAGGAAATTGAAACTTTGCGTACACACGCGGGAAACTTCAAATAACTCGCACCTAAAGTGTCACATTTCTAATATTTTTTATTTCGGAGAAAAAAAATATGGGGCATTATTTACTGGGCAACCCTCGTACAATTCCGACTGTTCCTTGATCCAAGCACGTCCTGTATTTGCCATGCGCTCTTTGAGATTGCAGCCCACCCCATACTTTCCCGAGGCCTTCTAACCTAAAAAAACCGTCCAGTCCACGCCACACAGCCTCCGCTACCCGTAACGCTATCACGCTTACCAAATAACGCTGTGACGAAACGCGCCGCTCTTCTTTGGATCTTCTCTATCTCCTCTGTCAACCCGACCGGGTACGGATCTCACACTGATGAGCAATACTCAAGTATAGGTCGAACGAGTGATTTGTAATCCACCTCCTTTGTTGGTGGACTACATTTTCTAAGGACTCTCC
Source organism: Schistocerca serialis cubense (assembly GCF_023864345.2). Lineage (NCBI taxonomy): Eukaryota > Metazoa > Arthropoda > Insecta > Orthoptera > Acrididae > Schistocerca > Schistocerca serialis. Next base: position 23,082,903 of record NC_064649.1, on the reverse strand, counting down.
CAACGAACCTCAACCTGGCACCCGCCTTACCAACAATTAATTTTATATGATCATTCCACTTCAAATCGTTCCGTACGCATACTCCCAGATATTTTACAGAAGTAACTGTTACCAGTGTTTGTTCCGCTATCATATAATAATACAATAAAGGATCCTTCTTTGTATGTATTCGCAATACATTACATTTGTCTATGTTAAGGGTCAATTGGCACTCCCTGCACCAAGTGCCTATCCGCTGCAGATCTTCCTGCATTTCGCTGCAATTTTCTAATGCTGCAGCTTCTCTGTATACTACAGCATCATGCGCGATAAGCCGCATGGAACTTTCGACACTATCTACCAGGTCATTTATATATATTGAGAAAAGCAATGGTCCCATAACACTCCCCTGTGGCACGCCAGAGGTTACTTTAACGTCTGTAGACGTCTCTCCATTGAGAAGAACATGCTATGTTCTGTTTGCTAAAAACTCTTCAATCCAGTCACACAGCTGGTCTGATATTCCGTGGGCTCTTACTTTGTTTATCAGGCGACAGTGCGGAACTGTATCGAACGCCTTTCGGAAGTCAAGGAAAATGGCATCTACCTGGGAGCCTGTATGTAATATTTTCTGGGTCTCACGAACAAATAAAGCGAGTTGGGTCTCACACGATCGCTGTTTCCGGAATCCGTGTTGATTCCTACAGAGTAGATTCTGGGCTTCCAGAAATGACATGATACGCGAGCAGAAAACATGTTCTAAAATTCTACAACAGATCGATGTCAGAGATATAGGCCTATAGTTTTGCGCATCTGCTCGACGGCCCTTCTTGAAAGCTGGAACTACCTGTGCTTTTTTTTCCCAATCATTTGGAACCTTCCGTTCCTCTAGAGACTTGCGGTACGCGGCTGTTAAAAGGGGGGCATGTTCTTTCGCGTACTCTGATTTCAGTTATTTGCTTCGGCTCTGCCCATCTGTAAGTGGCGATTACCACGAAACAGATTGATGCTCTTGCGATGCAGGCTTTGAGTTTCGGTAGTGAGACTAAAGTGACAAAAAAGTCATGGGATAGCGACATGCTTACATACAGATGCGGTAGTATCGTGTACACGTACACAAGGTATAAAAGGGCAGTGTATTGGTGGAGCTGTCATTTGTGCCCAGGTGATTCATGTGGAAACATTTCGGACGTGATTATGGCTGCAGGAGAGGAATTAACGGACTTTGAACGTGGAATGGCAATCGGGGGCAGACGCATTGGACATTCCATTTCGGAAGTCGTTAAGGAATTCAGTATTCTGAGCTTCACAGGGTCAAGAGTGTGCCGAGAATACCGAATGCCTCACCACAGAAAACGCAGTGGCCGACGGCCTTACGTTAACGACCGATAAGCACGACATGGACTGCAGCGCCTCCCCTGGTCTCGTGACCGTGTTGGCTGGACTCTAGACGACTGGAAACACTGTGGCCTGGTCGGATGAGCTCAGATTTCAGTTGCTAAGAGCTGATGGTAGGGCTCCAGTGTGGCGGGGACCGCACGAGCCGGCCGGTGCGGCCGAGCGGTTCTAGGCGCTTCAGTCTGGAGCCACGCGACCGCTACGGTCGCAGGTTCGAATCCTGCCTCGGGCATGGATGTGTGTGATGTCCTTAGGTTTAAGTAGTTCTAAGTTCTAGGGGACTGATGACCTCAGATGTTAAGTCCCGTAGTGCTCAGAGCCATTTGAACCATTTGGAGACCCCACGAAGCTGTGGAGCCAACTTGTCAACAAGGCACTGTGCAAGCTCCATAATGGTGCGGCCTGTGTTTACATGGAATGGACAGGATCGTCTGGATGTTCGGCTACTTGGAGACCACTGACAGCCATTCGTGGATCTCATGCTCTCAAACAACGATGAAATTTTTATCGACGACAATGCGCCATGTCGCTGCTCCACACTTGTCCGCGACTGGTTTGAATAACGTTCTGGACAGTTCGAGCGATTGGTTTGGCCACCCAGATCACGCGGCATGGATCCCATCGAATATTTGTGAGGCGTAGTCGAGAGTTGGTGCACACATTCGTGCACTGGCAACGCCTTCGCAATCACGGACGGCTATATGGGCAGCTTGGCTCAGCATTTCGGCAGGGGACTACCAATGAGTTCACACCACGTCGGGATACTGCACCATGTCGGACCAAAGGAGGTCCGACACGGTATTGGGAGGAATCCTATGAGTTTTGCCACCGCAGTGTATGAAAAAGAAACACCAAATATGAAACTTCCTGGCAGATTAAAACTGTGTGCCGGGCCAAGATTCGAACCCGGGACTCAGTTGGTACAGCACTTGCCCGCGAAAGGCCAAGGTCCCCAGTTCGAGTCTCGGTCCGGCACACACTTTCAATCTGCCAGGAAGTTCCATATCAGCGCACACTCCGCTTCAGAGTGAAAATCTCATTCCGGAAACATTCCCCCAGGCTGTGGCAATTTCCTTTCTTCCAAGAGTACTAAACTACTGGCCATTAAAATTCCTACACCAAGAAGAAATGCAGATGATAAACTGGTATTCATGATGCTACACAATGTCGGACAAAAGGAGGTCCGACATACCTTAGGAGGAATCCCTTGAGATGAAACTTCCTGGCAGATTAAAACTGTGTGCCGGTCCGAGACACGAATCCGGGACTCAGTTGGTAGAGCACTTGCCCGTGAAAGGCCAAGGTCCCAAGTCAGAGTCTCGGTCCGGCGCACAGTTTTAATCTGCCAGGAAGTTTCATATCAGCGCACGCTTCGCTGCAGAGTGAAAATCTCTTTCTCGAAACATCCCCCGGGCTGTGGCTAATCCAGAAATCGGGAGGCAGAAACATATTGGGATTCAGTATCAGGTTTCACACGTGATGAAGTATGAGTGTCATCAGTGATTTCACCATAAGGCTGAGGCGGGCGAGAGAGAGAGAGAGAGAGAGAGAGAGAGAGAGAGAGAGCTGCCACAGCAGGGTAGGATGGCCTGCGTTAGCCAGCTTGCAGGTTAAGGGCGCAGCATCTTGCCGTGTGGTGCTGTAACGATGGGAAAAAGCGACCGGTTAAAACAGATACATCAACAAAAGCAAAACGAGGATAATGGAATGTAGTCGAATTAAGTCGGGTGATGCTGAGGGAATTAGATTAGGAAATGAGACGCTTGAAGTAGTTTTGCTATTTATGGAGCAAAATAACTGATGATGGTCGAAGTAGAGAGGATATAAAGTGTAGACTGGCAATGGCAAGGAAAGCGTTTCTGAAGAAGAGAAATTTGTTAACATCGAGTGTAGATTTCAATGTCAGGAAGTCGTTTCTGAAAGTATTTGTATGGAGTGTAGCCATGTGTGGAAGTGAAACGTGGACGATAAATAGTTTGGACAAGAAGAGAATAGAAGCTTTCTAAATGTGGTGCTACAGAAGAATGCTGAAGATTAGATGGGTAGATCACATAACTAATGAGGAGGTATTGAACAGAATTGGGAGAAGAGAAATTTGTGGCACAACTTGACTAGAAGAAGGGATCAGTTCGTAGGACATGTGTTGAGGCATCAAGGGATCACCAATTTAGTATTGGAGGGCAGTATGGAGGGTAAAAATCGTAGAGGGAGACCAAGAGATGAATACACTAAGCAGATTCAGGATGATGTAGGTTGCAGTGAGTACTGGGAGATGAAGAAGCTTGCACAGGATAGAGTAGCGTGGAGAGCTGCAGCAAACCAGTCTCGGGACTGACGAGCACAACAACAAAACAGATACCGGGTTTTTAGTTCTCAATAACCAGTGTTTTTGGGTATTATTGGGTCTCTGTTCTGATAGGCGGTTTTTTATTACTTTTTTGCAAGTAACTGGGTAAAAAAACTGAACCCGCCAGGTTAGCCTAGAGCGCTAACGCGCTGCTCCTGGATTCGGGTAGGCGCGACGGCCCGGCGGATTACCGACGAGGGCGCCGGGGCGCCATCCAGCCTGGATGTGGCTTTTAGGCGGTTTTCCACATCCACCAGGGTGAATACTGGGCTGGTCCCCACGTTCCGCCTCAGTTACAGGACTCGTAGACATCTGAACACGTTCGCACTATTCCATGGATTACATCACATTACATCAGGCGCAGACAGCTGGGGTACACTCATTCCGTCCTGGGGGGGGGGAGGGGGGGGGGAGGGGGTGTATGGGTTGGCGACAGGAAGGGCATCCGGCCACCCTTTAAATTGACCTTGCCAAATCCGACGCACACCATGCCGACCCTGCGAAACTGCGGGACACAGGCAACAAGAAGAAGAAGAAGAAGAAGAAGGAGAAGAAGAACTGGGTAAAAAACGGAAATATCAATTAGCCATAATAGCAATTCTAAAATTTTGTTTCTTAAAGAAAACCTTTTTTACGAAACGAGTAGCTTACATTTGTAAAATTTCCATTGCTTTGGAATATTCCGTTACTGGTGTATAAAATGGGCAAAAGCGACCAGTGCTATCTTAATAACGATGCCGACAGAAACGAGCAATAAGCATTGCTGAGATGATAATACAGCTCTTACCATGTGGAGTCGCCTGCGGTGATACGCGTGAATCTGCAGCGTGCAACTCTTGCCCCATATGGTCTATATGACAGGCATCAGCTGTGTTACCGAATGGCACCATCTGTAGCCTGGAAAGGTCTCACGAGGTGCGGTATCAATGAAGAACAATGTTGCACTTGCTTCAAAAGATTAAGAATGGAAGGAACCGCAGCAAACTTCCGACATCGTCTAAGGAGAAAACTTAAAACTTAACAAATTGTTACAATAGCAATAGAAAGTAGCTGTTACAATAGAAATAGAAAGTGGCTGTGTCTACACAATGTGCCTTTTTCTGGTTATAGCCCTTGAAAACGGATATATTAACACGAAAAATAGAGTTGTTCAGCCTCGGTTTTCACCCTTTAGCACTGGCTATTCGTAATGAGCAAACAGTTGTATGATCCGCGAGTACAACATGAGTTTTGAGCGGAGTTTCAAAAAAAATTAATAAATAGGAGAATACTGGTGTTTTTGTATACTATTCGACCACTTATCACTTTTCGAGAAAAGCAGCGAACGGTGGACGCATATAAGATATAAGATTTTGATTCAGTGTATTTTGAAACTTACTTTGACAATTTTTTTCTTTCTTTTTTTGAATTCTGCGTTCACTATAGGAAATAATAGAGTTAAAAAAAAACGAAAATCAGTTACTTCAGAAAGCGATTATTCCGAGCAGTTTTAAGTGGCGTTGAAACCACGAATATAACCGAAAACTGACTGCTTGGGCGACAACTGACATCCGTATTGTGGTGGCAGCGGTTGGCGGTTGTGTTGGACGCGGATGCCGCGTGAGTGAATCCTATCGAAATGCTCGCTCCCAGCATGAAAACAGACGGCTGTCAAGATAGGTGAAATGTTCTGTTGCACACGAGAGCGGCCTGTCAAACAAAATGCTTTGTTCTTATCAGCGAGTTCTGAAGGAATTCTCGAGGTCTGTTAGGTTGCCGTCACATGGGTGGGAGTGCTGCCGCGTACGCGCGCTGTATCTAGTCTCTCTAGCAGCACCCGTACCCGCGTGCTTGCCGGCCCAAGCGGGTTGCATCATGCACCCTTGCAGGCGCTCAGTTGCCAACGCGGCACTATGTTTTCGCTTTTTTTTCAGACTGTTGCATCCTTGAGCCGTCGTTCAGCAGATGTACGTCTAGCGATTGGTGGCTGACGCTACAGGTCAGACTTTATTAATAATTATAGTACAGGGTTACATCACCAGTTACAGTTCCACTCTCTGCAGGTGCACCAAGTCCTTTCATCCATACATGTATGTTTTCATCATTACTAACTTTACGACAGGAGCGGGTATACAATGTAAAAGGCATGTTACTATATACATAACTAGGTCTAGATTGGGTGTTAGCCAACAACCTCCCAGGAAGGTATTCTTCTTAAAAACAAAGAGCTCGTGTAACGCACACAGCCATATTGGTCTCTGCCAATAACTACACTTTGAAAGCGTTCATTTAAGATTAACCTGGTCCGGCGTTGCTCCTACACGGAGGGAATGGTGTTCAGTAACAGTGCACAATCCGTGTTACTCTCGTCTGGGGAACACAGAAATTATTTTAACTGATATCCAGGGGGAACATTTGTCTCATCTGATAGAAGAAGAAACAGGAGTCGATTTATAAGAGATAGGGGATCCAGGATTAGAATCAGAATTTAAGAGAGCTTTGGAGGACTTAAGATAAAATACGGCAGGAGGCGTAGATACCATTCCATCAGAATTTCTCAAATGGTTAGGGAAAGCGGCAATAAAACGACTATTCATGTTGGCGTGTAGAATGTACGAGGGTTGGAACTTTAATACTGGCAACTATTTATTTACAGCTCGTATAAAATAGATACGTGTTTCAAAGTTTTACTGACCTTCAGAGTAGTCACCAGCATTGTGTGTAACCCGTTGCCAGCGATGTGGAAGTCGTAGGATACTCTTAGCAGCGCCAGTTGTGTTGACAGTTCGAGCGGCGCAGTCTGTTGCCCGACGAATTTGTAGCAGTTCTGAAGCTAATGCCGTGAAGCGTTTCCTTCAGTTTAGAAATCTGAGTTGGACTCACGAGAGCTTAAGTCACGGGAGTGCATTAGGTGGCATAGAACTTAGCACCCCCCCCCCCCCCTCCATCTGTCAAATAGTAACAGCTTGCACTGTACTTGTTTGGGGATTGTCCTGCAAAATGATGGCCAGGTCCTGCAGAAAGTTTCATCACTTCTGTCGCTATGCTGTTCACTTTTGGAACGGGACCTAGGACCAGCTTAGAGACGGAAGTGATGACACTTTCTGCAGGACCTGGCCATCATTTTGCAGTACAATGCTCATGCACATACTGATTTGTTTGACTGATGGGGGGTGCTAAGTTCTATTCCACCTACTGCACTCCCGTGACTTAAGCTCTCGTGAGTTCAACTCGATTTCTAAACTGAAGGAAACACATCACAGCATTCGCTTCAGAACTGCTACAAATTCGTCGGGCAACAGACTGCGACGCTCGAACTTTCAACACAAATGGCACTGCTAAGAGTATCCTACGAGTTCCACATCGCTGGCAACGGGTTATACGCAATGCTGGTGAGTACTTTGAAGGTCAGTAAAACTTTGAAACACGTATCTATTTTGTACGAGCTGTAAATAAATAGTTGCCATTGTTAAAGTTCCAACCGTCGTATGAGTCTGGCGACATGGCATCTGACTTCCGGAAAAATATCATCCACACAATTCCCAAGACCGCAAGAGCTGACAAGTGCGAGCAGTATCGCACAGTTAGCGTAACAGGTCATGCAGCCAAGTTGCTGACGAGAATAATATAGAGATGAATGGAAAAGAAAATTGAGGCTGTGTTAGACGATGATCAGTTTGGCTTTAGGAAAGGTAAAAGCACCGGAGAGGCAATTCTGACGTTGTGGGTGATAATGCAAGCAAGACTAAAGAAGAAGTAAGACACGTTCATAGGATTTGTTGACCTGGAAGAAGCGTTGGACAGTGTAAAATGGTGCAAGATGTTGGAAATTCTGAGTAAAATAGGGGTACGTTATGGGGAGAGACGTTTAAAATACAATATGTACAAGAGCCAAGAGAAAATAATAAGAGTGGATGACCAAGAACGAAGTGCTCGGATTAGAAAGGGTGTAAGCCAGCGATGTAGTGTTGCGCCTCTATTGTTCAATCTGTACATCGAAGAAGCGTGATGAAAACAAAAGAAACGTAGCAGAGTGAAATTAAAATTGATGGGGAAAGTATATCAATGATATCATTCGCTGATGATTTTGCTACCCTGAGTGAAAGTGAAGAAGAATTAAATGATCTGCTGAATAGAATGAAGTTTACTGAGTACAGAATGTTTATTGATAGGAAATCGAAAGAAGACGAAAGTAACGAGAAGTAGCAGGAATGAGAAAAGCGAGAAGCTTAACATCAGGATTGATGGTCACGAAGTCAATGAAGTTAAGCAATTCTGCTACCTAGGCAGTAAAATAACCAATGACTGACGGAGCAAGGAGGACATCAAAAGCAGACTCGCTATGGCAAAAAAGGCATTTCTGGCCAAGAGAAGTCTACTAATACGAAACATAGGCCTTATTTGAGCAAGAAATTTCTGAGAATGTATGTTTGGAGCACACCATTGTATGGTAGTGGAACATGGACTGCGGGGAAAACGGAACAGCAGAGACTCGATTTGGGATGTGGTGTTATCGAAGAATGTTGATAAGGTGAAGAATGAGGAGGTTCTCCAGAGAATCGGCTTGGAAGCAATACACGGAAAACACTGACAAGGAGAAGGGACAGGGTGATAGGACATCTGTTTTAAGACGGCAGAGAATGAATTCCGTGGTACTGAACGGACCTGTAGAGGATAAAAACTGTAGAGGAAGGGAGAATTGGAATACATCCAGCAAATAATTGAGGACGTACGTTACCGGTGCTACGCTGAGATGAAGAGGTTGGCACAGGAGAGGAATTCGTGGCGGGCAGCATCAAACCAGTCAGAAGATAACTCAAAAGAAAATAAAAAAGCGGAATTCCGTGATAAAGCGGACGCAGTATGGCGACCCCTGGCCAGACTGTGTTCCCGCTGCGCGCTTTTGGGACCAGCTGGCCTCCAGCCGGCCACTTCTGGCCTCCAGCCGGCCGCTTCCGGGAGCGCGCTGGAGGTGACGGAGGAAGCGAGGCGTCGCGCCGCCGCGGGCTGCACCTGTCCACCGGAAGCGAGCGGCCGACGGCGTCCTGCGTCGCGTCACTTCCTCCGTCATCCGTCTACAGAACTGCCGCGTGGCACGGGCTGCAGTTTGTTGTACCCCTGTCAACTTCTCACATCTAAAGTATACTGAGGCCTACAGCCACACCATTAAAATTGACACCTGCTTAAAGGTAGCTTCCCAACACAATGCATGCTAACTGTAACACTACCACAAGAGGAAAACAGAAGCACTTGTTGAAAATGTACTCTGCCACTCTGATCACACATCCGTACACAGGCATACCAAGTCCAAATGATTCACGAGGATACCACAAATACACTAATGGCCATTAAAATTGCTTCACCAAGAAGAAATGCAGATGACAAACGGGTATTCATTGAACAAATATATTATACTACAACTGACATGTGATTACATTTTCACACAATTTGGACACATACATACTGAGAAATCAGTGCCCAGAACAATCACCTCTGTCCTTGACACGCCTGGGCATTGAGTCAAACAGAGCTTGGATGGCGTGTACAGGTACAGCTGCCCATGCAGCTTCAACGCGAGACCACAGTTCATCAAGAGTAGTGACTAGCGTATTGTGACGAGCCAGTTGCTCGACCACCATTGACCAGACGTTTTCAGTTGGCGACAGATCTGGAGAATGTGCTGGCCTGGACAGAAGTCGACCATTTTCTGTATCCAGAACCTGAAACATGCGGTCGTGCATTATCCTGCTGAAATGTAGGGTTTCGCAGAGATCGAATTAAGGGTAGAGCCACGGGTCGTAACACATCTGAATTGTAAGACCCAATGTTCAAAGTGCCGTCAATGCGAACAAGAGGTGACCGAGACGTGTAACCAATGGCACCCCATACCATCACGCCGGGTGATACTCCAGTTTGGCGATGTCGAATACACGCTTCCAATGTGCGTTCACCACGATGTCGTCAAACACGGATGCGATCATCGTGATGCTGTAAACAGAACCTGGATTCGTCCGAAAAAATGGCGTTCTGCCATTCGTGCACCCAGTTTCCTCGTTGAGTACACCATCGCAGGCGCTCCTTTCTGTGATGCAGCGTCAAGGGTAACCGCAGCCACGGTCTCCGAGCTGATAGTCCGTGCTGCTGCAAACGTCGTCGAACTGTTCGTGCAGATAGTTGTTGTCTTGCAAACGCCCGCATCTGTTGACTCAGGGATGGAGACGTGGCTGCACGATCCGTTAGAGCCATGCGGATAAGATGCCTGTCGTCTCGACTCCTAGTGATACGAGGCCGTTGGGATCCAGTACGGCGTTCCGTATTACCCTCCTGAACCCACCGATTCCATATTCTGCTACAGTCATTGGATCTCCACCAACGCGAGCAGCAATGTCGCGATACGCTAAACCGCAATCGCGATAGGCTACAATCCGACCTTTTACAAAGTCGGAAACGTGATGGTACGCATTTCTGCTCCTTACACGAGGCATGACAACAACGTTTCACCAGGCAACGCCGGTCAACTGCTGTTTGTGTATGAGAAATCGGTTGGAAACTTTCCTCATGTCAGCACGTTGTAGGTGTCGCCACCGGCGCCAACCTTGTGTGAATGCTCTGAAAAGCTAATCATTTGCATATCACAGCATCGTCTTCCTGTCGGTTAAATTTCGCGTCTGTAGCAGGTCATCCTCGTGGTGTAGCAATTTTAATGGTTCAAATGGCTCTGAGCACTATGGGACTTAACATCTACGGTCATCAGTCCCCTAGAACTCAGAACTACTTAAAGCTAACTAACCTAAGGACATCACACAACACCCAGTCATCACGAGGCAGAGAAAATCCCTAACCCCTCAGGGAATCGAACCCGGGCGCGGGAAGCGAGAACGCTACCGCAGGACCACGAGCTGCGGACAGCAATTTTAATGGTCAGTAGTGTATAATTCGTGTCTTCAGGCATCCAAAGACGCTCAAAATGACAAAGATTCCAAACAAAACTCTCATGGTACATAGACCTTTCAAGTGGAATGACAATAAAGGCAAGGCAGTGAGGGATGGTGGATGCTTTAGACTGAGTGTTTCTAAATTCTCTTTACAGAGTTCGAGGAAATGTTCATTACACTAGAACAAGGAAAAAATCTAGTAAGAATGGGCTCTAAGAGACATAACTTGAGGGAATGAGCGATTGTTGATCTTCGGTACTGTGAAATGCATCTCTTCTACCGCAAGGTCTTTGCTTTGTATATTTTCGGAGGAGCTTCTATGGGCCAAAACAAGAGAAAGATGCCCAGTAAACAAGGGTTGTAAAATGTATACCTTAAGAACTATGAACACGTTCGCAATAGAAGAGATTTCGTTCACATAGCTCTTGAGGTACGCATTGTAGAGCCCATGTATACTGGACATCTATCTCTTGTTTGGGCCCTTACCACCTCCTCCAAAAATATGGAAACTAACCAGTGGCTACATACATTTCACTATCAGAGGTTTCAGAACGATTTTCGCCGGCCGCGGTGGCCGAGGGGTTCTGGGCACTTCAGTCCGGAACCGCGTGACTGCTACGGTCGCAGGTTCGAATCCTGCCTCGGGCATGCATGTATGTAATGTCCTTAGGTTAGTTGGGTTTAAGTAGTTCTAAGTTCTAGGGCACTGGTGACCTCCGGTATTAAAACCCATTGTGCTCAGAGCCATTTGAACCATTTGAGAACGATTTTCGCTTATAACTTTCGACCCATTCGTTTCCGGACATGGTCCGTTACCTCATATTGATGCACTTACCTTTCTGTGTCATCCCTGAAAGTCTTTTTTACGGAATCACTCTGGTCATTGCCCGAACCAAGAAAGCCCAAACAGGTGAGCATAAAACGGTTCCTTTTTTCCTTTCTTTTCCTTTTCTCCTTTAAAATCGGTCTTTTGTTAGTTGCATCGTTGTTCGGCTGAGCGATTCAGCTATGCATCATGATGCTGAACATTATTAATAATGAGATTCACTGGACAGTCTGTTTGGTTTAGATCTCCAGCAGTGTTCTGCCATGGTTTGTGTTGCACACTGCGACCGTAGTAGTCTGCACGGTTATCGTCGTGCAATTCAGGATATTTTACATTATTTCTCAAAACTTTACTACGTTAAAGTCTAAATCAGTTCACATTTCAGTACTTGGAATTAATGGAAACTGCAGCGCCGTACTCGAAAGTCACTTCAACGTTTGCGCCACGCCCCTTGTGACTACGGACGGACGTGGCTGGGACCACGAAGCGACGCGCCCCCGCTGCGCACCTGTATGTGAATGCAGGCGGCACGAAACAGCGCCACGCCCCCGTCAGTTCATTTCCAATAAGAACATAGAAAAACCGAAAATTAATTTCAGAGCCTGACCGAGTTTCTTAAGAGCTAGGAAGCACGATTAAGTGTGTGAGCTATCTTTAGAAAACCGTTGAAGTTCCACAGTATATCAAACGATAAATTCCCCAATGTCTACACTCTGAAACCTTAAAATAGCGGCTTGTATCATACGCAAACCGAAAAGTAACAAGTTCATCAGACGCCCAAAAATATGTATGTCCGAGAGTGAAACTCTGAATAATTCACACACGCGAAGTAGCGGCTATTTCACCGCTCATCATATAAAACTTTCCCCTAACACTGTATAATGCAGCTAGACCGCCTCCGACGGCGTCGGAACATAGACTCCGCACCAAAATGCCGCTGTTCACCCAGAAAACCTCGGCCAAGAACCAATGAAGCCAGTTAAACTACTGAACATGAAAATTGCTGAAATGCATAATTTTAACCTTTTAACATATGTTACATCAGTTCCTACGGAAATTTTGCGAGAAATATTATGCTGCCATCGGTTTTCTTTTATCCGCCATAGTTTATTTATAAACATAATTTCTATTGTTTCCTGTGTTTTCGGATTTGTAAATGGTTCAAATGGCTCTGAGCACTATGGGACTTAACTGCTGAGGCCATCAGTCCCCTAGAACTTAGAACTACTTAAACCTAACTAACATAAGGACATCACACACATCCATGCCCGAGGCAGGATTCGAACCTCCGACCGTAGCGGTCGCGCGGTTCCAGACTGTAGCGTCTAGAACCGCTCGAAATGTGATGTAGAATGAGGCTTGACACCGGAGTCGAAAAAAAAAAAAAAAAAAATTCTCTGTCGATTACCATTCTCGACTGGAGTGGAAAGGGTTAAAGAAAAAAAGAAGCGGCGCAGCTTGTTGGGAAAGTGAAGAGAAGGTGTGTGCAGGGAGGCGTTGCAGTCTGTGTTTAGCGGCGGGAAGTCGCGGTGTGACGTGGTGACAGCGTGCCTTACGCGGCCATTCGCTGTGGCCTCGCGGACACCGGCAGCCGGTGGTGACGTCAGCAGGAAGCTGTCCGCCAATCGCGTTAGCGCCGAACCCGGAGCAGTGCCGGCCGGAAGCCTGGAAGCGGTAAGCCGCGGCGCTGCCACTCTCCACCCACAACTGCCAGCACTCTGAGGAGAGGGACCGGACGGGCCCGCACGCTTTCAGCATTATTCTCAAGCCGTCAGTACGGAGGTATTGCGGGATGGGTTGTGCTGCGAAATAAGTGTCCAGAAAAAAAAAATCAATACGTTGCGCCGTTTCCGATTTATTTAGCACTGAAGTTAACAAATCGGGCGGTTGCGCGTGCAAATTCAAGCGGGTCGCCAGAGACGGTGTCGCCAAACGTGTAGCTCGGAAGTGTAGCTAAATGTTACAAATAAAATAAGAGGGCTATTCGGAAAGCGAGGAGCGATCGGTAGCGAAATGGAAACCACAGTGAAAATCCGATTGAGGCTTTTCACTGACGTTTCGGAAAGTAACTCTAGTATGCCCGGTGATCGCATCAAGACGCTCTTTACAGTTGTGAGCGCACTGTGAGCGAGTTAAGGTGTCTAGAACAACGATGTCTCCCGCCAAGTAGGAGCGCCTGCTGAGAGGTTTCGCCTTAATGAATGCAGCCCGCCTAACACAAGTGCCACGCACTTCCTTCTTCACGGCAATTCGCAGCCGCACTCTGCAGGGGCAGTGAAGACGCACCTGCAGCCTTTTCGATGGGAAGTGTTCGATCACCCACAACACAGCCCTAATTGGCTCGTTCTGTGTGTCATCTCTGTTCACGTGAAACGCTGGATACGAAGACAACATTTGGGCGCAAGCTACGCGCTATATACCAGCGTAGAGAATTATCGGAAAGCACAGGCAGCTCCCTTCTATGACGATGGAAATTTGGTATAACGCTCCGACGAGTGTCTAAGTCGGAGCGGCGACTATGCAGAGAAGTACCTGGAAGGTGTAGCTAAATGTGCAATGAAAACAGTTTTGATTTTCACTGTGGTTTCCATTTCGCGACCGATCGTTCCCTACTTTCCGAACAACCCTCGTATTTTCGACTCCACTGTGGTTCCGATTTCGTGACTAATCTGACAATGAAAAAAAAAAATAGCCTTCGTAATATCATCAGCTTGTCTTAAAATTCCATACTAATCGGCACATGAGTAGGCCGCCCCCTTCGTTTGGTGAATGGTAAATAATACTGAACAAAATATCCTTAACAACTTTCTTCGCACGTCTCGCGAAATGACCTCTGGGAGATCAACTGTTCTTGTCGTGAATCCGGCAGGAAAATGTTCGGGAGGGGGTGCTAGGGGAGGAAGGAATGTGTTAGTAGTGATAACGAAAGTACCCTCCTCCACACTCTGCAGACTGGCCTTGCTCGGGTAGACATGCAGAGACGATTACAGTGGGCTCTCATTCCAGTTTCTGCTGTTTCTGTGCCGTAGTGGCAGTTGCTTTTCCACGTAACTCTTTCTCTTAGTTTGTGTCCCCCAGTCATATTTCTTCAGACGTTCTATGTACGGAATCTTTATAAGTCAAATAGATAGAACGCATACGAAATCTCGGGTACAGGTGTAAATAAATACCCGGGTAACGCCGGGTCTGTCAGTCCAATTGTGGGCCGAGAACGGGCGGTGATTATAAGAGTTGTAGCACAGATAGGAGACTCCTTTGGGTATTTTAACTTTTGATCTGGAACTCTTTTTTCGTCCGATGCATATTTTTCGAGATACTTAGTTGTTGCACGACAGCCCAGCTCGATGGTTTGGCACATTTCACCAGATATTGATGCCAGTTACTGGCGACTGCAGTAGCTGCTGTGTGTTCTGTAACTGCTACTCCGATAGATTACCCCATCCAGAAGATCTTACACCGGAAGCAGACGGATATTGTTGCCGCATTTGGTAATACGGGTAAGTTATTGGCACAGTTATTTGCGACAGGCGTCCAATAAGTAATGCAAAGGTTTGTTTTCCTCGACCAGTTTCGGTTGAAAAATGCTGAATTTGTTACGGGACTTCGTAGAATATTCCCGCTTCAGCCACTACAATTTCATAAAATTCCAGTAGGTGGCGAGGCTACACGTAGCCCTCAAAATGGCGTCTGTAACGCAGGTGCATTCCAAGCAGACAGCTGTCACTGAGTTTCTCTTGGTGGGAAATCACAGCATCACAGATATTCAGGGACGCTTGCAGAAACTCTGCGAAGACCTGGCAGTGAATAAAAGCCAGGTGAGTCGTAGCGCGAGGCGTCTGTCATCATAGCAACAAAGTGCACAAACCTGTGCAATCCTGCAATGTTGGAACGTGCGGACACTCTCATTCGAGGTGATCGGGGGATCACAGTCAAACACCTTGCTGATCAACTGGACGTCGCTGTCGATAGTACTCAGACACGTGTCCACCAGTTGGGGTACTCCAGGGTGTTTGCCCGCTGGGTGCGTCGGCGCCTAACAGAAGACCACACAGAGCAACCGAGGACCATCTGCGCAGAATTGCATGCGCGTTATGACGTTGATCGTGAAATTGTTTTTTGTCGAACATCGTCACAGGCGATTAAACATGGGTTCATCACTTCGAACCGTAAACAAGACGGCAATCTGGTGTGGCGCCACACCATCTCTCCTCAGTAGGAAAAGCTCGAAGCTGCAACCTCAGCCGCTAAAATCTTGGCGACGGTCTTCTGGGACCCTGAGTGGGTTATTCTGCTTGATATCCCTCCCCTCCGCCCCCCCCCCCCCCTCCATCCTGCAGCAGCGATCGACTCGGAAGTGTACTTCGCAGCCGTCAGGGAACTAAAGAAATAACTTCAGCATTTTTATCGCCTAAAAGATGCAAACGAACATCTCCTTCTCCATCACAGTGCAAGGCCTCACGCCGGTCAGTATATCCGAGAGCAGCGCGCAGAACTTTATTGGACTGTTCTTCCTCATCCACCCTGCAGCCCGGGTACTGACTTCCGTCTGTTTGGTCCAATGAATGATACACTCCGCGGTAAGCAGTACGTGGATGATCGGGAGGTTATTGATGGAGCAAGGCCCCAACTCCGACGTTGACCAGTAGACTGGTAGCCAGGGGGCGTAAGGCTGTTGTATTCAATGGAGATTATATTGAAAAATAAGTTTTTGTATCCAATAGAATGGAGAATAATGTGGTGTACTGGAATCCTCAATAAAGCGAACCTGCCTTCAGAAACAAAAATGTGGCACTCAGGTCCGCGGAGGATACGGTGGCGGATGTGCAGTGACCAGTTTCCGTCCGAAGGGCTGGGCGAATTCATTCGTTCGTTCGGAAGGGGAAGCCGACAGACAAGTGTGTTCCACCTTTTGACCGGTCATCGATGACAGAATGGAGGCACATGCCCTGCATTCTTTCTCAAACGATTATACAGAAACTATTCTGAAAAATATTTATTTTTGCTTTACTTGTAGCGTTATATGTCAGGTTCATGACGATGTGCCCATCATTTTGTTATTGGTCATAGTTATCGTCATATTTAGAAATGTTTGCAATGAAGACTAGAGGTCGCTTTGCGCCGTCCTCGCAGATAACGATACCGGGGTTAACAGAGTCGTGAAATTTTGTGAACTGTCAGGCCTCATCCCTGAACTGGTGGCGAAGGGCGGCAGACTTTAGCACGTTATAAACTGCTCTACGTGTGGGGACAGCCATCCTCCCCGCCGGCCGGAGTGGCCGAGCGGTTCTAGGCGCTACAGTCTGGAACCGAGCGACCGCTACGGTCGCAGGTTCGAATCCTGACCCGGTCATGGATGTGTGTGATGTTCTTAGGTTCGTTAGGTTTAATTACTTCTAAGTTCTAGGCGACGGATGACCTCAGAAGAAGTCGCATAGTGCTCACAAGGGAACCTCCCCATCGCACCCCCCTCAGATTTAGTTATAAGTTGGCACAGTGGATAGGCCTTGATAAACTGAACACAGATCAATTGAGAAAACAGGAAGAAGTTGTGTGGAACTGTGAAAAAATAAGCAAAATATGCAAACTGAGTAGTCCATGTGTAAGATAGGCAACATCATGGAGAACGGTAGCTCAGGAGCGCCCTGGTCCCGTGGTAGCGTGAGCAGCTGCAGAACGACAGGTCCTTGGTTCAAGTCTTCCCTCGAGTGAAAATTTTACTTTCTTTATTTTTGCATAGTTATTATCTGTCCGTTCGTTCATTGACGTCTCTGTTCACTGTAATAAGTTTAGTGTCTGTGTTTTGCGACCGCATCGCAAAACCGTGCTATTAGTAGACGAAAGGACGTGCCTCTCCAATGGGAACCGAAAACATTTGATCGCAAGGTCATAGGTCAACCGATTCCTCCACAGGAAAACACATCTGATATATTCTATACGACACTGGTGACGGCATGTGCGTCACATGACAGGAATATGTTGTCGACCCACCTAACTTGTACACTTGGCGAATGGGTAAAAAGATTCTTCTACCTTGCCCGATTTAGGTTTTCTTGTGGATGTGATAATCACTCCCAAAAAAGTGATAAAAACATAAGAGTTTGTCACATAAACTGAAAATAAAAAATTAAACTTTTTCCCGATGGAAGATTTGAACCAAGGATCTTTCGTTCCGCAGCTGCTCACGTTACCACGAGACCACGGCGCTCCTGCGTTCCCAGTGTCCTTGATATTGCATATCTTTCCATGAACTACTTAGTTTGTATATTTTGCTTATTTTTTCACAGTTCCACACAACTTCTTCCTGTTTTCTCAATTGATCTGTGTTCAGTTTTTCAAGGCCTATCCACTGTGCTAACTTATAACTAAATCTGAGGGGGGTGCGATGGGGAGGTTCCCTTGGCAGAGCGATTTGAACCATTGTGACCCATCCTCCCCACCCGTGAGATTTCCTGTTGACTTTTCGTCAGGGCGCTGATGGCCATGATGTCGAGCGCCTCCTCAACCCAACGCATCATCATCATCATCATCATCATCATCATCATCATAGAGGTCGCTCTGGCTCTGCGTGTGGTGTAGATTACGTAATATGTTGTTGGGTATCAAATTTAGCTAACATATGGACTTTTTCTTTAGACTTGGGTAGAGGTATCTGTCTGTGAGCAATCTCAAGAAAATTAATCTGACGTAGCACACTATTTTGTGATCTCGCTGCGCCAGCGATAAAGGCAGAGTGAAATATCCACAACATTCCTCATATCTGATAAACGGTTTCAGAAATCGAAATGAGATTTTGCCAAATCGTAGCACGCAAAGAGAAGATTATAGTTCCATATCGTTATTGTGCAAAACTGCACTATCTACCGTGCTGTTCCAATAACTACAGACTTTTCGGTGAAAGAATGTAATTTTTAGGGCCATCGATAGCCGTTGAAACGAGAAATGGTATGAGTCTTGGAACAACGTATGTGAAGACATAACACGTTTTTTTGTACGGAGGACGTGCTTTGTTATAAGCTGCTGGCTTTACTTTGCCTCAGTCCCTCACTTAATAAACTAAATAAATCACTGTTGCACAATTCTCTCGCAATGTTACTGAGGTGAGACTGTCCAAAATCCGCTGTGTTTTGGCAGAAGAGGCAAATTTTGACATGGCAACCAGAGAAATGTGTAGGATTTACTGAAAATTTGTAACTCGTCACACTTCTCTGAAAGTTTCAAATGGTTAACAAGCCAGGCAAAAATAAATCTCTGCACCGCACGGTCTAAGCCGTCTAGTAAGGGATCGTACGCTCCCCCTCGGGCATGGGTATGTGTGTTGTCCTTAGCGTAAGTCAGTTTAAGTTAGATTAAGTAGTGTGTAAGCTTAGGAACCGATGACCTTACCACCAATTCCCAAAAATAAATCTCAGAATTTTCGGCGAAATTCTGAATATCGTATGCATCAATTACAGTAATACACATATAGCAAAATAAAGAAATATATATATAAAGAACATGTGAAATTATATACAGTACACAAGTTTTAAAACGGCTCAGACTACACTCGGATGTTGATGGGCTCGATCCAGCGGAGTGCCTCGTGGGATGCTTGACGGAGCTTCTCAGTGCCACCAGGGAAGCGTCTGACTGGACAGTCATTCACAGTGTGGCTCATTGTTTGGGTGTCACCACAGTCATACACACTGTCACTTGAAAAGCCCCTCTTGTGCATGTTGTATTTGCACCTACCCTCTTCGGTCCGATATCTGTTTAGCTGCACCCTCACCTCCCTCTGTTGGTGGAAGCCTAGAACTGAAACTGTTGGATTGTCTACAAGTTCTTGGTTTCGGGCTCTTGTAGCTTGCCACTCACGTTTCCAATCTGCGTCCTGCTCGAATCCTGTGGATAGCATTTGCACTCCCATTTCATATGCTGGTCTTCTAGACTTGAGGCGTTTCCTGGTCAGTGATAGCAAATCGTCATGAAGAGGGGTCGAGTTGTTCTCAGAAACTTGCTGACAGAGGTTGTAAAGAGCAGCCTTTCGACGGAGGTCTGGTGAGCAGATGTTTGAAAGCACTGGCAGCCAGCAAGTAGGTGTAGACCGGGCTGTACCACTAATTACTCTCATAACTGAGTTCAGTTGGACGTCTACTTTCACTGCGTGGGCGCTTCGGAGCCAAACTGGTGCACAGTATTCTGCTGCAGAGTACAGCAGTGCAAGGGATGTTCCTCGGAGGACTGAAGTGGTTGCTCCCCATGTACTTCCTGTCTGCTTTCTCACAAGGTTCACTCGTGTTTGTATCTTCTTGGCCTAGTAAATGTAAATGCGTGTGAAATCTTATGGGACCTAACTGCTAAGGTCATCAGTCCCTAAGCTTACACACTACTTAACCTAAAGCCGCAGCTTGGCCAAGTTGGAAAGGTGTTTTTTGTATGCTAAAGTTCTGTCCAGAGTGACTCCCTGATAATTTGAGCTCTCGTTGTATCTGACTGTGCGAAGAGCGCCGAACTGTGGCCTGATCTTTGCTGATGAAAGGCGATTAGAGAAGTGGAACAGGCGTACCTCGGTTTTAAAAACATTTGGTCTCAGTCGCCATGTCTCAAAATAATCATAAAGTTTAGTAAGGCTGTTCGTTAGGTGTTCTTCACATTCATAAAGGTCTTCACTCTGATATGAAATTGCTAGGTCATCTGCATATTGAAATTTTTGGCAGGTCAAATTCGGCAGGTCAGCTGTGTAAGTAAAGGTTGAATAACGCTGGAGCAAGAACAGAGCCCTGAGGTAATCCGTTATTGAGTACATGCCATCTTCTTTTCTCTTCTCCTTGATGTACTTTAAACCGCCTATTGCTTTACATGTTACTTAAGAGGTTGCCTAGAGTTTTGCAAGGTATTGCTCTCAAAAATTTCAATAATAGGCTCTCGCACCACACCGTGTCACAAGCTGTTGACAGGTCAATGAACACTACTCCAGCTTGAAGTTTCTTTTTGTATCCAGATTCTATGACAGTAGTCGAGGAGATCAGTTGTTCACAGCAGCTTCTATAAGGTCTGAATCTAGCTTGTTCAGGTGTTATCATAGCATTAATTTGATCTTGGATTCGGTTTAGAATAATTTTTTCCAATAGCTTGTAAGCACAGCTAAGTAGAGATGTTGGGCGGAAGTGTTCTGCAGCTGTTCCCTCTTTCCCTGGCTTTTTGATAGCGATAATTTTTGCTCTTTTAAATTTTTTGGATAATGTCGCTGTACGAAGATTTTCGTTAAAAAGGCAAACTAGCCATTTTCGCGTTACCGGCCCACTGTGCACGAAAACTTCAGGTTAAAGGCCATCTGCACCTGCAGCTTTTCTACAATTCGTTTGCTTAACGGCGGTCTCCAGTTCAGTGATTGTAAATGGAGAATTGCGGGTTATGTTGCAGAGATTTCTTGACCCAGGGGCCCCACTTAATATTTACTACAAATATTAAAAAACTAGAAACCCGCCTCGATTGTGTAAAAAGCACCTAGTGTTAACCTAGGTTTCGGTGTAGATAACTATACCTTCTTCAGAACAACAATAAAACCCACGAGTGCCTAAGAAGACCTTTGTCAATGATTAAAAGAACACCATAGCTATGCACTTATAAACGAAAAGAAGGAAAACACAACAGTACATATGTACAAAGTCTAAACCACTACTTAGCTTAATGGTGTAACCTCCACCTCACACCGGCCTATGTTCGATGGGCCATGACCCGCCATAAACTGCAGCTACAAAAAAAGGTGGAGGTGGAGGTTACACCATTAAGTTAAGTAGTGGTTTAGGCTTTGTACATATGTACTGTTTGCGTTTTCCTTTTTTTCGTTTATAAATGTATAGCTATGGTGTTCTTTTAATCATTGACAGAGGTCTTCTTAGGCACTCGTGGGTTTCATTGTTCTGAAGAAGGTGTAGCTATATACGCCGAAACCTACGTTAACACTAGGTGATTTTTACGCAATCGAAGCGGGTTTCTAGTTTTTTAATATATTAACTAACGATTGCTGACGCGCCCCAAGCGTGCCCTGCCACGGCATTCTGCGCGGACTATACTTGTACATCTCTCCTCGTATAACTATTATTCATAAGAGTTACCGAAAAGGAACTCAACCGCTGCAACTGATGCCTGAAACCGACTGTTTAGGCCAGCGCTAGAGTCTTGAACAAACCGGAGCGCAGCAGACAGCTCCCGCTACTGCTGCAGCGCGTTTCGTAACGCGGCTATTGTGTGGCGGTCGCTGATCGGATTGCCCCCCCCCCCCCCCCCCCCTTCCTCACCCTTCGCCGAGCGGCCCGCAGCTTTCCCCGGTAGCGCAGCCGCGGCCGTGACGTAAGCGCATTACCGTGGCCGAAGCGCGCACGGCCTTCTGCCGGCGCTAATCACCCGCCCATCCAGACAGCGAGCGGACGGCGTAAATCTGTGTAATTCCCTGCCGTCTGCCCGCGTGTACAAACACTCAACCCCCGACACACGCGCTACACTACTGCTCTCCAGTCCACACTCGTTAAAACCTCCACTATTTCACTCGCAGTGGGCCCCGCAGCCATGATAAATTACTCGAACGACACCAGTTCCCCGCAGTGCCTAGGATTACACCGTACTTTTATTTTATACCACTAACGCACCATCCATCAGTCTTTAACCGTGCACTGGTGTCTAGGGGTTTGCTATACCCCTTACGATGAATTTCTACAATTACGACAATCCCAAAGAAAGCAGGTGTTGACAGATGTGAAAATTACCGAACTATCAGTTTAATAAGTAACAGCTGCAAAATACTAACACGAATTCTTTACAGACGAATGGAAAAACTGGTAGAAGCCGACTTCGGGGAAGATCAGTTTGGATTCCGTAGAAACACTGGAACACGTGAGGCAATACTGACCTTATGACTTATCTTAGAAGAAAGATTAGGGAAAGGCAAACTTACGTTTCTAGCATTTGTATAGAGAAAGCTTTTGACAATGTTGACTGGAATAATCTATTTCAAATTCTAAAGGTGGCAGGGGTAGAATACAGGGAGCGAAAGGCTATTTACAGTTTGTACAAAAACCAGATGGCAGTTATAAGAGTCGAGGGACATGAAAGGGAAGCAGCGGTTGGGAAGGGACTGAGACAAGGTTGTAGCCTATCCCCGATTTTATTCAATCTGTGTATTAAGAAAGGAGTAAAAGAAACAAAAGAAAAATTCGGAGTAGGAATTAAAATCCATGGAGAAGAAACAAAAACTTTGAGGTTCTCCGATGAGATTGTAATTCTGTCAGAGGCAGCAAAGGACTTGGAAGAGCAGTTGAACGGAATGGACAGTGTCTTGAAAGGAGGATATAAGATGAACATCAACAACAGCAAAACGAGCATAATCGAATGTAGTCGAACTAAATCGGGAGATGCTGAGGGGTATTAGATTAGAAAATGAGACGCTTAAAGTAGTGAATGAGCTTTGCTTTTTGGGGAGCAAAATAACTGATGATGGTCGATGTAGAGAGGATATAGAATGTAGAGTGGCAATGGCAAGGAAAGCGTTTCTGAAGACGAGGAATTTGTTAACATCGAGTATAGATTTAAGTGTCAGGAAGTCGTCTCTGAAAGTATTTGTATGGAGAGTAGCCATGTATGGAAGTGAAACGTGGACGATAAATAGTTTAGACACGAAGAGAATAGAAGCTTTCGAAATGTGGTGCTACAGAAGAATGCTGAAGATTAGATGGGTAGATCACATAACTAATGAGAAGGTACTGAATAGTATTGGGGAGTAGAGGAGTTTGTGGCACAACTTGACTAGAAGAAGGGATCGGTTGGTAGGACATGTTCTGAGGCATCAAGGGATCACGAATTTAGTGTTGGACGGCAGAGTGGAAGGTAAAAACCACAGAGGCAGACCAAGAGATGAATACACTAAGCAGATTCAGAAGGATGTAGTTTGCAGTAGGTACTGGGAGATGAAGAAGCTTGCACAGGATAGAGTAGCATGGAGAGCTGCATCAAACCAGTCTCTGGACTGAAGACCACAACAACAACAACAAACGACGCACCACCCTTTAACACTGCACTGGTGTCTACGGGTTTGGTATACCCCTTAAGACGAATTTCTACAATTATGGCATGTCCCACTACTTTATACACTGAAGCGCCAAAGAAACGGTACAGGCTTGCGTATTCAAATACAGAGATGTGTAAACACGTAGAATAAGGCGCTGCAGTCGGCAACGCCTATATAAGAGAACAAGTGTGTGGCGCAGTTGTTACATCAAGATGTAAGTGACTTTGAAGGTGGTGGTATAGTCGGCCACCAACGATGGGACACAACATCTCCGAGGTAGCGACGAAGTGGGGATTTTCTCGTACGACCATTTACCAGGAATCCGATAAAACATCAAATCTTCGACATCGTTGCGGCCGGAAAAAGATCCTGCAAGAACGGGACCAACGATAACTGAAGAGCATCGTTCACCGTGACAGAAGTGTACGCCTTCCGCAAATTGCTGCAGATTTGAATGCGTGGGAACCATTCAACGAAACATCGTCGATATGGGCTTTCGGACCCGAAGGCCCACTCGTGTACCCTTGATGACTGCACGACACATAGCTTTACCTCGCCTGGGCCCATCAACACAGACATTGGGCTGTTGATGACTGGAAACATGTCGCCTGGTCGGACGAGTCTCGTTTCAAATTGTATTGAGCGGATGGACGGGTACAGGTATGGAGACAACCTCATGAATACATGAATCCTGCATGTCGTCAGGGGCTGTTCAAGCTGGTGGAGGCTCTGTAATCGTGTGGGGTGTGTGCAGTTGCAGCAATATACGAGGGCAGTTCAATAAGTAATGCAACACATTTTTTTTCTGAAACAGGGGTTGTTTTACTCAGCATTGAAATACACCAGGTTATTCCCCAATCTTTTAGCTACACAACACTATTTTTCAACGTAATCTCCATTCAATGCTACGGCCTCACGCCATCTTGAAATGAGGGCCTGTATGCCTGCACGGTACCATTCCGCTGGTCGATGTCGGAGCCAACGTCGTACTGCATCAATAACTTCTTCATCATCCGCGTAGTGCCTCCCACGAATTGCGTCCTTCATTGGGCCAAACATATGGAAATCCGACGGTGCGAAATCGGGGCTGTAGGGTGCATGAGGAAGAACAGTCCACTGAAGTTTTGTGAGCTCCTCTCGGGTGCGAAGACTTGTGTGAGGTCTTGCGTTGTCATGAAGAAGGAGAAGTTCGATCAGATTTTTGTGCCTACGAACACGCTCAGGTCGTTTCTTCTATTTCTGAAGAGTAGCACAATACACTTCAGAGTTGATCGCTTGACCATGGGGAAGGACATCGAACAGAATAACCCCTTCAGCGTCACAGAAGACTGTAACCATGACTTTACCGGCTGAGGGTATGGCTTTAAACTTTTTCTTGGTAGGGGAGTGGGTGTGGCGCCACTCCATTGATTGCCGTTTTGTTTCAGGTTCGAAGTGATGAACCCATGTTTCATCGCCTGTAACAATCTTTGACAAGAAATTGTCACCCTCAGCCACATGAAGAGCAAGCAATTCCGCGCAGATGGTTCTCCTTTGCTCTTTATGGTGTTCGGTTAGGCAACGAGGGACCCAGCGGGAACAAACCTTTGAATATCCCAACTGGTGAACAATTGTGACAGCACTACCAACAGAGATGTCAAGTTGAGCACTGAGTTGTTTGATGGTGATCCGTCGATCATCTCGAACGAGTGTGTTCGCACGCTCCGCCATTGCAGGAGTCACAGCTGTGCACGGCCGGCCCGCACGCGGGAGATCAGACAGTCTTGCTTGACCTTGCGGCGATGATGACACACGCTTTGCCCAACGACTCACCGTGCTTTTGTCCACTGCCAGATCACCGTAGACATTCTGCAAGCGCCTATGAATATCTGAGATCCCCTGGTTTTCCGCCAAAAGAAACTCGATCACTGCCCGTTGTTTGCAACGCACATCCGTTACAGAAGCCATTTTAACAGCTCCGTACAGCGCTGCCACCTGTCGGAAGTCAATGAAACTATACGAGACGAAGCGGGAATGTTTGAAAATATTCCACAAGAAATTTCCGGTTTTTTCAACCAAAATTGGCCGAGAAAAAAAATGTGTTGCATTACTTATTGAACTGCCCTCGTAGAATCCCTAATAGGCCTAGATACGGCAAGTGACACGCACGTAAGCATCCTATTTGATCACTTGCATCCCTTCATGTCCATTGTGCATTCCGACGGACCTGGGAAATTCCAGCAGACCAGTGCGACATTCCACACGTCCAAAATTGCTACGGAGTGGGTCCAGGAGACTCTTGCGTTTAAACACCTCCGCTGGCCACCAAACTCCCCAGACATGAACATTATTGACCATGAATGAGATTTTCACTCTGCAGCGGAGTGTGCTGATATGAAACTTCCTGGCAGATTAAAACTATCTGCCGGACCGAGATCCGAACTCGGGACCTTTGCCTTTAGCGGGCAAGTGCTCTACCAACTGAGCTACCCAAAGCACAACTTACGCCCCCTCCTCACAGCTTTACTTCTGCCAGTATCTCGTCTCCTACCTTCCAAACTTTACAGTAGCTCTCCTGCGAACCTTGCAGAACTAGCACTCCTGAAAGAAAAGATATTGCGGAGACATGGCTTAGCCACAGCCTGGGGGATGTTTCCAGAATGAGATTTTCAAAAAAAATCAAATGGTTCAAATGGCTCTGAGCACTATAGGACTCAACTGTTGAGGTCATTAGTCCCCTAGAACTTAGAACTAGTTAAACCGAACTAGCCTAAGGACATCACAAACATCCATGCCCGAGGCAGGATTCGAACCTGCGACCGTAGCGGTCTTGCGGTTCCAGACTGCAGCGCCTTTAACCGCACGGCCACTTCGGCCGGCCTGAGATTTTCACTCTGCAGCGGAGTGGAGAGCAGTAGTGTAGCGCGTGTGTCGGGGGTTGAGTGAAAATCTCATTCTGGAAACATCCCCCAGGCTGTGGCTAAGCCATGTCTCCGCAATATCCTTTCTTTCAGTAGTGCTAGTTCTGCAAGGTTCGCAGGATAGCTTCTGTAAAGTTTGAAAGGTAGGAGACGAGATACTGGCAGAGGTAAAGCTGTGAGGACGGGGCGTGAGTCGTGCTTTGGGTAGCTCAGTTGGTAGAGCACTTGCCCGCTAAAGGCAAAGGTCCCGAGTTCGAATCTCGGTCCGGCACACAGTTTTAATCTGCCAGGAAGTTTCATTATTGACCATATTTGGGATGACTTGCAACGTGCTATTCAGAAGAGATCTCTACCCCCTTGTATTCTTAGGGATTTATGGACAGCTGTGCAGGATTCATTAACTTCTGAGGTCATCAGTCCCCTAGAACTTAGAACTACTTAAACCTAACCAACCTAACGACATCACACACATCAATGCCCGAGGCAGGACTCGAACCTCGTAACTCGTAGCGGTCACGCGGTTCCAGACTGGAGCGCCTAGAACCGCTCGGCCACATCGGCCGGCCGTTTCACTTCCATACATGACTACACTCCATACAAATACTTTCAGAAACGACTTCCTGGCACTTAAATCTATACTCGATGTCAAGAAATTTCTCTTATTCAGAAACGCTTTCCTTGCCATTGCCAGACTACATTTTATACCCTCTCTACTTCGACCATTATCAGTTACTTTGCTCCCCAAATAGCAAAACTCTTCTACTACTTTAAGTGTCTCATTACCTAATCTAATTCCCGCAGCATCACCCGATTTCATTCGACTACATTTCATTATCCTCGTGTTTCATTTGTTGATGTTCATCTTATACCCTCCTTTCAAGACACTGTCCATTCCGTTCAACTGCTCTTCCAAGTCCTTTGCTGTCTCTGACAGAATTACAGTGTCATCGGCGAACCTCAATGTTTTTATTTCTTCTCCACGGATTTTAATTCCTACTCCGAATTTTTCTTTTGTTTCCATTACTGCTTGCCCAATATACAGATTGAATAACATCGGGGACAGGCTACAACCCTGTCCCACTCCCTTGCCAACGACTGCTTCCCTTTCATGCCCTGCAGCTGACCCGAGCTGCTCCAGCGTGCCGGAAGTTCGTAGAAGACTGACTGCTTCATCGATGCCGTGCAGTCGCCTGCCGACGCTCCCAGACGCCGCTGTCTGCCACATAGCCCGCGGCTGCCGCTGAAATAACGCCGGCAGGATTTGTCGCCGGCGCGAGGCGGTCCGAGGCCCGCTCAGTTCTGAGTCAACACAGCAGAGCAGAGCAGAAAGGCGGGCGAGCGCCTTCCGCGACTCGCAGACACACACAGGCGGTATCAGGCAGAAGGCGGCATCGGCTACCCGCCGCCGACACTGTTTGGCTTTCCGCTCAGCTCCGCCTTTGACGTCGCCCCCTATTCGCTGATACGACGCAGCGCAGTTTTCCTTCCCTTTGCTAATAGCCTTACTTCTACCCACCCACCCAGAGATTACGGTGAATATTATCTCTTTGAACACAATCTCTTACGTCAGCAGTACGGAACTCGCCTGCAGAGCAGTACGTCTAACAAGCACACCAGACGGCAATCCCATTTTTGTACGGTAAGTCAGGGAGAGGTGGACCACTTGTTCTATTCACCATGAAATTTCTCTGTGTTTTAATTTTTTTTACTTTTGGTAGCTTGTTCGTATAGTGTGTCATATAAACTTCAGTACTCTATATTATTGAGAAACTGCTACTTACAGTGTAAGAGATACGACACAAAGAGAATATGCGTCACTCGTATAGGTGAGATGGACCAGTCTGCTGGGTAACACGGACTATAAAAAAAAATGGCTATGTAACCTCCCAACAGTTAATTTACCGTAACCTCGGAATAATAATTTGACTAACCTCTCAATAAAATTGTGGCTCACATATAACCTTTCAATAATTAACTGACTGTGAATTTAAATTCGCAAATTTTGGACGTCATCAGTGGTGCGTCATGACCCTGAAAGATCATTCTGAACAAATTCATAATTCTTACCTCAACAAGGTCGCCGGATAACGCGTATACAGGGTGAGTCACCTAACGTTACCGCTGGATATATTTCGTAAACCACATCAAATACTGACGAACCGATTCCACAGACCGAACGTGAGGAGAGGGGCTACTGTAATTGGTTAATACAAACCATAAAAAAATGCACGGAAGTATGTTTTTTAACACAAACCTACGTTTTTTTTAAATGGAACCCCGTTAGTTTTGTTAGCACATCTGAACATATAAACAAATACGTAATCAGTGCCGTTTGTTGCACTGTATAATGTTAATTACATCCGGAGATATTGTAACCTAAAGTTGACGCTTGAGTACCACTCCTCCGCTGTTCGATTGTGTGTATCGGAGAGCACCCAATTACGTAGGGATCCAAAGGGAACGGTGATGGACCTTAGGTACAGAAGAGACTGGAACAGCACATTACGTCCACATGCTAACACCTTTTTATTGGTCTTTTTCACTGACGCACATGTACATTACCATGAGGGGTGAGGTACACGTACACACGTGGTTTCCGTTTTCAATTACGGAGTGGAATAGAGTGTGTCCCGACATGTCAGGCCAATAGATGTTCAATGTGGTGGCCATCATTTGCTGCACACAACTGCAATCTCTGGCGTAATGAATGTCGTACACGCCGCAGTACATCTGGTGTAATGTCGCCGCAGGCTGCCACAATACGTTGTTTCATATCCTCTGGGGTTGTAGGCACATCACGATACACATTCTCCTTTAACGTACCCCACAGAAAGAAGTCCAGAGGTGTAAGATCAGGAGAACGGGCAGGCCAATTTATGCGTCCTCCACGTCCTATGAAACGCCAGTCGAATGTGTACCTCACCCCTCACGGTAATGTACATGTGCGTCAGTGAAAAAGACCATTAAAAAGGTGTTAGCATGTGGACGTAATGTGGTGTTCCAGTCTCTTCTGTGCCTAAGGTTCATCACCGTTCCCTTTGGATCCCTACGTAATTCGGTGCTCTCCGATACACACGATCGAACAGCGGAGGAGTGGTACTCAAGTGTCAACTTTAGGTTACAATATCTCCGGATGTAATTAACATTTTACAAAGCAACAAACGGCACTGATTACGCATTTGTTTATATGTTTAGATGTGCTAACAAAACTAACGGGGTTCCATTTAAAAAAACGTAGGTTCGTGTTAAAAAACAGACTTCCGTGCATTTTTTTATGGTTTGTATTAACCAGTTACACTAGCCCCTCTCCTCACGTTCGGTCTGTGGAATTGGTTCGTCAGTATTTGATGTGGTTTACGAAATATATCCAACGGTAATGTTAGGTGACTCACCCTGTATATCTGCTCATATAAGAAATTTTTCTGGCACAGCCCAGTGCAATGCTGGCCACTAGATTTGTTATGTATAAAAAAAATGATTTTTCTTTACGATAATAGGGATGGCCATGGATAGCAGAAATTAGTAAAATATTTAAATTCAGGTCAATGATTGTCTAAAGTTATCTTTATAAGAAACATTATTATTAAAAGATTTTTAAAAACATTTACATGGGACTTGATATAACAATAGTACAAAATCAGTTGTTACAAATTACATATGCGCGCGGCTGCTTTTACCTTATACTACATCGCTCTCCACGACCGGCCCGAAAGCCCGACTGCCAGCTACTACCACTACTGCCAGCGACACCGCTCCTAATGCTGGCGGCACTGCTCTCTGGTCTGCGATTCTGCTGTAGCTTACATGTCGCAGGCAGCACGTGAGCAGTCCATCGAAATTACACCCGCTCGAGTGCGCTAGCAATAAATTCCTCAGTCATGGACCTCTTACAGCAATACATGAGCAAAACAGTCAATTAAGATTACATACTTCTGTCTGCAATATGTTGTAACGAGTACACAATTACACTACTAAATATTTTCGCCCGAAACACTTTTATCATTTTCTTATAAAGCTTGACTGGACATTTGCTTTTCTAATAAATTCCCGCTTTTGCACAAGCGTTAGCCTATCTTTTTCTCACCACAACAATGACACTTATTACCAAACGTTGAACAACATTTATGGGACCATAGTGAGAAGGAAGAAAGACGAAAGGAATGAGGAATAACGCAAATGAGAACAACAAGGAACTTAACATCGGGATTAATGACTACGAAGCAGATGATGGAGGTCATAAAAAGCCGTCTAGAACTGGCAAAAATGGCATTTTAGGCCAAAAGAAGTCACTAGTATCAAACATAGGCGTTAATTTGAGGAAGAAATGTCTGAGAATGTGCGTTTGGGGCACACCACAGAATTGTTTGGTAGTGAAACATGGAGTATGGGAATGGAACAGAAGAGAATCGAAGTATCTGAGATGTGATGGGAAGACGACTGTTGGAAATTAGGTGGACTGCTAAGGTAAGGAATGGGGTGGTTCTCCGCAGAATCATGGAGGTGGGTTATATGGAAAACACTGACAAGGACAAGGCACAAGATGATAGGGCGTCAGGAAATAAAATCCATGGTACTAGAGGGAACTGTGGAGGGTAAAAGCGGTAGAGAGAGAGAGAGGGGGGGGGGGAGGGAGGGAGGAGAGAGAGAGAGAGAGAGAGAGAGAGAGAGAGAGAGAGAGAGAGAGAGAGAGGGGGGGGGGGGGGGGGGACTGGAATACATCCAGCAAATAAATGAGGACGTAGGTTGTAATGGCTACTCTAAGATGAAGATATCAGTGTAGGGCTTCCTCTGAGCGAGCTGTAGTGAGTCTAAGCTTGTCCTCGTGATGCTGCTGGAGCGATACGTAGGGGTTAATTCATAGATCCACCGATTAATGCTGATTCCTGAAAATTTGTAGATAGGCTTTCTCTAGGTAGGTCGTATATATCTTAAAGAATGTGCCAGTTCAGTTTGTTTAACATCTCAGTGACACCCTCCCACTGATCAAACAAACGTGTGACCATTCGTGCTGCCCGTCTCTGTATACGTTCGATAACCGCAGTTAATCCTATCTGGTACGGGTCCCACACGCTTGAGCAATATTCCAGGCTGTGTCGCACGAGTGTTTTGTAACCAATCCCTTTTGTAGACTGATTGCACTTCCCCAGTTTTCTACTAATAAACCGAAGTCTACCAGCTCCTTTACGAACAACTGAGCTTATGCGATCATTCCATTTTATACCCCCACGAAGTGTTACACCCAGGTATTTCTATGAACTGACGTATTGCAACTGTGACTCATTTGATATTGTAGCCACGGGATACTTGATTCTTTTTTGAAGATCATGATCATTTAAAACTAGTTGGCAACCTTCGTACCGTTTTGAAATCTTAGCAAAATTTCCCTCGGTATTAGTACAGGTTTTACAGATAAATCATGCTTATACAGAGTGATTCAGTGATGGTGTTGCGACCCCAGGAATGATGGAGAGGGGTAAATGTATTACTTTGGGATTAGGGACCGTGGTCAGGAAACGACTGGGTCAAAAATTATAAGCGAAAGTCGCTCTGGTACCTCTGACAGTGGAATACGTAGGTGTGTGTACCGGTGCTGTTGTTGCTAGGACTATAGGGTGTAGACCAAGTGTTGTGTTACGCAGTAGCGAAGGCGAACAAAGCCGACAGCTCTTAACCCTTTCATGGTTGATGACACACATATGTCCCATTAAAGTAGTGAAGTTTTAAACGTTGGTACGTCCATATCTCATATCTGTTTAGAAAAATACCACGGACTACGGGGTGGATATATACAAGACTGCAAGCGGTAAAGTTGGGGAGTGTGTGTTTGTAGTGCGTCTGTTTCACGAAAATCAGATCAGATCGCCATCTTCTCCATTCCAAGAACGTCTGAAGTAACTAATTGTGTTTTCTTATCCATGATAGGCATTGTTTTGAAACATTACTGCACACGTCAGTAATTCTGCTAGTTTGTACATAATTTGCACGCAGTGGGATATATATGCCGCAGAAAGCTTCATAGAATGTAGAAAACATTGTGATGTCAAAAGCCATCTTCAAACGTTACATTGAAAACGTGTATGCGATATTTAATGTTTTTGACTGCCAGGAAAATAAATATGTTTTGTCACTGATTTGTTATACTTCTGCCCATAATCGCCGTCATGAAAAATCACTCTGAAACAAAATTTTAACTCTAAAATCGCTGATTTCCAAATCGGTCAGCTTAAAATTGTTTTGGTACTGAAAGTGTATTATTTATCACAAAGGAATACA
Organism: Schistocerca serialis cubense; assembly: GCF_023864345.2. Lineage (NCBI taxonomy): Eukaryota > Metazoa > Arthropoda > Insecta > Orthoptera > Acrididae > Schistocerca > Schistocerca serialis. The sequence continues at coordinate 23,050,226 of NC_064649.1, read as the reverse complement.
GATTTTGATTTTTTGTTTTTCAGATATATCCTAAACAAATTTTAACCATGAAAAGGTTCTTGTTTCGGTCCGTGCTACATCCTCCAAAAATATGGAAACGAATGAGCTTCGTGTAGAAGAGATTTTTTTCACAGTATCGAAGATGAAGAATTATTCAAGGTATGCATTTTAGAACATGTGTTTATTAGACACTGTGAAACAGAAGATAGAGAGTGCAACAGATACGATATACCAAGTGGGGGCGGCAATCGGTAAATCGAAGGCGTTATGCGTTGTAGCTACATATTTTCACGAAATTTCAGTTCTCCAACGAATGCGAAAATTTTTTTTTGGCCCCGATCTACATACGGAGAAACAATCATTGTAATATAGTAAGGGTAATCAGAGCTCGCACGATAAGATTTAAGTGTTCGCTTTCCTCGTGCGCGGTTGAAGAATGGACCGGTAGAGAAATAGCTTGAAGGTTGTTCATTGAACTCTCTACCAGATCATTGTGAATTGCAGTGTAGCCATGTAGATGCAGGTGGAGGGAGCTGCGGTCGCAAATCACGATGAGCGGCGTTTACCTTCCTTGAGACGTAGCAGGTTTTTGTTGAAGTCTGCGCCAGCCACGATGCAAACCACGACAGGTGTTCTTCAAGATGAGGTGGGTGGTTTGATGTAGATCTCCACGCGTACCTACCGCAATGTCTCCATCTGCTACAGATTGAAGCCCTGAAAGTTTGACTCCATGGAGGTATGATTCTAAACGATGACGTCGAACCTGTTGCAATGTTCCCGGAAAGAGCAGGCAGCGGCGAGTGGTAGACACACATGTACGCTCTGCGGGCGGTGGGCGCGCCTAGCGTGCAGGCTGCCGCGCGTGGCCGCTACGCTGTGCGGGTTTGCCTGTCTATCCCTATGCAGGGGCGCCCTGCGGCGCAGCCGTGATCCCAACCTTTCTTAGACTAGCCAATTATCGCAGTGTGCCATCAGATATTAACTAGTAACTCCATTCCTACCCCTCCCCCTGGTGCAAACTCCATCCACAATCACCATACTTTTATTTCTAAAATAATGAAACATATATGAGATTTAATTTTTGTTGGTGTTTTATTAAGCAGCAAACTAATGAGTCAGTGAGAGAATTAGAACTGCTTATATCTAACGATATTTTTTTAATATTTGAGTTGTTCTCAGTCAGTGCACATCATAAATCATGATCTAAATCCACTCAATTCTGTATTTTTATTTTCATTGCTATCACAATCAAATTGAATGCCACATTTCTATTCCAAGTGTTGTGATTTCCTTGTAAATCACTTGATTGCCGAACTCCTTTCTCCTGAACTGGTGGAAACTGGAAGGCTTCACGCTGTTAATGCTTCGTGTCTAACCACTATCACTAACAATATTACTACTAATAATAATAATCCAGAATGAGATTCTCACTCTGCAGCGAGTGCGCGCTGATACGAAACTTCCTGGCAGATTGTGCCGGACCGAGACTCGAACTCGGGACCTTTGCATTTCGCGGGCTAGTGCTCTAGCATCTGAACTACCCAAGCACGACCCACGAACCTTCCTCATAGCTCTACTTCCGCTAGTACCTTGTCTCCTACCTTCCAAACTTCACAGAAGCTCTCCCGCAAACCTTGCAGAAGTAGCACTTCTGGAAGAAAAGATATTGCGGAGACATGGCTTAGCCATGTCGTAAGAGGTGTGAGGACGGGTTGTGAGTCGTGCTTGGGTAACTCAGATGGTACAGCACTTACCCGCGAAATGCAAAGGTCCCGAGTTCGAGTCTCGGTCCGGCACACAATTTCCATGTATCAGGAAGTTTCAATAATAATGATAATGATAATAATAATGATGATGATGATATAATTGCGTAGGCTTCCCCGGCCACAGGCAGTCAACATAAAAGTTTTCTGGATGTGGTACCGCGTCATAATGTAAAAAATTACGGCCAGGCGAAAACAACAAATGCGCGTCGCTGGAAGCAACACAGTATGCGTCACTGTCTCAAATGGCTCTGAGCACTATGGGACTTAACATGTGTGGTCACCAGTCCCCTAGAACTTAGAACTACTTAAACCTAACTAACCTAAGGACATCACACACACCCATGCCCGAGGCAGGATTCGAACTTGCGACCGTAGCAGCAGCGCGGCTCCGGACTGGAGCGCCTAGAGCCGCACGGCCACCGCGGCCGGCGTCACTGTCTCTGCCGATAATTTTGTGTTTGCTAGAGATTTGTAGTCGATTTTTCGATCGGACAACGCGTTTACATCTGCACTACTGGCCATTAAAATTGCTACACCAAGAAGAAATGCAGATGATAAACGGGTATTGATTGGACAAATATATTATGCTAGAACTAACATGTGATTGCATTTTCACGCAATTTGGGTGCATAGATCCTGAGGAATCAGTACCCAGAACAACCACCTCTGGTCGTAATAACGGCCTTCATACGCCTGGGCATTGAGTCAAACAGAGCTTGGATGGCGTGTACAGGTACAGCTGCCCATGCAGCTTCAACACGATACCACAGTTCACCAAGAGTAGTGACTGGCGTATTGTGACGAGCCAGTTGATCGGCCACCATTGACCAGACGTTTTCAATTGGTGAGAGATCTGGAGAATGTGCTGGCCAGGGCAGCAGTCGAACATTTCCTGTATCCATAAAGGACCGTATAGGACATGCAACATGCGGTCGTGCATTATCCTGCTGAAATGTAGTGTTTCGCCGGGATCGAATGAAGGGTAGAGTCGCGGGTTGTAACACATCTGAAATGTAACGCCCACTGTTCAAAGTGCCGTCAATGCGAACAAGAGGTGACCGAGACGTGTAACCAATGGCACCCCATACCATCACGCCGGGTGATACGCCAGTATGGCGATGACGAATACACACTTCGAATGTGCGTTCACCGCGATGTCGCCAAACACGGATGCGACCACCATGATGCTGTAAACAGAACCTGGATTCAACCGAAAAAACGACGTTTTGGCATTCGTGTACCCAGGTTCGTCGTCGAGTACACCATCGAAGGCGCTCTTGTCTGTGATGCAGCGTCAAGGATAACCGCAGCCACGGTCTCCGAGCTGATAGTCCGTGCTGCTGCAAACGTCGTGGAACTGTTCGTGCAGATGGTTGTCGTCTTGCAAACGTCCCCATCTGTCGACTCAGGGATCGAGACGTTGCTGCACGATCCGTTACAGCCATGTGGATAAGATGCCTGTCATTTCGACAGCTAGTGATACGAGGCCGTTGGGATCCAGCACGGCGTTCCGTATTACCCTCCTGAACCCACCGATTCCATATTCTGCTAACAGTCATCGGATCTCGACCAACGCGAGCAACAATGTCGCGATACGATAAACTGCAATCGCGATAGGCTACAATCCGACCTTTATGAAAGCCGGAAACGTGATGGTACGCATTTCTTCCCCTTACACGAGGCATCACAACAACGTTTCACCAGGCAACGCCGGTCAACTGCTGTTTGTGTATGAGAAATCGATTGGAAACTTTCCTCATGTCAGCACGTTGTAGGTGTCGCCACCGGCGCCAACCTTGTGTGGATGCTCTGAAAAGCTGATCATTTGCATATCACAGCATCTTCTTCCTGTCTGTTAAATTTCGCATGTGCAGCACGTCATCTTCCTGGTGTAGCAATTTTAATGGCCAGTAGTGTATATAACGTCATTGTCGTAACGAGACAATTCTGTGATTGGCCGATGGATAAATCGTTCACGCGCGCGCGCCTCGGCTGGCTGTGACAGCCGCCGGTACCTGTGGCGGACAGCGGTTCGCGGCTACGTGGGCAGTTCGCCGTTGCCGCCATTAGCACGTAGCGGGCAGGCGGTGAGTCACGCCGGTGAGCGGCCTCTGTGGCAAATGCCGGACGCTCGACCCAGCGCGGCCGACTCTGCGTCTGCAGTGGGCGGCTCCCCACTGACGCTCCCCAGCCTCCTAGATTTAGCTCCGACGTGGTTTCCCCAAGTCCTTAGCGAGAATGCGGGGCTGGTTCCTTTGAGAGGACGCGGCGCGTTTCTTCCACCAATCTGTCGCCAATGACCTTGAACCTTAGACCGTAGTCTTTCTTCCCTTTCCACAACGGACTGAGAAAGAATTGTAGCCTCTCCTCGACACTCACAAACGGATCGGAAGAGTAGCGATCCACGACTGCTGATTGTGCTGTGATGTGTAACCTCACTCTTTCCGTTTTATATACATGAACCATGGACCTTGCCGTTGGTGGGGAGGCTTGCGTGCCTCAGTGATACAGATAGCCGTACCGTAGGTGCAACCACAACAGAGGGGTATCTGCTGAGAGGCCAGACAAACGTGTGGTTCCTGAAGAGGGGCAGCAGCCTTTTCAGTAGTTGCAAGGGCAACAGTCTGGGTGATTGACTGATCTGGCCTTGTAACAATAACCAAAACGGCCTTGCTGTGCTGGTACTGCGAACGGCTGAAAGCAAGGGGAAACTACAGCCGTAATTTTTCCCGAGGCCATGCAGCTTTACTGTATGATTACATGATGATGGCGTCCTCTTGGGTAAAATATTCCGGAGGTAAAATAGTCCCCCATTCGGATCTCCGGGCGGGGACTACTCAAGAGGATGTCGTTATCAGGAGAAAGAAAACTGGCGTTCTACGGATCGGAGCGTGGAATGTCAGATCCCTTAATCGGGCAGGTAGGTTAGAAAATTTAAAAAGGAAAATGGGTAGGTTAAAGTTAGATATAGTGGGAATTAGTGAAGTTCGGTGGCAGGAGGAACAAGACTTCTGGTCAGGTGACTACAGGGTTATAAACACAAAATCAAATAGGGGTAATGCAGGAGTAGGTTTAATAATGAATAGGAAAATAGGAATGCGGGTAAGCTACTACAAACAGCATAGTGAACGCATTATTGTGGCCAAGATAGATACGAAGCCCACGCCTACTACAGTAGTACAAGTTTATATGCCAACTTGCTCTGCAGATGACGAAGAAATTGAAGAAATGTATGATGAAATAAAAGAAATTATTCAGATTGTGAAGGGAGACGAAAATTTAATAGTCATGGGTGACTGGAATTCGAGTGTAGGAAAAGGGAGAGAAGGAAACATAGTAGGTGAATATGGATTGGGGGACAGAAATGAAAGAGGAAGCCGCCTGGTCGAATTTTGTACAGAGCACAACATAATCATAACTAACACTTGGTTTAAGAATCATGAAAGAAGGTTGTATACATGGAAGAACCCTGGAGATACTAAAAGGTATCAGATAGATTATATAATGGTAAGACAGAGATTTAGGAACCAGGTTTTAAATTGTAAGACATTTCCAGGGGCAGATGTGGACTCTGACCACAATCTATTGGTTATGACCTGTAGATTAAAACTGAAGAAACTGCAAAAAGGTGGGAATTTAAGGAGATGGGACCTGGATAAACTAAAAGAACCGGAGGTTGTACAGAGATTCAGGGAGAGCATAAGGGAGCAATTGACAGGAATCGGGGAAATAAATACAGTAGAAGAAGAATGAGTAGCTTTGAGGGATGAAGTAGTGAAGGCAGCAGAGGATCAAGTAGGTAAAAAGACGAGGGCTAGTAGAAATCCTTGGGTAACAGAAGAAATATTGAATTTAATTGATGAAAGGAGAAAATATAAAAATGCAGTAAGTGAAACAGGCAAAAAGGAATACAAACGTCTCAAAAATGAGATCGACAGGAAGTGAAAAATGGCTAAGCAGGGATGGCTAGAGGACAAATGTAAGGATGTAGAGGCCTATCTCACTAGGGGTAAGATAGATACCGCCTACAGGAAAATTAAAGAGACCTTTGGAGATAAGAGAACCACTTGTATGAATATCAAGAGCTCAGATGGAAACCCAGTTCTAAGTAAAGAAGGGAAAGCAGAAAGGTGGAAGGAGTATATAGAGGGTCTATACAAGGGCGATGTACTTGAGGACAATATTATGGAAATGGAAGAGGATGTAGATGAAGATGAAATGGGAGATATGATACTGCGCGAAGAGTTTGACAGAGCACTGAAAGACCTGAGTCGAAAGAAGGCCCCCGGAGTAGACAATATTCCATTGGAACTATTGACGGCTGTGGGAGAGCCAGTCCTGACAAAACTCTACCATCTGGCGAGCAAGATGTATGAAACAGGCGAAATACCCTCACACTTCAAGAAGAATATAATAATTCCAATCCCAAAGAAAGCAGGTGTTGACAGATGTGAAAATTACCGAACTATCAGCTTAATAAGTCACAGCTGCAAAATACTAACACGAATTCTTTACAGACGAATGGAAAAACTAGTAGAAGCCAACCTCGGGGAAGATCAGTTTGGATTCCGTAGAAACACTAGAACACGTGAGGCAATACTGACCTTACGACTTATCTTAGAAGAAACATTAAGGAAAGGCAAACCTACGTTTCTAGCATTTGTAGACTTAGAGAAAGCTTTTGACAATGTTGACTGGAATACTCTCTTTCAAATTCTAAAGGTGGCAGGGGTAAATTACAGGGAGCGAAAGGCTATTTACAATTTGTACAGAAACCAGATGGCAGTTATAAGAGTCGAGGGACATGAAAGGGAAGCAGTGGTAGGGAAGGGAGTAAGACAGGGTTGTAGCCTCTCCCCGATGTTGTTCAATCTGTATATTGAGCAAGCAGTAAAGGAAACAAAAGAAAAATTCGGAGTAGGTATTAAAATTCATGGAGAAGAAATAAAAACTTTGAGGTTCGCCGATGACATTGTAATTCTGTCAGAGACAGCAAAGGACTTGGAAGAGCAGTTGAATGGAATGGACAGTGTCTTGAAAGGAGGATATAAGATGAACATCAACAAAAGCAAAACAAGGATAATGGAATGTAGTCTAATTAAGTCGGGTGATGCTGAGGGAATTAGATTAGGAAATGAGGCACTTAAAGTAGTAAAGGAGTTTCGCTATTTGGGGAGCAAAATAACTGATGATGGTCGAAGTAGAGAGGATATAAAATGTAGGCTGGCAATGGCAAGGAAAGCGTTTCTGAAGAAGAGAAATTTGTTAACATCCAGTATTGATTTAAGTGTCAGGAAGTCATTTCTGAAAGTATTCGTATGGAGTGTAGCCATGTATGGAAGTGAAACATGGACGATAAATAGTTTGGACAAGAAGAGAATAGAAGCTTTCGAAATGTGGTGCTACAGAAGAATGCTGAAGATTAGATGGGTAGATCACATAACTAATGAGGAAGTATTGAATAGGATTGGGGAGAAGAGAAGTTTGTGGCACAACTTGACCAGAAGAAGGGATCGGTTGGTAGGACATGTTCTGAGGCATCAAGGGATCACCAATTTAGTATTGGAGGGCAGCGTGGAGGGTAAAAATCGTAGAGGGAGACCAAGAGATGAATACACTAAGCAGATTCAGAAGGATGTAGGTTGCAGTAGGTACTGGGAGATGAAAAAGCTTGCGCAGGATAGAGTAGCATGGAGAGCTGCATCAAACCAGTCTCAGGACTGAAGACCACAACAACAACATACATATTTAAGTTTATATACGTATTCGCCGATCAACAGATGACTTATGGCACAGAAATAAAACCTCTCCCTGTTGTTTGTGATGCGTTTGTAATTAACGGCTATCGACCCGGTAATTACAGACTATCACAAACTGCTTTATAAGGGGGCAGTCAAACGAAACAGATGCAGAAAAGTAACTAAACTTTTTATTATTTCGAAAGTAATCGCCATAACTGTTAATACATTTATACCACTGTGAGACAAGACGTCCAATGCATTCACGGAGAAATGATTGTACCTAGGACCGCAAATCTTCGTTGGAAACAAATTGACGACCGCGAACTTTCCCTAGGAAGCTCTTATAGATCCTCAACAAGGGAAGTGTCCAGATGTCTCGGAGTGAACCAAAGCGATGTTGTTCGGACACGGGGGAGAGACAGAAAGACAGGAAATGTCGATGGCATACCTCGCTCAGGCCGCTGAGGGCTACTACTGCAGTGGATGACCGCTACCTCGGATTATGGCTCCGAGGAACCCTGACAGTAACGCCACCACGTTGAATAACGCTTTTCGTGCAGCCACGGGACGTCGTGGTACGACTCAAACTGTGCGCAATAGGCTGCACGATGCGCAACTTCACTCCCGACATCCATGGCGTGGTCTATATTTGCAACAACAGCACCATGCAGCGCGGTTCAGATTGGCCCAACAGCATGCCGAATGGACCGCTCAGTATTGGCATAACGTTCTCTTCAACGATGAGTTTTGCATATACCTTCAACCAGACAATCATGCGGGACGAGATTAGAGGCAGTCAGGTCAGGCTGAACGCCTTAGACACACTGTCTAGTAAGTGCAGCAAGGCGGTTCCCTGATGTTTTGGGGTGGCATTATGTAGGGCCGACGTACGCCGTTGGTGGTTATGGAAGGCGCCGTAACGGCTGTACGATACGTGAATGTCATCCTCCGACCGACAGTGCAACCATATCGGCAGCATATTGGCGAGGCATTCGTCTTCATGGACGACAATTCCCGGCCCCCATCGTGCACATCTTGTGAATGAATTCCTTCAGGATGACGACGTCGCTCGACCAGAGTAGCCAGCATGTTCTCCAGACATAAACCCTATCGAACATGTCTGGGATAGATTGAAAAGGGCTGTTTATGGACGAAGTGACCCACCAACCACTCTGAGGGATCTACGCCGAATCACCTTTGAGGAGTGCGACAATCTGGACCGACAGTGCCTTGATGAACTTGTGGATAGTATGCCACGACGAATACGGGCACGCATCAATGCAAGAGGACTTGCTACTGGATGTTAGAGGCACGTGTGCGTACAGCAGTCTGGACCACCACCACTGAAGGTGTCGCTGTATGGTGGTACAACATGCAATGTGTGGTTTTCATGAGCAATAAAATGGGCGGAAATGATGTTTACATTGTTCCCTGTTCCAATTTTCTGTACAGGTTCCGGAACTCTCGGAACCGAGGTGATGCAAAACTTTTTTTGATGTGTGTATTTAAAGACATATAACAATGGTTTAGCCAGTAGTAGTCACACTTACCTCCCCGCGGTATGTGGAGGTACTGGCACCCCCCCCCTCCCTCCTCCTCTGCAGAGGACATGCCAACAGGCGGGGAATTATAAATCTAAACTGGGAAATGTAAAGTGATTCATGTACAAATGGGTCTGAGCATATGGGACTTAACATCTGAGGTGATCAGTCCCATAGACTTAGAACTACTTAAACCTCACTAACCTAAGGACATCACACACATCCATGCCCGAGGCAGGATTCGAACCTGCGACCGTAGCAGCAGCAGCAGCAGCGTGGTTCCGGACTGAAGCGCCTAGAACCGCTCGGCCACATCGCATTCTTGTGCAACTAATTCACTGTAGACAAGGTTGAATTGTAGAACTGCGTAGTAAGTTGACGGCCTATCGTTAGTTACTAGATAACAGACCAAATTTCCAAATAACATCCGGGAATTCAGCCAAGTAAAACTGTCAGCGACTGAAAGTGTTACCTGACTGAATTCCCGGAAATTTTTTTAAAGTTGTATACTCCAGTATGTAATGGTACTTGAATTACGTAACCATACGGCACCCTACCTCAACCTCTCGGTGCCAGCAATATTCTACTGTTCAATATTCTACTAGTTCACATATTTCTGTGACAACATTCAGATTTGATTTCATTAATGTAGAGGTACTTCGATACACCGATATGTATATATTGCAATGATATTATTCTCATGCGTATTCTTTCTTTTGTCACTATGATCTTTGACGTGCTTGTAACTCTGATTTTTGGGCGCATAAGCGGTTATTAGAGTGTCAAGCTTTGGTCGTCATGTTAAAAAAGACGCAAATTGTAGTCACTTTATGAAATGTGAACTTCAACTGTGAGGAAGATATTTTCAAGTATTTTTTATATTGTGAAGTGATGTTTTGGAACGAGTTACGTGATATTGCAACAAAAGTAATAAAAAAGAAGCGCAATTTAAATTCGGAGTGTTGATTACTTTTTTACATCACTATTTTCCTCACTTGCGAAAGTTTAATCTTCAAGAATGGTTTGTGAAACACATCTATAAAACTTTTGAATATCGCAGAATAACACCTAGGCCTCTTTGCATCCGATCTTGGAATCATCACTACCTAGATTTCCGACGATTGAGCCATGAGTTCACAACGAGACCAGCGTGGGAAACACGAAAATGAGTGCCTAGTTTATCTATTATTTCATGAAATGACTGTATTAACTGTGCTCTAATGACGCCTGCCACATAATGTAACTTTGTTGTTGCCCGAAAATGCAATATTTAGCAGCGTGAGCAACACTACAGTCATAATTAATTTTTGATCTTTGTTGTGGTAGGGTTGTTAGAAGGAGAAACTGAGGTCTCACAACAAACGAAATTGTAATTGTAGATGTACCGGTATAAAAAAGCCACCTCGTACTGCCTGGCTGAACCTGCCCTACCGCTGTTACAGCCCGGCCACAGGTGGCCGCATCGCCAGCCTGCAGAGCATCGCGCGTGGCCCCGCCCCCACCCGTCACCTCCCCCCTCCCCCCTCCCCCCTCCCCCCTCCCCCCTCCCCCTGTTTCCGCCCTCTCCTCCCCCGCCCTTGCCTGCTACACGGGAACCACATTAGAGAAACATTGCCTGCACCACCGCGCCTCCACCTACACAGACACACCTCGTCCATACCCTCTGTTAATCGCCCGCCACCTGCTAATTCTGCACTGCTTTACCACAGCATTCCATTCCAAGATTACGACAGCGTCACGATAAACGTGGTACATTCTGCACCGTCTGCAACCAACCAACGATCTTCTATGTAAAAAGACGTACGCGAAGGTAAACTAAACTGACAGTAATGGGACAACGATATGCCCATATTCAGATGGTGGTAGTATTGCATACACAAGGTCTAAAAGGGCATTTCATTATGGGAGCAGACATATGAATTTAGATTTCCGTAGTGATTATGGTTGCAAGACAGGAATTAACAGACTCTGAGTTGGAGCTAGACGCACGGGATATTCCGTTTCGGAAATCGTTAGGGAGTTTAATACACTACTGGCCATTAAAATTGCTACACCACCAACATGACGTGCTACAGACACGAAATTTAACCCACAGGAAGAAGATGCTGTGATATGCAAATGATTAGCTTTTCAGAGCATTGACACAAGGTTGGCACCGGTGGCGACACCTACAGCTTGCTGACACGAGGAAAGTTCCAAGCCGGTTTCTTATACACAAACAGCAGTTGACCGGCGTTGCCTGGTGAAACGTTGCGATGCCTCGTGTAAGGAGGAGAAATGCGTACCATCACGTTTCCGACTCTGATAAAGGTCGGATTGTAGCCTATCGCGATTGTGGTTTGTCGTATCGCGAAACTGCTGCTCGCGTTGGTCGAGATCCAATGACTGTTAGCAGAATATGGAATCGGTGAGTTCAGGAGGGTAATACGGAACGCCGTGCTGGATCCCAGCGGCCTTGTATCACTAGCAGTCGAGATGACAGGCATCTTATCCGCATGACTGTAACGGATCGTGCAGCCACGTCTCGATCCCTGATCAACAGACAGGGACGTTTGCAAGACAAAAGCCTTCTGCACGAATAGTTCGACGACGTTTGCAGCAGCATGGACTATCAGCTCGGAGACCGTGCCTGCGGTTACCCTTGACGCTGCATCACAGACAGGAGCGCCTGCGATGGTGTACTCGACGACGAACCTGGGTGCACGAATGCCAAAACGTCATTTCTTCGGATGAATCCAGGTTCTGTTTACAGCATCATCACTGTCGCATCCGTGTTTGGCGATATGGCGATTAACGCACATTCTAAGCGTGTATTCGTCATCGCCATACTGGCGTATCAGCCGGCGTGATGGTATGGGGTGCCATTGACGGCACTTTGAACAGTGGAGTTACATTTCAGATATGTTACGACCCGTGGCTGTACCCTTCATTCGATCCCTGCGAAACCCTACATTTCAGCAGGATAATGCACGACTGCATGTTGCAGATACTGTACGGGCCTTTCTGGATACAGAAAGTGTTCGACTGCTGCCCTGGCCAGCACATTCTCCAGATCTCTCACCAACTGAAAACATCTGGTCAATGGTGGTCGAGCAACTGGCTCATCACAATACGCCAGTCACTACTCTTGATGAACTGTGGTATCGTGTTGAAGCTGCATGGGCAGCTGTACCTGTACACGCCATCCAAGCTCTGTTTGACTCAATGCCCAGGCGTATCAAGGCCGTTATTACGACCAGAGGTGGTTGTTCTGGGTACTGATTTCTCAGGGTCTATGCACCCAAATTGCGTGAAAATGTAATCACATGTCAGTTCTGGTGTAATATATTTGTCCAGTGAATACCCGTTTGTGATCTGCATTTCTTCTTGGTGTAGCAATTTTAATGGCCAGTAGTGTATTACAAAATTCAGAGTGTGAACAGTGTGCGGAGAAGACCAAATTTCAGATATTACCTCTCACCGCAGACAACGCAGTGGCTGCCGGCCTTCACTTAACGGCACACAGCAGTGGCGTTTGCGTAGAGTAGTCAGTGCTAACAGACAACTAACACGGCGTGAAATAACTGCAGTCAGCAATGTGCGGCGTACGACGAACATATCTGTTAGGAAAGTGCGGCTAATTTGGTGTTTAATGCGCTGTGGCAGCAGACGGCCGACGCGAGCGCCTTCGCTAACAGCACGACGTCGCCTGCAGCGGCTCTCCTGCGCTCGTGGCCGTATCTGTTCGACCCTAGACGACTGTAAAACCGTGGCCCGGTCAGAGGAGCCCAGATTCCAGTTGGTAAGAGCTGATGGTAGTGTTAGGGTGTGGCGTGGACCCAACTTGTTTACAAGGCACTGTGATAGCCGGTGGTGGCTCCATAATGGTTTCGTCTGTGTTTACATGGAATGGGCTGAGTCCTCTGGTCCAACTGAACCACCGAGCGAGGTGGCACAGTGGCTAGCACACTGGACTCGCATTCGGGAGGACGACGGTTCAATCCCGCGTCCGGCCATCCTGATTTAGGTTTTCCGTGATTTCCCTAAACCGCTCTAGGCAAATGCTGGTATGGTTCCTATGAAAGGGCACGGCTGACTTCCTTACCCGTCCTTCCCTAATTCGATGAGACCGATGACCTCGCTGTTTGGTCTTCTCCCCGAAACAACCCAACCCAACACTCCAACTGAACCCATCATTGACGGGAAATGGTTACGTTAAAAAATGACGTAATTTCTCCAGCTGTATTAAGGTGTTAGTTTTATTGGCAACTAGTTTCGATGTTGTTACATTATCATCTTCAGGCCCATACTTGCTGGCAGTAACCGTATGTGTCTAACACTAGTAGTCAGTGGTGAAGTTCATATCAGTTACTACCTGCCTTCCGCATGCAACACGTCTATCTAATCACTGACTACTAGTGTTAGACACATACGGTTACTGTCAGCAAGTGTGCGCCTGAAGATGATGATGTAACAACATGGAAACTAGTTGCCAATAAAACCAACACCTTAAGACAGCTGGAAGAATTACGTCATTTTTTAACATGTATTATACCAGCTGACGTCCCAAGTCGTCCGTTTTAATTACGGATATACAAAGGAAATGGTTATGTCCGGCCACTTGGAGACCATTTTGAGCCATTCGTGGACTTCATATTTCCGAACGATGTAATTTTTATGGACGATAATGCAACATGGCACCGTGCCACAGTTGTTCGTGATTGGTTTGAAGAACATTCTGTACAGTTGGGGCGAATGATTTGGCCATCCAGATCGTCCGACATGAATCCCAATTTTTCACAAACAGCTGTCGCTAGCAATTAGCGACGTGCAAATAATCAGTGACCTTCAATATACACAATTTCCAAGCAAGCAATTAATATAGATCACAAGTCACGATTAAAGAGTTAGGATGACGACTCTTCTAGTGCGTCTTGGACTGGCTAAATCTAGTGGCGCTTATATTCTCTCCGTACAGGGGCAGCTCCTGTCGTCGTGCGGTCCTAGTCAGCGAACTACTGGCTGACATCGTCTCAGAGCCTGCTCTGTCGTTCAGGCCGTCCTACCGGCATTCGATGTTACGCCCGAACACTTCGCCTTTATATGAGGACTTGAAGACACTTCCAGTGAAGCGTCTAAATGTCTGTACGGGGATGGCAGCCCGTTCTTCCTAACCAGTCTTACCGAGCAGTGGTTACCACACTGGACCCGCATTCGGTAGGACGACGCTTCGAACTCGTCTCCGGTCATCCTGATTTAGGTTTTCCGTGATTTCCCCTAAATCGTTTCAGGTAATTGCCAGGATGGTTCCTTTGAAAGGGCACAGCCAACTTCTTTCGCAATCATTCCCTAATACGAGTTTGTGCTCCACCTCTAATGACCTCGTTGTCGATGGGACGTTGAACACTAATCTCCTCTTTCCTAACCAGTAGGATCCAAAGAAGGTAGTGATGCTGGATGGTGGGGTCTGGGACGAATTCGACGCTCCAACGCATCCTTGAGGTCTTCCATTGAGTTCAGATTGGGAGTCTGGACAGAGCCAGTCCACTTCAGCAAGGTTGCTGTCCACAAATCATTGCCTCGCTTTGTGACAGGGTGATGGCATAGTGATTCATGCAGTCACCACCTCCTAAGTGTTCGTCTACTGTACGCAGTACACAGTTGTGCATTTAGCATTTTCTCAGGTACAATAATTGGACCACACCCTAACCACTATACCGCGGCGCCACTTCCTCAGTACTTCACTGTTCGCACTACACACAACGGCAGGTAATATTCCCAAGGTATTCGCCAAACCCAAATCCATGCAGCGGATTGACCACTCCAAATGACTCGTTTCTAGCGATCGACAGTCCAATGGCGTCTGCGTTTTGCACCACCTTAAGCGTTGCTTAGCAGTGTCTACAAGCAAGTGTCGATTATGAGGAGCTGTTCGAGGGCAACCCACGATTTCTTCTTAACTCCCTGCGCACAGGCGATGTGATGGATGGACGCTGGCAGCACTTTGGAATTCACAAGCGATTGCTTCCGCTGATTTCGTGCGATTTTTACAACCGCCCTCCACAATAGTCCGTATGCCTGGTCTCGCTTTAGCTGTCGTCGTCCCTTCGCAATCACTTGACCGACAGGCAGCTATGGAAGGGTTGAAATTATTCCACATCGGCCGTAGGGCGTAGATGTCCGCTGGCAGACAGACGGCTTCGCTATGCGAGGTTGCCTACCTCTCGCCAGCAAGTGTCTCCCCTCCAGGGGTTGTATGTTCACTCAAGACGGGCATCACGTGTCATGACACCGTGGTCGGTAGGAGACAGACCGCCGTTTGTTGCAGATTCCACCAGGGAGCGTTAGCTACTCTTACGTGCAGCGCGCGCACCAGGAGACCGGCCTCGCTGCTGTCGAAGAGCAAACAACGTCCGCACATCACCCCGTATACCTCATGGGTACACAGGCTGCTTCCGTAAGAGCATGCGAAAATGTAACAGGACGTGGAGCATGCTCCAGTGGACTATTTGAGATAGCGAACACACTAATAGTTCCGCATTCTTCTGAGGTGGTAGTGTATAGTTGAGGACGTTTGGTGTAGGTGCTACCCTAAGGTGGAGGGACCAGGACAAGGGAGGTTATAGTGGACGGCTGAATGAAACCTTTGCAAAGGCTGATGACAAAAGAGATTAACCCTTTGCACTCCGTAATGCAGACAAAGGAAGTCTCCGTGCTCTCTTATTTAAATCGCCACCGCAGGTGCGGCGAGCGCGCGACAGAGAATTGCGTGAGTTTTTTTGCGGAAACAATGAAGCCACTGACAAACAATTGGAGTATACGTTCAAACGGAAAGTGCGCTTTCTTACAGATATATTTAGCACTGCAATACAGTGTCTTTCAGTGTGTAATGTTATTTGCAAATCTTCAGGGTGGACTGTTTCCATCCTCATTTCACTCGAATTGTCTACAAACGATATACTGTTTACATAGTCACCGTTATAAATAAACTGTCACTGTCGCAGTCACCATTATAAATAAGTTTATAACGGTGATTAAGCCGACCGGAGTGGCCGTGCAGTTCTCTGCGCTTCAGTCCGGAATCGCGCGATCGCTACGGTCGCAGGTTCGACTCCTGCCTCGGGCATGGATGTGTGTGTGATGTCCTTAGGTTAGTTAGGTTTAAGTAGTTCTAAGTGACTGATGACCTCATATGTTAAGTCCCATAGTGCTCAGAACCATTTGAACCATTTTAGAGGGGTCAGTTCATGTACAAAAACCTGCACCGGCAACACCTTTGGATTTATGGACGCTGTAGACATGGCTCAATATTTCTGCAGGTAACTTCCAACGATTTGTTGAGTCCATGCCGCGTCTAGATGCTGGAAAAGGAGGTCCGACTCGATATTAGGAGATATCCCATCTCAGCATTTCTTTATTCAAGAACTTCGTTTATTATTCCAGGGCTAAGACATACTCTTCGAGCATAAAGCGCTGCGCACTCGTTTGAGAAACAGGTATGTGGTCTACACCGAATCGAAACCGGCGCGGCTCGTTAAAGACAGTGAGGTCCCGCACACCGGTCAGGCTGAGCGCGGCTTTTAGGCGGTTTTCGATGCTCGTTTAGCCAAATGCTTTCTCAGTTCCATGTGAGTATGTGTTACACCAGCAAAGTTCTCTGACAGAAGAAAGCTGTCTCCGCCTGTGGCAGACTAGTCGTTGGTATCTTCTTGGCTGCGGCCATCCTGAATGACTCTACTCCCTACACCAGGAGACGTCCCCCACCGTATCCACTGCTGTGTTTTTGTCGTTCGGATGCTAGATATTCAACAAGTCGTCATTCCGCTACCTTCTGCTCTCAGTCCCCTTCAACCATGCCTTGAAGGAAACACCAGTCCCAGTCAACACATCTCCTAAGTTTTGCACTACATGCAGCCGCCGATCTAAGGGGTGAGTGAGCGATGGATGGAAGAGAGTCACTTAAGTGTCGTGACCTTATTGCCCTTCCCGCCGCCCTTAAAAATTTTATTTTTGATGCAATTGTTTATCTATATGAGTATTAAAAAATAAGTCGTTGTTTAACGCAGGCCTCTGTTACCCAAACTCTCGGAAAGTTCCTGACACATTTACTTCAAAAATTTCCACGATACACCAATAAACACCCAGACTGCCGCAGGATGCATATTTTTCTAAACAACGATAAACCTCTGGCTCTATTGTGAATGTGTAAAACTTTCGACATTTCAGCCACTATCACAAATGGCCTTCCGCAGGATGTTTTTTTCCTAACTAAATGGCTCAAATGGCTCTAAGCACTATGGGACTTAACATCTGAGGACATCTCACACACATCCATGCCCGAGGCAGGATTCGAACCTGCGACCGTAGCTGTCGCGCGGTTCCGGACTGAAGCACCTACAATCGCTCGGCCACCGCGGCCGGCAGCATCTCGACGGAGATAACTCTCCATACCTAAAAATAACTTTGGGCGTGCACCAAGGGAGTGTAATACGACCATTAGTTTTCACAGCACTTATAAAGGACCTAGTAGACAACACCGGAAGCTCCGTCATGCTTTTTGCGGACCTCCATGACGCTGGAAGACTGTAGCGAAGTGCAGGAAGACCTGTAGATAGTCAACGATTGGTGCAGGGATTCGCAGCTGATCCTCAGCGTAAACAAATCTTATGTATTCCGAAAACAATTGTAGGAAGACCCATTATCGTACAATTACAATCAAATGGTTCAAATGGCTCTGAGCACTATGGGGCTCAACTTCTGAGGTCATCAGTCCCCTAGAACTTAGAACTACTTAAACCTGACTGACCTAAGGACATCACACACATCCATGCCCGAGGCAGGATTCGAACCTGCGACCGTAGCGGTCGCGCGGTTCCAGACTGTAGCTCCTAGAACCGCTCGGCCACTCCGGCCGGCGTACAATTACAGGATTGCAGAACAATCACTGGAAGCGGTTACTTCCATAACATACCTAGCAGTGTGCGTACGGGGCGATATAAAGTGCAACGACGACATGAAACTAATCGTAGCAATGGCAGATGCCAGACTGAGATTCATTGGAACAATCCTCACGAAATGTAGACCATCAGCAAAGAAAGTAGACGAAATAAATCTCGGGTGAACAGCGTGGTGTGAGTGTGCATGGGACACAATATTTGGGCAATCGACCACGTTGCATCATCACGTGCGCCGGCGCTGGCGCCGGTCCACCGCCGGTCAGTACATCAGCGCACCCGATGATGGCAACGTGGTCGATGGCCGAAATATTGTGTCCTATGCACACTCACACCGGGCTGTTCACCCGAGATTTATTTCGTCATAAAATACGCCTGGAGAAATTGAAGAATCACAAAGAAAGCAGCTTACAAAACACTTTGGACCAGCAGTTAGACTATTGCTGGTCGGTGTGGGATCGGAACTAGACAAGATTCACGTAGGATATAGAGAAGATCCAAAGAAGAGCTTCGCGTTTCGTCACAGGTTCATTCAGTAAGCGCGGAAGCATCACGGAGATGCTCGGCGATCCCCTGTGGCAGACGTTGCAAGAGAGGCGTGCTGCACCACTGTGTGGCTTACTGCTGAAGTTCCGAGTGTGGGGTGGCACCGCAGGTGAGGGGCAGCCGCCGTGGCCGCCCCCCTCCCCCCACTCCCCGCCTCCACCATCCCCCCCCCCCCCCCCCGTTCTAGCGCGCAGCAGATGGAGACAGTCCGAGATGTAACAGCGGAGCGGCTGGCACGCTCAGTGAAATTACCTCGCCGTGTGTGCTCTGCCCACCGCCCCTGTTCGCTGTTTATTTCCCCTGAGAACGAGACTGTACGTCCGCGTAACTCCACTGTATCTAGACCGCACCAGACTGCCCCGCAGTAGCGACCGGGACGGATCTCTAAAAAACCTCTTTAATGGTACATTACACACTCTAAGAAAAACAGGCGTACCACGGAGAAATTGTCGGAATGGGACGGAAATCGGTAGATGTGATGTACAAGTTCAGTCAAACGTATCATTACAGCTTCAGAAAAATTAGAAGATTTATTGAAGAGAAAGACCTCCACAAATTGAGTCAGTAACGCTTAGGTCTACCTCTACCCTTATGGTAGCAGTTACACGGCTTGGCATCGATAGACAGTGTTGTTGTATGTCCTCTTGGGGAATATCGTGCCAAATTCTGTCACTTTGGCCCGTTAGATAGTCAAAATCCCGAGCTGGGTCTAGGGTCTGCCTAGAATGGTTCAAATGCCTCCGAGCACTATGGGACTCAACATCTGAGGTCATCAGTCCCGTAGACTTGGAACTACTTAAACCTAACTAACCTAAGGACATCACACACATCCATGCCCGAGGCAGGATTCGAACCTGGGACCGCAGCAGCAGCGCCGTTCCGGACTGAAGTGCCTAGAACCGCTCGGCCACAACGGCCGGCTGCCTACAATGCTCCAAACGTTCTCAATTGAGGAGACATCTGGTGGCCTCGCTGCCAAAGACAGGGTTTGACAAGCACGAAGACGAGCAGTTGACTTGCTCAATTCGTGAATCTCTTGAATAAGTCATCCAATTTTTCTGAAACTCTAATCATTGGTTAGCTTGTACGTGTGAGTACAGCACATGTAGTAATTTCCGTCCCGTTCGGATAATTTCTCCGTGGTGCGCCGCAATTTTTTTTCTTTATGTATATTTGGAAGCAACTCGACATCGCATGGATTCAGCAAGTCGTTGATAATTCCGAGCAAAAATATTGATCCATGCTACCTTTGTAGCTATCCATAATTTCGAAAGTGTTGCCGGTAGAGGATTTTTGTGCACGAACTGAACTCTGGATTATGTTCCATAAATGTTCGATGGGATTCATGACGGCCGATCTGGGTGGTCAAATCATTAGTTGGAATGTCCAGAATGCTCTTCAGGCCAATCACAAAGTATTGTGACCCGGTGACAATTCCATCGTTGTTTGGGAACATGAAGCCTCTGAATGGCTGCAAATGTCTCCAAGTGTAAGTAGGCTGTTTAGGTTTTTATGTTGGTAACGCCACGTAGCGCTCTGCATGAAAATCACTGGCTGTGCTGTCTGTAATTTGTGGCTAGTTGGCATTGTTGGAATATTCGCTATTGTACTGTTGGGCAG
The DNA here is from genome assembly GCF_023864345.2 of Schistocerca serialis cubense. Classification (NCBI taxonomy): domain Eukaryota; kingdom Metazoa; phylum Arthropoda; class Insecta; order Orthoptera; family Acrididae; genus Schistocerca; species Schistocerca serialis. Next base: position 23,030,079 of record NC_064649.1, on the reverse strand, counting down.
TTGGATGTGAACAGCGCATAGTGTAGTGCAGTTGGAGGTGAGCCGCCAGCAGTGGTGGATGGGGGAGAGAGAGATGGCTGAGTTTTGAGAGCGGACGATATGGACGTGTGTCCATCAGAATATGTAAATTTGTAAAGATGGACGTCATTAACTGAGATATATATATATGTATATATATAATGAGTTTTTAATGTTATTAAGGTAAATACATTGTTTGCTCTCTTATCAGAATCTTTCATTTGCTAACTATGCCTATCAGTAGTTAGTGACTTCATTAGTTTGAATCTTTTATTTAGCTGGCAGTAGTGGCGCTCGCTGTATTGCAGTAGTTCGAGTAACGAAGATTTTTGCGAGGTAAGCGATTCGTGAAAGGTATAGGTTATTGTTAGTCAAGGGGCCATTCTTTTGTGGGGATTACTGAAAGTCAGATTGCGTTGCGCTAAAAATATTGTGTTTCACTTTAGTGTTGATCGGAATAAGTAAAGAGAGAAATGTCTGAGTACGTTCAGTTTTGCTCAGCTGTTTGAAAATCAAATAACGTAGAGGTTTACCAGCACAGTCATTCATAATTTTCCAAAGGGGACGTTTCAGTCCATGTAAACACAGCGCACACCATTACAGAGCCACCACCAGCTTGCACAGTGGCTTGTTGGCAACTTGGGTCCATGGCTTCGTGGGGACTGCGCCACACTCGAAAGCTACCATGAGGTCTTACCAGCTGAAATCGGTGCTCATCTGACCAGGCCACGGTCTTCTAGTCCCCGAACTCCAACCGCTGTGGTCACGAGTCCAGGGAGAGGCGCTGCAGGGGATGCCGTGCTGTTAGCAAAGACATTCTCGTCCACATTCATTTCTGCTATTATTATTGCTTGTCTGTTAGCACTGACAACTCTACGCAAACACTGCCGCTCTCGGTCGTTAAGTGAACGCCATTGGTCACTGCGTTGTCCGTGGAGAGAGATGACGCCTGAAATTTGGGACTATTCAATTTTCTAACGATTTCCAAAATGGAACGTCCCATGCGTCTAGCTCCAACTACTATTCTGCGTTCAAAGTCTGTTAATTGCCGTCGTGCGGACATAAACACATGGGAGACCTTTCCACGTGAACCACATGAGTACAAATCACAGCTCCGCCAATGCACTGGTCTTTTATACCGGGTGATCAAAACCTCAGTATAAATTTGAAAACAATAAATCACGAAATATTGTAGATAGAGAGGTACAAATTGACACACGTGCTTGGAATCACATGGGGTTTTATTACAACCAAAAAAATACAAAAGTTCAAAAAATGTCCTACAGATGGCGCTTCATCTAATCAGAATTGCAATCATTAGCATAACAAAGTAGGACAAAGCAAAGATGATGTTCTTTACAGGAGATGCTCAATATGTCCACCACCATTCCTCAACAATACCTGTAGTCGAGGAATAATGTTGTGAACAGCACTGTAAAGCATGTCCGGAGTTATTGTGAGGCATTGGCGTCAGATGTTGTCTTTCAGCATCCCTAGAGATGTCGGTCGATCACGATACACTTGCGATTTCAGGTAACCCCAAAGCCAATAGTCGCACGGACTGAGGTCTGGGGACCTGGGAGGCCAAGCATGACGAAAGTGGCGGCTGAGCACACGATCGTCACCAAACGACGCGCGCAAGAGATCAAAAAAATGGCTCTGAGCACTATGCGACTTAACTTCTGAGATCATCAGTCGCCTAGAACTTAGAACTAATTAAACCTAACTAACCTAAGGACATCACAACATGCATGGCCGAGGCAGGATTCGAACCTGCGACCGTAGCGGTCGCTCGGCTCCAGACTGTAGCGCCTAGAACCGCACGGCCACTAAGGCCGGCCGCAAGAGATCTTTCACGAGTCTAACAACATGGGGTGGAGCGCCATCCTGCATAAACATCGTACGTTCCGGCAGGTGTTTATCAGCCAGGCTGGGGATGACGCGATTCTGTAACATATCGGCGTACCTCTCATCCGTCACGATAGCAGTTACAAAACCAGAATCACGCATTTCCTCGAAGAAAAAAGGCCCGATAACGGCAGATGAGGTAAATCGAACTCATACCGTGACTTTCTCGTCGTGCAGTGGAGTTTCCACGACAGTTCTAGGATTTGCGGTAGCCCAACTTTTGCAGTTGTGGGCGTTGACAGACCCTCGGAGCGTGAAATGTGCTTCGTCGGTCCACAACACGTTACTCAACCAATCGTCATCTTCCGCCATCTTTTGAAACGCGCACGCCGCAAATGCCCTCCGCTTCACTAAATCGCCAGGTAACAGTTCATGATGCCGATAGATTATGTACGGATAGCATCGGAGGGTCCGCCTCAGTGCCAACCAAGCAGTACTGTATGCAATGCCGGTGGGACGTGCGACTGCACGAGCGCTGACTTCCCCGTGCCCAGACGAATCCGCTACAGTCTCCATTTCTTCCTGAACTGTCTCAGCAGCATTACGCCTTGTGCTCGGTCGGCAACTACGGGGTCTATCGTCTAAACAACGCGCGGCTTCGAACTTCGGAATCATTCTCGCCACAGCTGCATTTGTCAACGGACCGTTACCCGTTCGAATCCCCTTCTTATGGCGATAGGATCGCAACGCTGAACCAGCACAATCCCCATTCTGATAATACAGATTCACTAAAACCGCCTTTTCAGGTAACGTCAACATGCTGCGACTGCTGGCGCATCTGATTCTCTCTCTCATTACAGCTCCTTTTATACACGATTGTCACGCGCAGTCATTGACGTTTTGCTGTCCAGCGCCATCTGTCGGACATATTGTGAACTTTTTTTGGTTCTAATAAAACTCCATGTCATTCCAAGCATGTGTGTCAATTTGTACCTCTCTATCTACATTATTCCGTGGTTTATTAAGTTTTCAAATTTATACTGACTTTTTGATCGCCCGCTACTTTGTGTACGCAATACTACCGCTAACTGTGTATCCGCGTATCGCTATCCCATAACTTTAGTCGCCTCAGTGTGCAGTGGCGGTATCAGCAAACTGGTTAATGATGATGATGATGATGATGGTGATGGTGGTGATCGTATGGCATTGACGGCTGGGACTCCCCACCTGGGGAAGCTGCAAGTCTTTTCATTTAATGTGACACTGGGTGACTTGCGTCTGGATGATGACGAAAACAACGCAACACCCAGTCCTCGAGCGGAGAAAATCTCCGACTTGGCCGGGAATCGAACCCTGGTTCACTGCTTGGGAGTCAGACGTTGAAGCGGACAACAGACTCGTCCCTCTCGTTTGGATAAACTTGTTCGTCTCCAGGGTGACCATGTTGCGAAATAAATATGTAGACGAGAATAACGTTTGTTTCATTGAAAAAGCCGTAAGAGTTTTGACACGAGAAATTCAGTAGGGCTAAACGGAATTATCGAAAAAATCCCATTTCACACTTACTTTACTTTCAAGGATTCTATCACATTTGTATTAATAACATCATTATTAATTATACTATGTTTAATTAACCCTTACCTTCTAGGAGACCCAGATAATTTTGTACCTGCCAATCCATTAGTAACACCAGTTCACATTCAACCAGAATGATACTTTTACCTAGTGGTTTAAATTTTGAGGACGTTCTCACTATTGCAGTTTCCGTCTATTTTTACATTAAATAATAGCAGTAAGCCACATTTGTATATTGTTATTACCTAATACCGGGACATTGGCTCGAATAAGGAGTCTCATGCTGCGGACGCTGGATGCGTTTTGTTGACATCTGACTTAAAACGGGACTGTCCTATTTGCCATGTCGATTTTCGAGATGATTTAGCCATAAGTGTAAATGAATTTGTAAATTTGATAAATGTGCTCTTCCTCTGTAGTATCAGTATCATAAATTCTTTGTAAGTCTGTGTTTTGAGATCAAAGATGTTAGAGAAAGTCAGAGAGGAGCACTGTGTCAGTGTGTGTTTGACAGTCTGGCGATATACTTGGTTTGAAAAGCATGGAAGCTGGCCTGCCGTGAAATGGAGGCAGCATTATGTAAAAAAGGATTTTGTATGAGTGTTGTAAGGAAAGTTATTGATGAGACTGTGTTAGTGGAAGAATGATGGAAACAACTGTTAAGGTAATCCGGTTCTGTTATAAGCGAGCGTCGTTTGAAAAGTCCGTGCAAAAATAAAAACTACGTACGTGTTTGGGGTAAACCATTTTTATTTTTCAACATAATCTCCTTTTAGGCTTATACACTCCGTCCAATGCTGTTTTGATTTGTCCAAGTCTGCAAAATAGCTATTAGTTGGTGCAATCACCACATTGTTTGAATAAAATCTTTGTCCTGCCAGCCATTTCTTCAAATTGGGGAACAAATAGTAGTCCGAGGGAGCCAAGTCTGGAGAATAGGCGGTATGTGAAACGAGTTGGAATCCTATTTCCAATAATTTTGCGACCACAACTGCTGAGGTGTGTGCTGGTGCATTGTCGTGATGGAAAAGGACTTTTTTGCGATCCAATCGCCGGCGTTTTTCTTGCAGCTCTGTTTCCAAATGGTGCAATAACGATGAATAATATGCACCTGTAATAGTTTTAACCTTTTCCGGGTAATCAATGAGGATTAGCCCTTGAGAATCCCAAAAGACACTCGCTATAACCTTTCCGGCTGAAGGAATGGTCTTCGCCTTTTTTGGTGCAGATTCTCCCTTGGTAACCCATTGTTTAGATTGTTTTTTGGTCTCAAGAGTATAGTAATGTATCCATGTTTCATCCACAATCATGAAACGATGCTTAAAAGTCCTACAGATTCTTCCTGAACAGCTGCAAACCATCCTTGCAACACTTCACACGATTCCGTTTTTGGTCAAGCGTGAGCAATCGCGGAACCCATCTTGCGGAAAGCTTTCTCGTATCCAAATGTTTATGCGAAATATTAACGTACCCGTTCATTCGAAATGCCCACAGCACTAGCAGTCTCACACACATTAACTCTTCTGCCATCCATCACCATATCATGGATTTTATCAATGATTTCTGGAGTCGTAACCTCCATAGGGCGTCCAGAACGTTCAGCATCACTTGTGCCCATATGGCCACTCCGAAAATTTTGAAACCACTTATAAACTTTTCTAATCGAAGGTGTAGAGTCACTGTAATGTTTATCAAGCTTCTCTTTAATCTCTTGAGGCGTTTTGCCTTTCATAAAGTAATGTTTAATCACCACAAGAAATACTTTTTCGTCATTTTTTGACAATCACTCGACTTCCTTGATTCACACGAATGCCAAACACAAAGCAATAGACCAAAATGGCTGTAACTTGCAGTGCGTTCTTTCCAAAGATGCTACTAACTAAACATGACCTCGATACGCGCCGGTGTTTCCATCTCCCGACAGAAGAAATATTTTGCTAATTTGTCTAGGTGCAAGATATTTATGAAAAGATATATTGTTGTCATGGCGTAATAAGGCTTCGTTAAACTTGTAGTCCTTGTCAGTCGCTAAGACTAGTTCCCCATTTTCATTTACTTTCATGACTGTGTTTGCATACTCGTATTGCACATCGCGAGCTGTTTACTGAGAAGCATTTTTGTAAAAATTCCTAAGATACTGTCTTGCATTTTACATCGCAGGTATGGAAAAATGAATTTAATTTTTGACGCTCTCATCATTAACCTAATAGTGACAGGTTGCAGAGAAGACGAGCGTTCCGTGCGCAGACATATGCCAATAAATTTGTTATCAAAGTTCATATCCTGTGTAAGGTACAGTGATTGTCAGTGTGTATTAGTATCGTTTCCAAAGTTTGATGCCAGTAAAAGATTTCAGTAAAATGTTATACTGTAAATTTTCAAGCGATTTGATGAGAAAGTCAGGTGCGTTTCATTTTATGTTCATTTGCTGTGTAGTTGGAACAACAGGACTGGTACAGTGATTGTCTAGAGATAAAGATTAGCAATATTCCGGGCCAACATTTCAATCTGAATCGTTTTGTTTTCCACTCAGATGGCATATGCAAATTTAATTGAAAACTGATTGCTTTCTCGCAGGCGAATTGTTTGATGTACCGGTAACTCGGGATCGCATCGTGAAGCCTGTTCTCCATATATTTACGTTCGAAATAAAATTTTCACATAGTTCTGTTGCTCTGGACTGAGATTCACGGATTTCGATACCAAAATAATTTTTACACGGTTTTCAGATACCAACCTGACACTTACAACACTAGTTTAACAAGAAAGTTTCCGACTGTGTCAAGACAGAGCGTCCCATTTATCTCTTTTTATCACTTTTTGTCCAGAAGCGCAATAAGAAATGTATCGATGAAACCTCGTTTAGCTACCAGGGAGAGAGTAGTCATATATTTTTTTATTCAAGAATCCACCTCCTGTCCTGTTCAGAAACGTATCACAGTGTACCACTCACATACCGGCCGGAGTGCCCGTGCGGTTCTAGGCGCTACAGTCTGGAACCGAGTGACCGCTACGGTCGCAGGTTCGAATCCTGCCTCGGGCATGGATGTGTGTGATGTCCTTAGGTTAGTTAGGTTTAATTAGTTCTAAGTTCTAGGCGACTGATGACCTCAGCAGTTAAGTGGCATAGTGCTCAGAGCCATTTGAACCATTTTGAACCACTCACACAAACATGTTGTCATTTAAAACGTAACACAACACTGGCTTTGCTTCTAATGTACTATCAAACAGTGCAGCTACCTTGGGTAAAGTAACTCACCCACCTGCCGCAGCTAACAGCAGACAATACGGATCTCGTGGTCTCGCATTCGTGTTCTCGCTTCCCGAGCACGGGGTCCCGGGTTCGATTCCCGGCGGGGTCAGGGATTTTCACCTGCCTCAAGATGACTGGGTGTTTGTGTTGTTCTCATCATTTCATCATCATTGATGGAAGTGGTGAGTTTGGACTGAGCAAAGGTTGGGAATTTGTTCTGGCGCTGATAACCGGGCAGTTGAGCCCCGCACAATCCAAACATCATCATGCAACAGCAGAGAAATGGAAACACAGGGAAAACGCACGCCGGTCATTCGGTGAACCGTCTTCAGTTCTGTTTGTTTGAGTACAGTATAAAACGACGAACAGCAGCGGTACATGCAGTACAGTACTGTAGTACTATTAAACAACATGTTTTGTTCAGTAAAGGCATCATTATTGCTTTTCTTTTGCTGTCGTTCGCGGTAGGCGAAATGCTACTCCACAACAGTTACTGCCCGCCATCCATGTGGAGCACGTATTGGTCTCACCGCGGACTTCTAGTAATCAGCCACACACAATTGATTTCATCAAATTGTACGGGCCTGAAGATGGCGTTGACGCAACGTCGAAACTAGTAGCCAAATAAATAGGAGGGAGAGTCAAATGAAAACCTTAAATATTTTCTTAAATATTATTTGTTGTGCAGAAGTGGGACAAAGCTGTATCAACATAATCTCCCCTGCGCTCAATGAAAGTCCTCCAGCGCTTACAAATAGCATAAATTCCTTTAGAAAAAAATTCTTTTGGTAGTCCGCGCAACCACTCATGCACCGCGTGGCGTACCTCTTCATCAGAACGGAACTTCTTTCCTCCCATTGCGTCTTTGAGTGGTCCAATAATATGGAAATCACTTGGGGCAAGGTCTGGGTTGCTCATTCTCTGTTGTATGGGCAGTGTGAGGACTTGCATTGTCATGTTGCAAAAGGACACCTGCTGACAGCAATCCACGTCGCTTTGATTTGATTGCAGGCCGCACATGATTTTTTTAGGAGAACTGTGAATGATGCACTGGTGACAGTGGTCCCTCTAGGCATGTAATGCTCGAAAATAGCGCCTTTTTCGTCCCTAAAGAGAGTCAGTAAAACCTTCCCTGCTGACGGTTCTGTTCGAAACTTCTTTGGTTTCGGTGATGAGAAATGGCGTCATTCCTTGCTCGCTCTCTTCGTTTCCGGTTGGTGGAAGTGAACCCAGGTTTCGTCCCCAGTAACGATTCTTGCAAGGAAGCCATCACCTTCTCGTTCAAAGCGCCGAAGAAGTTCTTCACAAGCATCAACATGTCGTTCTCTCATTTCAGGAGTCAGCTGCCGTGGCACCCATCTTGCAGGCACTTTGTGAAACTGGAGCACATCGTGCACAGTGTGGTGTGCTGACCGATGACTAATCTGTAAACATGCTGCAATGTCATTCAGTGTCACTTGGCGGTTTTCCTTCACTATGGCTTCAACTGGTGCAATGTTCTGTGGAGTCACAACTCGTTGTGCCTGACCTGGACGAGGAGCATCTTTCACTGAAGTCACACCATTTGCGAACTTCCTACTCCATTCGTAGACTTGCTGCTGTGGCAAACATCCATCACAATATTGAACCTTCATTCGTCAATGAATTTCAGTAGGTTTCACACCTTCACCATGGAAAACCCGAATAACAGAACGCTGTTCTTACCTGGTGCAAGTTGCAAGTGGGACGGCCATCTTTATACTGATACTGCGACGGTATGTGTGCATCTGCACTATGCTGCCACCTACAGGCCATTCTGCATGCTGTTTGTAGCACGCTTACCAACTTGAGGATAACGGCGCGAAATTTCGATTTGTTATTACAAATTTAAGGTTTTCATTTGATTCACTCTCGTATAAAATCTTAAGTACAGCTGGAGGAGTTTCATTTTTAATAAAAATTGTACCAGCTGTGTCGCACCATAATCCAATTTAAATATGGATGTACGAAGATTAAATGCTACTCTGGCCGAGCAACTGAACAGAGATAGATATCGTGGCAGTAGCCCAGCATCGCGACGGACGCTTCCTCGTTTCGTTGTGACACTTCTGGCAAAGCTGAGTTCAAGCTCGAGGCAGCGCAATCGCCGCAGAGGTCGGCAGAGGCGAAGCCTCCTGAGTCATTGCTCTCAGTGACCCATCCGCATTCTATCTGGTGTTGTTCCCCACAGTGGATTACAGTACTACGAAATGGTGTCAATGATCATCGTTTCTGTATCTTATTAAGCTGAATGTTGTTTCTACGTGAGTACGCCATACGTATAGGTCATGAGGAGGCAAGTGGAATAACGCCAGACCACCCATGACACGTAGAGTTCAGAAGAGCTCAGTGAGACTAGCGATGATATAACCAAATACTTAATGATTTCAGCGTCAGCTCCACTGCACTCCCTGTAAAAGAATCTTAATAATAGCTAAATTTAGTGTAAGGGGTTCAAGGCTTTCCTATTTTTAGTTAGCTGGTAAAATAACGTCGAAAAAGCACCTAAGTTTACCATTGGAAATTTTATTCTACTCACAAAACATTCTTTATAAATTGCATTATTGATAAAAGGAAATATTTTAATACAGGATGAAAAAACCAACTGCGTTCAACAAAAATGTGAACGAATATTCCCTGAATGGGTTTCCAAGTTCTACAATGGATCGAAGGATGACCTATGCCATATCACATCTATAATCTAAATTTAAGTTAAGTTTCATAAAAGAGAGAACTATCAAAATAGTCTACAGTGATCCTCAATTATCTTTAATTACTTATCTAACTTGTCGTAAATTACAGTGGGTGATGTGGCTTCTCCATAATTATATAACAGAAAAATCATCGCATTTCAGATTTTAACATACATAGCAAATGTGAATACCATGAGCTTTAATTGACGATCGACACTAGTATTATGCAAAAAGGGGGTGTAACAGATGAGACTTCTGCAGTTCTGAGTGAAGCTATATGCGCTCAAAAATGCGGCATCGCGTGCATTCATTACACTGTCGTTGGTTAGGCAGCGCCAGGGGGCGGCGGGCGGCGCAGCTCCACGCATCTCGCCGTCTCGGAAGCAACTCCCTTCTAACTTCTTCTTATTACAATTTACCGAAGTTGGTTTAAAAAAAGCTATCTGACTGTGTTTTCAACTGACTAATCAGGGTCTGAATGTTCACCTCAAGCTTCGCCTACAAAATTCTGTCTATCCAATGAGAAACGTTATACTTTTCGTGGTGGGGCAATGTTTTTAACGTTTGCAACGTAACAGAGACGCGAACAAGTCTCACGCTAAAACTTGCGGCTGGGGTGTGGCCCTTTTTGTGTTATCGTAAGATCTATACTGTTCTTCTGGAGGGCTCTATCTTTTAACATGGGCTGGGGGGTGGACTTGGCGGTCGGCCGGCGATGTGGGTGTCCGTCCCTTATCGTAGGGCCTTCTAGCCTACACAGCTCTGCTCTCGGCTTCTGTTCTCGTTTCTCCCCTCGGAACTGCATCTGTTTCACAGTGGGAAGGTACGACATGCATTTAGATGCTCTTGTGTTAGTCTGTGGTATTCCATTTGCTTACTCGTTAATTTGGTTAATTTAACGTCAGGATTTATTCGGAGCTATGTGACATACTGCGGGATTTGCTTATCATGTCAGGGTTTTCCTAACACCTTACATCTTCACTCTGCCCTCCAGTGAGCTCTGGCTTGACACCACTGAAGTCGCAAATGTCGGTGGTTTGGGGTCAGCGGAATGCACGCTACATAGCAGCTGTCCTTGAAGTAACCGATCTGTATCAGTTCATTGAGTAGTCGTGATCACCACTGCCAGCAATCACTTACAGTGGTTCCATTCCTGCCAAGTCTTTCTGCAGTATCATGCAAGGAAAATCCAGCATCTCTTAGCCGTATTACACGACATCACTGTGGTGTTGATAATAGCACCTTTGTCGCCTCAAGGGCATTCTTGACTAACGTCGACTCACCACGTCCAGTTTCAATGGTAACTAACGCTCAAAACCGTTACAGCATTTATTTAAGGCAAAACCTGATTTGCATCCTCATAGCGGTGCCCCAAGCATCACTCTTATGCGAGTGGCGCGAAATTTAAATACTCATCATCCTTCAAGTGTAGAAAGACGCCTACCAACTTTCGTTTACGTTCGCACAACTCCTCCTTGGCGTTGCGACTTTTTCCGTCAGTCTAAATGAGACAACTTGATAAACGTTTATCCTATTGCATAATTTTTGAGACTGAATAGTTACTGGAACTTTGTTCCACCTTCGGGCGTAGACGATTTAATGTGTCAAGTTCACACAACAGCTACAGTCTACGTAATCCATCAAAGAATATTCTCTAGTACTGTCATTCGCGAGGACGACGGTTCCATCCCGCGCCCGGCCATCCTGATTTAGGTTTTCTGTGATTTCCCTAAATCGCTCCAGGCAAATGCCGGGATGGTTCCTTTGAAAGGGCACAGCCGACTTCCTTCCCCTTCTTTGCCTAATCCAATGAGACCGATGACCTCGCTGTCTGGTCTCCTTTCCCAAACAACCCAACCAACCAACCTCTAGTACTGTTTAAAATCCTAAGATTCCAAGTTAAACAATGAACTTTAAATGCTCATTCGGACCTTTATTTGCATTAGACAATTTCGACTATGATTCAAACGCGTGTCAATGGCTTCTCTAATCAATTTTATTTCTTACTTTTAGACAAATCACGTCACAAAACATTTCAGCATCTTTTTATTTTCAAAATGTTTTTATTTACAATATTTGTTCAGAAAGCATGGAATAGGTGATCGGTATTCTCTTATTATCATAACTACATAGATCAAGAGAAAGCAGAAATGTTTGTTTTTTCTGTGGTTAGATATTTTTTGACACTTCGTTCACATAGCCAGCGGTAGTTGTTTGTGAAATATTTCAATTTTCCCTCTAATTTTTTTATTACCCTGATTACGTGACACAATTAAATGTTTCCTTTCAAAATTAGACGTGACACTGTGATCTATTTGATAGCCGATTCGTCGATTCCTCATTCTCAGTTTTGTTACAAAAATTTGGACAAAAATACATTGTGTCATTTACAGAAAGTATTGTTTTCTCCCCGACCGAAAATTTGACGAAGAAACAGTTTCTGCCATTCATATCTTCGTAACGTACGAAGTTTCGACAAAGGTAGTTATGCTCCTTGATGTCCCCCTGGCAGCTAAGCAACGTTTGCGCGATACAATTTTTATTTTGTTTCTGCACAAAAGGCTTTTTTTTGTAGTGATCAGGATAAACGGGACACCCTGTCACTTACAGCTCCTGTCACCTGTCTGTTGTAAACGTGAAAACACTGGCCAGATGGTAGCAGGGCTCTCCACTCTGAGGTTTCCGTAGAAACTCAATTCTGTATACAGAGAGTTGAAACTGCTTTATGAAATTTTTACTTAAACTGCTGAATGCAAGTGAACCTTCTTAAACTGCTGAATGAAACTGAATGTACTGTCTGTTTGCTACATTATCATTTCAACACTGACCCACAATATCCTAGCGCAAAACAATCTGACTACTCAAAAATGGTAACCTGACTTCAAATAATTAATACAAAAGAATGGCCCTTACAATTACCACTCAATCTTCTCCTATTCATTAGTTACTCACAATATTCAACGATAACGCGATCTGACTGCTTTCAAATTATCTCAAGAATGGCCCTACACATTTCATAAGTCTCTTACCTCACAAAAATCTTCATTACACGAATTACAGCAATGCCGCAAGCACCGATACTGCCAGCGAAATAACAGAGTCTAACTACTGAAGGTTCCAACTAGTGGTAGCGATGTGGTTACCAAAGGAAAGATTTTCTTGCAAAGCAAACAATGTATTTTTACCTTAATAATGTGACATCCAGTTCAAAACAAATACACCACTGGCGTTTAAGATTGCTACACCACGAAGATGACGTGCTACACACGCGAAATTTACCAGACAGGAAGACGATGCTGTGATAGGCAAATGATTAGCTTTTCAGAGCATTCATACAAGGTTGGCGCCGGTGGTGACACCTACAATGTGCTGACATGAGGACAGTTTCCAACCGATTTCTCATACACAAACAGCAGTTGACCGGCGTTGCCTGGTGAAACGTTGTTGTGATGCCTCGTGTAAGGAGGAGAAATGCGTACCATCACGTTTCCGACTTCGATAAAGGTCGGATTGTAGCCTATCGCGATTGCGATTTATCGTATCGCGACATTGCTGCTCGCGTTGGTCGACATCCAATGACTGTTGGCAGAATATGAAATCGGTGGGTTCAGGAGGGTAATACGGAACGCCGTGCTGGATCCCAACGGCCTCGTATCACTAGCAGTCGAGATGACAGGCATCTTATCCGCATGGCTGTAACGGATCGTGCAGCCATGTATCGATCCCTGAGTCAACAGATGGGGACAACAACCATCTGCACGAACAGTTCGACGACGTTTGCAGCAGCATGGACTATCAGTTCGGAGACCGTGGCTGCGGTTATCCTTGACGCTGCATCACAGACAGGAGCGCCTGCGATGGTGTACTCAACGACGAACCTGGGTGCACGAATGGCAGAACTTCATTTTTACGGATGAATCCAGGTTCTGTTTACAGCATCATGATGGTCGCATGCGTGTTTGGCGACATCACGGTGAACGCACATTGGAAGCGTGTATTCGTCATCGCCATACTGGCGTATCACCCGGCGTGATGGTATGGGGTGCCATTGGTTACACGTCTCGGTCACCTCTTGTTCGCATTGACGGCACTTTGAACAGTGGACGTTACATTTCAGATGTGTTACGACCCGTTGCCCTACCCTGCATTCGATCCCTGCGAAACCCTACATTTCAGCAGGATAATGCACGACCGCATGTTGCAGGTCCTGTACGGGCCTTTCTGGATACAGAAAATGTTCGACTGCTGCCCTGGCCAGCACATTCTTCAGATCTCTCAACAACTTAAATCATCTGGTGAATGGTGGCCGAGCAACTGGCTCGTCTCAATACGCCAGTCACTACTCTTGATGAATTGTGGTATCGTGTTGAAGCTGCATGGGCACCTGTACCTGTACACGCCATCCAAGCTTTGTTTGACTCAATGCCCAGGCGTATCAAGGCCGTTATTACGGCCAGAGGTGGTTGTTCTGGGTACTGATTTCTCAGGATGTATGAACCAAAATTGCGTGAAAATGTAATCACATGTCAGTTCCAGTAAAACATATTTGTCCAATGAATACCCGTTTATCGTCTGCATTTCTTCTCGGTGTCGCAATTTTAATGGCCAGTAGTGTATATAATCGTCCGTCACATCCAGTTCCAAAAATTATATAATCATGAAAAATATTCATTCTCGAAGTTGGACACGTCCAGATCGTCCGCTCGCGCTAATACTGCGAACCTCCAACACTGCTAATTATCAACCTCTAACCTTCATCACTACTGACTACTCGCTCCCAACCTCCACCACTGCTGACTGTTCACTTCCAACTTCCATCACTGCTGGCGATTCACCTCCAACCGCGAGTCCGACCAGCCACAGAGTCTGTTACAGACTGCGCTCAGCGCTATCAGAGTTATTAATGCAGTCTATCGCGCTGCCAACGTACAGACACATAAACAGGCTACATACACGTCCATCCATCGCGGGAATTCTGATGTCAGGAAATATTATTATTATTATTATTATTATTGTTATTATTATTATTTATCAGAGACAGGAAAGGACTTGGAAGAGCAGATGAAGGGATTGGACAGTGTCTTGAAAGGAGGATATAAGGTCAACATCAACAAAAGCAAAACGAGGATAATGGAATGTAGTCGTATTAAGTCGGGTGACGCTGAGGGAATTAGATTAGAAAATGAAACACCTAAAGTAGTAAAGGAGTTTTGTTATTTGGGGAGCAAAATAAATGATGATGGTCGAAGTAGAGAAGATATAAAATATAGACTGTCAATGGCAAGGAAAGCGTTTCTGAAAAAGAGGAATTTGTTAACATCGAGTATAGATTTAAGTGTCAGGAAGTCGTTTCTGAAAGTATTTGTATGGAGTGTAGCCATGTACGGAAGTGAAAAGTGGACGATAAATAAGTTTGGACAAGAAGAGAATAGAAGCATTCGAAATGTTGTGCTACAGAAGAATGATTAAGATTAGATGGGTAGATCACGTAACTAATAATGAAGTACTGAATAGAATTGGGGAGAAGAGGAGTTTGTGGCACAACTTGACAAGAAGGTGGGACCGGTTAGTAGGACATGTTGTGAGGCATCGAGGATATCACCAGTTTAGTATTGGAGGGCAGTGTGGAGGGTAAAAATCGTAGAGGGAGACCAAGAGATGAATACACAGCAGATTCAGAAGGATGTAGGTTGCAGTAAGTACTGGGAGATGAAGAAGCTTGCACAGGATAGAGTAGCATGGAGAGCTGCATAAAACCAGTCTCAGGACTGAAGACCACAACAACAAACAACATTTATTATTAAGCATCAGATTGAGGAGGGGAAGCAACATATACTTGCGCGGCTCCCTTTCCCCGTTTAGAAAGTTCCGCGTACCATTGTGGAACAGTGAGGCTAAGTGCGAGCGATGTACGGATTGAGAAGTGAAGTTTGCTAAGAAATTCCCGGACGTCACTCGCACTGAAAATGTACCTAAGGGCCACTTTACAACAGAGTTGAAAAATATTACAAGCGGGTAAATGAAAGTAGTATGTTAACATCGGGCTCGACTGTTCCGTCCACACAATGACACGTCGGGCACGGTTGGATCTGTAAAAAAAGAACTTGGCAAATAGAAAGTAAATGATTAAGGTTGTGCAACAACTAAAGCAAACACAATTTTAGGGTAATTGACACTATAGTTACGAGCTTGGATTTGAAACACATATAACATGTTAACACTTACGGCAATAATAATGGCAGGGCCTGAGTGGTTTGTTGTGTCCATAAAAGTTTATAAATCACGTAGAAATGTCCATTCATTAACACTCTGTGTTTTTCACACATATAGTCTCACATGCAACAAAATGACAGTATTTGTCAATATACTTAAACAAATTAAAATTCTTATAATGACGCCCATGTAATGGTGCGTCCGTGTTATACAGGAGATAAAAAGAGAGTGATATCGTCCGGCAGTGGAGGATGGGTTGCGCGCTTGTTTTTTGTAACATTCAAATGTCTTCAGAGTCTGTCTTTAATATGCACGTTGAATTAGTCTATAGTTTCTTTGGCGCCTCAGTAGTGCTGAATTCATTTCCTCTTGTAAATCGTCGAAATACGTCATTACAATGCTTAGTTAAATATTATACATGGCAAATAAATGGCTCTTGCCTCTTTCAGTACTCAAATCATTGTTTTATGTGACGAGATGTGGCGGTGTGAAAATACACTCCTGGAAATTGAAATAAGAACACCGTGAATTCATTGTCCCAGGAAGGGGAAACTTTATTGACACATTCCTGGGGTCAGATACATCACATGATCACACTGACAGAACCACAGGCACATAGACACAGGCAACAGAGCATGCACAATGTCGGCACTAGTACAGTGTATATCCACCTTTCGCAGCAATGCAGGCTGCTATTCTCCCATGGAGACGATCGTAGAGATGCTGGATGTAGTCCTGTGGAACGGCTTGCCATGCCATTTCCACCTGGTGCCTCAGTTGGACCAGCGTTCGTGCTGGACGTGCAGACCGCGTGAGACGACGCTTCATCCAGTCCCAAACATGCTCAATGGGGGACAGATCCGGAGATCTTGCTGGCCAGGGTAGTTGACTTACACCTTCTAGAGCACGTTGGGTGGCACGGGATACATGCGGACGTGCATTGTCCTGTTGGAACAGCAAGTTCCCTTGCCGGTCTAGGAATGGTATAACGATGGGTTCGATGACGGTTTGGATGTACCGTGCACTATTCAGTGTCCCCTTGACGATCACCAGTGGTGTACGGCCAGTGTAGGAGATCGCTCCCCACACCATGATGCCGGGTGTTGGCCCTGTGTGCCTCGGTCGTATGCAGTCCTGATTGTGGCGCTCACCTGCACGGCGCCAAACACGCATACGACCATCATTGGCACCAAGGCAGAAGCGACTCTCATCGCTGAAGACGACACGTCTCCATTCGTCCCTCCATTCACGCCTGTCGCGACACCACTGGAGGCGGGCTGCACGATGATGGGGCGTGAGCGGAAGACGGCCTAACGGTGTGCGGGACCGTAGCCCAGCTTCATGGAGACGGTTGCAAATGGTCCTCGCCGATACCCCAGGAGCAACAGTGTCCCTAATTTGCTGGGAAGTGGCGGTGCGGTCCCCTACGGCACTGCGTAGGATCCTACGGTCTTGGCGTGCATCCGTGCGTCGCTACGGTCCGGTCCCAGGTCGACGGGCACGTGCACCTTCCGCCGACCACTGGCGACAACATCGATGTACTGTGGAGACCTCACGCCCCACGTGTTGAGCAATTTGGCGGTACGTCCACCCGGCCTCCCGCATGCCCACTATACGCCCTCGCTCAAAGTCCGTCAACTGCACATACGGTTCACGTCCACGCTGTCGCGGCATGCTACCAGTGTTAAAGACTGCGATGGAGCTCCGTATGCCACGGCAAACTGGCTGACACTGACGGCGGCGGTGCACAAATGCTGCGCAGCTAGCGCCATTCGACGTCCAACACCGCGGTTCCTGGTGTGTCCGCTGTGCCGTGCGTGTGATCATTGCTTGTACAGCCCTCTCGCAGTGTCCGGAGCAAATATGGTGGGTCTGACACACCGGTGTCAATGTGTTCTTTTTTCCATTTCCAGGAGTGTACAACATCTCAGAATCGAGGATCTCGGCCATTTTTGCGTGTTATCGACATCAGTACTGGCAGGATACCGGTCCCGGGATTTTCAAGACTTTCTGTTTCAATTTTAAATTTTAAGTTAGACATTTTTGTGTAAGTTAGGATAGTATTGTAATTTTTTATTTATTTTATTAATTCTAGTGTTATACTAACACGTTACGGTAATTAATAACTTTATTTTTTCCTTCACCTGTTCTGTAAAGCCTTCCTTATTGCGAAATTTCATGATTATTGTTCAACGGGAAGTACCCTATAGGTTTTGATCAGTGTTTACGAATATAAAAAATATATCACATAAATGGTCGTATCGTTTGACTGCTTTAAATTAGAAGCTTAATGTTTTTACACTGCCAAGGGACTGTAGAGACATATTTCAACTTGATACGTCAACCTGTTGCTGAGAAAAAGGGGTCTCAACAATCGGACAAGTCGGACGGACAACAAATCGATCCTACAATCTGTTTTCACCGACTTACATAAGGGCCCCTAAAAATGAAGGAAAAAAGGAAGGAATATTAGCATTCAACGTCCCGTCTCCATCGAGGTTATTACAGAGGCGGAGCGCAAACTCGGATCGTTTCAAGGATGTGAAAGGCAATCGGCCGTGTCATTTTTCGAAGAAAATAAAATATCGAATGGAAAAACAGCTTAAAACCTCTACATTTCCGATTTTATTTTACTTCTGCTACCAATTTCGGCGTTACACTACGCCATCTTCAGGCCCCTTCACGACGTGTGGGAAGAATCCTACTTCTTGTACAATCGAAAGAGAGGAAGGGCCAGCATATAGTCACTGGCATCCGTGTTGACTTCTTTTAACAACGCGGTCATTTCAGTCCTGGAGATCCTTTCAATCATCACTTGCAGACGGAAAGTGACGACTGAAGGGATGGCTTTGTTAAAAGAATATCAGTGACTATATATTCCGTCAGAACAGACCTCGAATGCTCGAAAGGTCCAACCGTACCAAACGACCTACCGCCGAGTCATCGTCTGCCAATAGGCGTCACTGGATGTGGATAGGCGGCACCTGGTCTGCACACCGCTCTCCCGCCGTTGTCAGTTTACGAGATCGGAGCCGCTACTTCTCAGTCAAGTAGCTCCTCAGTTTGCCTCACAAGGGCTGAGTGCACCCCGCTTGCCAACAGAGCTCGGCAGACTCAGACCTAACCAGGTAATAGCCAAGCCCAACACCACTTCACTTGGGCGATCTGTTAGGCACCGCCTTTACCACTGTGGTAAGGCTATTCTCTAATGTCTATATGCTGGCCCGTATTTCGATTGTTACAAGAGGCGGAATTCTTCCTACACAGCGGGCCTGAAGATGGCGAAATGTTATGCTAAAACTGGTAGCAGAAATACACTACTGGCCATTAAAATTGCTACACCAAGAAGAAATACAGATGATGAACGAGTATTCATTGGACAAATATATTATACTAAAACTGACATGTGATTATATTTTCACGCAATTTGGGTGCATAGATCCTCAGAAATCAATACCCACAACAACCACCTCTGGCCGTAATAACGGCCTTGATACGCCTGGACATTGAGTCAAACAGAGCTTGGATGGCGTGGACAGGTACAGGTGCCCATGCAGCTTCAACACGATACCACAGTTCATCAAGAGTAGTGACTGACGTACTGTGACGAGCCAGTTGCTCGGCCGCCATTGACCAGACGTTTTCAATTGGTGAGAGATCTGGAGAATGTGCTGGCCACGGCAGCAGTCGAACATTTTCTGTATCCAGAAAGGCCCGTACGGGACCTGCAGCATGCGCTCGTGCGTTATCCTACTGAAATGTAGGGTTTCGCAGGGATCGAATGAAGGGTAGGGTCACGGCTCGTAACACATCTGAAATGAAACGTCCACTGTTCAAAGTGCCGTCAATGTGATCAAGAGGTGACCGAGACCTGTAACCAGAGGCACCCCATAACAACACGCCGGGTGATACGCCAGTATGGCGATGACGAATACACGCTTCCAATGTGCGTTCACCGCGATGTCGCCAAACACGGTTGCGACCATAGTGATGCTGTAAACAGAACCTTGATTCATCGGAAAAAATGACGTTTTGGCATTCGCGCACCCAGGTTCGTCATAGAGTACACCATCGCAGGCGCCCCTGTCTGTGATGCAGCGTCAATGGTAACCGCAGCCACGGTCTCCGAGCTGATAGTCCGTGCTGCTGCAAACGTCGTCGAACTGTTCTTGCAGATGGTTGTTGTCTTGCAAACGTCCGCATGTGTTGACTCAGGGATGGAGAGGTGGCTGCACGATCCGTTACAGCCATGCGGATAAGATGCCTGTTATCTCGACTCTTAGTGATACGAGGCCGTTGGGATCCAGCACGGCGTTCCGTATTACCTTACTGAACCCACCGATTCCATATTCTGCTAACAGTCATTGGATCTCGACCAACGCGAGCAACAATGTCGCGATACGATAAACCGGAATCGCGGTAGGCTACAATCCGACCTTTACCAAAGTTGAAAACGGGATGGTACGCATTTCTGCTTGTTACACGAGGCATCACAACAACGTTTCACCAGGGGACGCCGGTGAACTGCTGCTTGTGTATCAGAAATCGGTTGGAAACTTCCGTCATGTTAGCCCGTTGTAGGTGTCACCACCGGCGCCAACCTTGTGTGAATTCTCTGAAAGGCTAATCATTTGCATATCACAGCGTCTTGTTCCTGTCGGTCAAATTTCGCCTCTGTAGCACGTCAACTCTGTGGTGTAGCAGTTTTAATGGCCGATAGTGTAAAACAAAATTGGAAACTTAGACTGGTGAAGGTGTTTCTGATTTGACATTGTATATCGAACGCCTGAGGTTTCACAACCGGCCCGTATGAAGATGAACTTACAGAGACCTTATCGAAGGAAGCATCCCGGCATTTGCCTGGAGAGATTTAGGGAAATTGCAGAACATCTAAATCTGGATGGCCGGACACGGATTTGAACCGTCTCCTCGAATGAGAGACGATGTGCTAACCTTTGCGACACCTCGCTCGGTAAGTGCGAGGATGTGGCGAGAGGTGCCTTAGGCAGGAATCCTCTTTAAACAGAAGGTCCCTTCACTTTATCTGGTTGGATGAATGAGCCGCGAGCTGGGAGGAAGCAGCTGTCGCACCGCCTCCTGACGGGACTCCCAACGTACTAGTCAGTCCGACCTACAGACTGGCGCCGCCTTTATCTACGCAAATAAATTATGTGCTTCCGTTACTAGCAGGCCAAGAGCAGGTGACTTCCGATGTAGATCTCTACGTGAGTGATAGTTCGTGTTGGGTGGTCATCAGTGTAGGTGGCGAATACAGTAGGAAACTCATCGACGTGTCCCGAGATGGGCTGCCTGCTTCCGCTGGCTCTGTTCCTCGCTCGCTGGTGTCGGCCGGGCTGTTCCATTAACGAGATAATCTTGTCAGCGCAGCCGGCTGCATCGAGCCTGCGGCGGATCCGCGCCAGATACGATACGCCGTCACGTCACTCACTACGCAATCAATGCAGCCGCCCCGTCCACATCCGATACGGCTCTGGGGCCGGCTCTCTCGTGTCTGGCGGTGCGCGGTTAACAAGACTGCGGACTCTGGCAACTCCAGGGCCCTTTCTGGCTGGCCACAGCGCGGTGGACTGCACAGCCTGGTCCCGCCTCGCTGTACTTGCTGCGCCAGCTGCGCCAGCGAGGCCTGGAAAACTACACACTGGTGACAACGTAGTCCGACAGCACCGACCGGCAACATTGCAGCACACGAACTGGCGTCAGTATGGCTCGATAGTGTGGTCCACGAACATTGCAGCTACACAAACTGCCGGCAATATAGCCCCATAGCGTTGCCCCGCAGCATAGCGGGCACACGACGACAATACAGGGCGGTCCATTTATGGTGACCGGGCCAAATATCTCACGAAACGAGCATCAAACGAAAAAACTACAAAGAACGAAACTCGTCTGGCTTGAAAGGGGAAACCAGATGGTGCTATGGTTGGCCCGCGAAATGGCGCTGCCACAGGTCAAACTGATATAAACTGCGTTTTTTTAAAATAGGAACCCCCATTTTTATTACAAATTCGTGTAGTACCTGCAGAAATATTAATGTTTTAGTTCGACCACTTTTTTCCCATTGTGATAGATGGCTCTGTAGTAGTCACAAACGTATAAGTGCGTGTTATCACGTAACATTCCGCCAGTGCGGATGCTATTTACTTCGTGATACATTGTTGTTGTTGTTGTTGTTGTTGTTGTGGTCTTCAGTCCTGAGACTGGTTTGATGCAGCTCTCCATGCTACTCTATCCTGTGCAAGCTGCTTCATCTCCCAGTACGTACTGCAACCTACATCCTTCTTATACCTATTTAGTGTACTCATCTCTTGGTCTCCCTCTACGATTTTTACCCTCCACGCTGCCCTCCAATACTAAATTGGTGATCCCTTGGTGCCTCAGAGCATGTCCTACCAAGCGATCCCTTCTTCTAGTCAAGTTGTGCCACAAACTTCTCTTCTCCCCAATCCTATTCAATACCTCCTCTTAGTTATATGATATACCCATCTAATCTTCAGCATTCTTCTGTAGCACCACATTTCTAAAGCTTCTATTCTCTTCTTGTCCAAACTAGTTATCGTCCATGTTTCACTTCCATACATGTCTACACTCCATACAAATACTTTCAGAAATGACTTCCTGACACTTAAATCTATACTCGATTCTTCAGAAACGCTTCCCTTGCCATTGCCAGTCTACATTTTATATCCTCTCTACTTCGACCATCATCATTTATTTTGCTCCCCAAATAGCAAAACTCCTTTACTACTTTAAGTATCTCATTTCCTAATCTAATTCCTTCAGCATCACCCGACTTAATTCGACTACATTCCATTATCCTCGTTACCCGTGTAAAAATTGACCGTTTACCAATTGTGGAAAAGGTCGATATCGTGTTGATGTATGGCTATTGTGATCAAAATTCCCAACGGGCGTGTGCTATGCATGCTGCTCGGTATCCTGGACGACATCATCCAAGTGTCCGGACCGTTCGCCGGATAGTTACGTTATTTAAGGAAACACGAAGTGTTCAGCCACATGTGAAACGTCGACCACGACCTACAACAAATGGAGATGCCCAAGTAGGTGTTTTAGCTGCTGTCGCGGCTAATCCGCACATCAGTAGCAGACAAATTGCGCGAGAATCGGGAATCTCAGAAACGTCGGTATTGAGAATGCTACATGAACGTCGATTGCACCCGTACCATATTTCTGTGCACCGGGAATTGCATGGCGACGACTTTGAACGTCATGTACAGTTCTGTCACTGAGCACAAGAGAAAATACGGGACGATGACAGATTTTTTGCACGCTTTCTAGTTAGCGACGAAGCGTCATTCACCAACAGCGGTAACGTAAACCGGTATAATATGCACTATTGGGCAAAGAAAAATCCACGATCTCTGCGACCTTGGCGGGTTAATGTATGGGAGGCAGGATAATTGGCCCCCATTTTATCGATGGCAATCTAAATGGTCCAATGTATGCTGATTTCCTACGCAATGTTCTGCCGATGTTACTACAAGATGTTTCACTGCGTGACGGAATGGCGATGTACTTCCAACATGATGGATGTCCGGCACATAACTCGCGTGCAGTTGAAGCGGTATTGAATAGCATATTCCATGACAGGTGAATTGGTCGTCGAAGCACCATACCATGACCCGTACGTTCACCGGATCTGACGTTCCCGGATTTCTTTCTGTGGGGAAAGTTGAAGGATATTTGCTATCGCGATCCACCGACAACGCCTGACAACAGGCGTCAGCGCATTGTCAATGCATGTGCGAACATTACGGAAGGCGAACTACTCGCTGTTGAGAGGAATGTCGTTACAAGTATTGCCAAATGAGTTGAGGTTGACGGACACCATTTTGAGCATTTGTTGCATTAATGTGGTATTTACAGGTAATCACGCTGTAACAGCATGCGTTCTCAGAAATGGTAAGTTCACAAAGGTATATCTATCACATTGGAACAACCGAAATAAAATGTTCAAACGTTGCTACGTTCTGTATTGTAATTTAATAATACCTACCTGTTACCAACTGTTCGTCTAAAATTGAGAGACATATGTTTATGACTATTACAGCGCCATCTGTCACAAACCGAAAAAAGTGGTCCAACTAAAACATTCATATTTCTTTACGTACTAACACGAATACGTAATAGAAAATGGGGGTTCCTATTTTTAAAAAACGCAGTTGATATCCGTTTGACCTATGGCAGCGCCATCTAGCGGGCCAACCATAGTGCCATCTAGTTTCCCCCTTCAAGCTAGACGAGTTTCGTTCTTTGTAGTTTTTTCGTTTGTCGCTTATTTCGTGAGATATTTGGCCCGGTCACGATCAATGGACCACCCTGTATAGCGTGATCGCGTTGCCCGGCAACATTGCGGATGCACGAATCACCAACAATACAACACAACAATGATGTCCGGTACCACGAATTGCCGCGAAGATAGCACGAAAATGTTCGGCAGCATTGCGGCAACACGAGATGCGGCCACTATAACCGAAGTGTTACCTGGCAACATTACCGATAATATAGCCCGATGGTGCTTCGCGTGAACATGGGAGCCACACAAACTGCCGTCAGTGCAGCGCGATATTATTGCTGAAGAACATAGAATCTACACGAATTTCCGTCAGTATAGCCCGATAGTGTTGCCCAGCACCATAATGGACATAGCGACATCGATATAAGACGATCGTGTTGCCCAGCACCACACGTTGCCGGCAATATAGTCCAATGGGTTTATCTGCCACCATTCTGGCCACACGAATTTAAGACACTATAGACCAATCGTGTTGCCTGGCAACATTACCGCCACAAGAGTTACCGACAATATAGCGTATCTCTGCTCTACAATAGCATGGCGGCTACACAAATTTCCGTCAGTATTGCCCGATATTGTTACTCAGGAACATTGCAAGTACATGAATTGTTGGCAGTATAGCCCGACAGGGCTGCCCAGCAACATTGCGGCTACACAAATTGACATCAATATAGCCCAGTGGTATATTGTGGCAGCATGGCTGTCACACGAATTGTCAACAATATAGCACAAAAGTATCGCCCGAGAACTTTGCGAACACACAATACAGTTACCGGCAATATAGCTTTATTGTGTTGCCAGGTGACATTGTGGCCACAGAAAATCCCGTCCAGATAGCGTGAGGTGAGGTGTGTGAAATCTTATGGGACTTAACTGTTAAGATCATCAGTCCGTAAACTTACACACTACTTAACCTAACTTATCCTAAGGACAAACACACACATCCATGCCCGAGGGAGGACTCGAACCTCCGCCGGGACCAGCCGCATAGTCAATAGCTTCAGCGCCCTAGACCGCTCGGCCGTCCAGATAGCCCGACAGTATTGCCAAGCAGCACGGCAGCTATACAAAGTGCGGTCACTATAGCCCATGCTGTTGTCCGACAACGTTTCGGCCACACGAATTGCCGGCAACATAGCCTGATCGTATCCGTTGCAACATGGCGGCCACACGAATTGACGAGAATATAGCCCGTTCGTCTTGCCCGGCAACTTGGATGCTGCACGAGTGTCTGACAATATAGCCCGTTAGTGGTGCCGAGCAAAATTGCAGCCACACGAATTATAGTCGAGATAGCCTGAAAATGATGAACATATAGCCGCTATGCTAGCAGCATGTGCAGTCACTATAGCTCATACTGTTGTCCGACAACATTGCGACCACACAAATTGCCGGCAATATAGCACGATTTGTTGTCTGGCTTCTCTTCTGTCTCCTATATCCCGCACACGAGGTGGAATACTTTTGTCATGGCTGGCTTTCCCAAGAATCTCAATAATTCTGAGAGTACGTTGTCTACTGGAGAGCCCTGTTTCGACTTAGTTGTTTCAGTGCTCTGTGGCATTCTCTTCGCAGTACCGTATCTCCCATCTCATCTTTATCAGTTTTCTCTTCCATTCTGTAGTATTGCCTCCACGACATTGCTTAGACTTCGAATAAAGTTCATCAGCTTTGGCAGTCGGGAGCTTCCGCTACATGGAGTCAATTTTCTTTCTGTCAGCAGCTTTGTTGAAACGGGTGTGGGAGCGGTTCACATGTTTAGGGATACCCTCTTGGCTTTGGCGTGGGCAGCTGCCCTTAAAAGCTCGTGAATCACCAGTGATCAGCGACATGAGGATGCAGAAGGCAATGGCAGCCGCTGCATTAACGAGACATAATGTGTATCCACAGGAAGTACGCCTAGGAAAAACGCGAAATTGCTTTCAAATATGTATCATGAAATGAGAAGTGTTTGAAAAATGTGTGTTTCATTGGTCGCAAAGTAAAACCAAGGTCTTAAAATAAATGATTGTTTACTTTTCGCCAATGATGATAAACTTGTTTTGCAAAAATTTTTAAATTAATTTTTTTATATTGTTGAGACTTCAAAGGGTTAAGTGAAACCTTGTCTGTGTTTGACGCCACAGAAAATTCCTCAATAAACCAAACTGAAATGTCCACATAAACACAACCTGAAAATCACTGATTTAATAAAAAAATTCCGTGCTGCTCCGAATCCAGAAGTACTGCAATCGGCTTTGAATCATGCGTGAGACACCAAATAATAGAAATTTCTACCTGTGAGCTATGTTAATTCACAAAATTGAAATATCAGTAAATATTTTTATTCTTTCTTTTTAAGTACTCGTACGCCTCTAAAGGGAATATTTAGGCGTATGTGCACTTTGCAATAACGCGAATATGCTTTTGTTCACCTTCTGTGATAACGGGTGGTGCTCATTTCTTTTCGTTTCCTTGTGTTGCAGGTAAGCTGTGATGAACATCCATGGGTCCCTTTGCGGCGGTTAGTTGTGAGGCAAACGGCAAAGGTACTGTGCACTTTAGGACCTATGTACTTTGTACTTTTAGATCACGCGGTTTATATACTACAGAGTCCAGGTGCTGTGTAGTACATTATGCAGCCTGTGTGCTGTGTAGTGTAGAACATCGATCCCATACATACAAGGCTATTACAAATGATTGAAGCGATTTCATAAATTCACTGTAGCTGCATTCATTGACATATGGTCACGACACACTACAGATACGTAGAAAAACTCATGAAGTTTTGTTCGGCTGAAGCCGCACTTCAGGTTTCTGCCGCCAGAGCGCTCGACAGCGCAGTGAGATAAAATGGCGACAGGAGCCGAGAAAGCGTATGCCGTGCTTGAAATGCACTCACATCAGTCAGTCATAACAGTGCAACGACACTTCAGGACGAAGTTCAACAAAGATCCACCAACTGCTAGCTCCATTCGGCGATGGTATGCGCAGTTTAAAGCTTCTGGATGCCTCTTTAAGGAGAAATCAACGGGTCGGCGTGCAGTGAGCGAAGAAACGGTTGAACGCGTGCGGGCAAGTTTCACGCTTAGCCCGCGGAAAATTGGCTCATGCCAGAACTGGAGACCGACAGCGCCGACTTCATCTTTCAACAGGATGGTGCTCCACCGCACTTCCACCATGATGTTCGGCATTTCTTAAACAGGAGATTGGAAAACCGATGGATCGGTCGTGGTGGAGATCATGATCAGCAATTCATGTCATGGCCTCCACGCTCTCCCGACTTAACCCCATGCGATTTCTTTCTGTGGGGTTATGTGAAAGATTCAGTGTTTAAACCTCCTCTACCAAGAAACGTGCCAGAACTGCGAGCTCGCATCAACGATGCTTTCGAACTCATTGATGGGGACATGCTGCGCCGAGTGTGGGAGGAACTTGATTATCAGCTTGATGTCTGCCGAATCACTAAAGGGGCACATATCGAACATTTGTGAATGCCTAAAAAAACTTTTTGAGTTTTTGTATGTGTGTGCAAAGCATTGTGAAAATATCTCAAATAATAAAGTTATAGTAGAGCTGTGAAATCGCTTCAATCATTTGTAATAACCCTGTATTTAGCAGTAGCGAAGCATTGCCGTCTTCGCTAGTATCATTGTAAGTCCAGCCGCGGACGACAGATGTGTGTCAATTACGTTGTCCATTTCGGGCAACGATTATCATCTTCAGTTTATTACGCATAAATATCTACATCTATGCTTACAGTCCGCAAGCCGCCTTACGGTGTGTAGCGGAGGGTACTTCTCGTGTCGCTATCTGTTGCCTCTTCTCTGTGCCATTGCCCGTGGGGAAAAACGAGTGTATGTAAACTTACGTATCAGCTCCTATTTCTCGAATTTTCTCGTTACAGTCATTTCGGGAGACATGCGGTAGTAAGCGATACGTTGCTCAACTCTTCTCCGTACGTACTGTCTCGAAATTTTAACAGCAAAGCGCTCTGTGCATAGTGTTGTGGAATGGCGAAAAAAACCGCAAATTGGCGTTCATAAGAAGAAGAACAACACCAAAAATGCAACAGGAGCATAATATGTAGGAAATTGTCCACGCCGGCCGTGGTGGCCGAGCGGTTCTAGGCGCTTCAGTCCGGAGCCGCGCGACCGCTGCGGTCGCAGGTTCGAATCCTGCCTCGGGCATGGATGTGTGTGATATCCTTAGCTTAGTTAGGTTTAAGTAGTTCTAAGTTATAGGGGACTGATGACCTCAGAAGTAAAGTCCCATAGTGATCAGAGCCAAATTGTCCACGCAACCTGCCACTGATGATGCCTTGCAGAAAATAAAGGCGAAACGCGTATGGCACTAAAATTGTGTTTTATTCAGTTGCTGTCAGACGGTACATAAGTAAAAATTATTAATATACCGTAACTTCTTTTCTGGATGGGTTAAATTTCATTAATTCTTCCTACTCATCTGTCTGGCATCTCCTTTCCCTACTGTTTCTTTTATGCCATCATTCCACTTAAGGTCACTCCGGAGGGTTACCTCTAGGTATTTTACGGTAGTTACTGTTTCCAGCGATTTATCAGCAATGCACAGTATGTTACATTTATTTACGTTTATGTCCAACTGCTGAGTCCCGGTATCATTCATGAATCCTCTGCAGGTGTTTCTGCAGTTCGCTACGGCCTTCTCGCGTCACTACATTGCTGCTGACAACTTCTTTGGGGCCAATCCGTTATTGACGTTTGCAACCTTCATTCAGTAATGACTTACGGGACCAGATGCTATGGTAACCAGTCACTTAGGAAGAAAGCATTTGTTGCTCTGAAGCGAGTTTTGACGATAATGCGTGGTGTCCACTCTATAATCTTTTGGAGACAGCTCTGTTTGTACATCTTGACAACAGCCTGACAGTGTATCTACTGGGTAGTGAAATTTGATATCAGCAATCGGTCTCAGTTCCAGAATAGCAGCAAGATTCATAGATATAATAATAGAGTCAGAAATAATTTACATTATTTGCAATTATAAATAAATTAGCCTCTGGCTGCAGCTATGGTTTTTAGTTTGATGCCACGGGCTAATCTATTTATAATTGCAAATAGGCACACGACTGCGTTCCCACCATCCACTACGATGAAAGTAAAAAAATTTAGATTATTGTGCACTCAGCTTTTACGTAGCACGCATAAGGTTGAGGCAGTCAGACATAAGAATTTTTTTATCATGTACCCTTGACACAAACATTGTAACAGAACAGGAACTATAATCACATTTGACGTTCTGAAAAAACGGGACTTCTGCCGGATGTTCACGTCGTTGTGCGAGAACGACGCGAACATCCGGCAGAAGTCCCGTTCTTTCAGAATGTCAACAAATCACCGGGAAAGCCTGAAGAATTATAATCACATTTGCTTGATAACTCCGTAGAAGAAATCTGTATATTACTAGTAAAACTGTAAAACCATCGTGTCTGTCTGAACACGCTAATCTACAAAAGTACCAGACGAATTTCCGTGGGGTTTTCACAGGTAAGTTGAGCATACCTTAGAACAACGTATAGGCTTTATTTCAGCAAAGTCGCCTTTGAAGAATACACCGCGACACAGGGAAACACGTTTGCTTTTTGAAAACGCTATGTACTTTTTGACGTTTAGAACTGTGTCATATCTGTGAAAATGCTTTTATTGATTGATGTGTTCTACGCAATACGATTCAACATAATGAATAACATGATCGTACAAACCTCAGCGTGTTTAATCAATACTTCCATAGTGATAATACTAAATGTTCACAACCAAACTGCCGAGCAGATTTCGATAAAATTTGGTATGGAGGCAGCTTGAACCCTGAGGAAGTAAGAAAAGAAAGTGAGAAAAGTGAACCCATAAGAGTGAGAAGTAGGCGACAGAACATCTTTATTTACATCAGTGAACATAAACCGCGTCAAAAAATTATTAAATTTTTCGTATAATTTACCCTTTGTACTGGATGGTTATAATTAAAGTACATCTACTAACTGAGGTCCAGTGTGTGCTATAATTGTCGTATTGTAGCGAAACTTGGTAGATATGCTAATGCGTAATGCGGATCCCATTTAGCTGAAAAAAACATTAGTTCCAGTTATAGCCACCAGGTGCAAGTCTGACGCTCTGAATGCAAGAAAGACGTTTATAAATGTTCCCATATGCAATGATTTAGGAACGGGATATGGGCAGAAATGGCCAGACAAGTGAAGAGATATAATTTTAATTTTATTATTAAGCATCTTGCATGAACACAGTGATCGCCCCACAGTTGCGCTCTTCCAAAGCAAGAATCGTATGCTGTACAAGGAGACCTCGATAACTATGCATACGTCACGGTCCACCTGACAGACGCTCTGGGTGTATTCTCTTCAAAGAAATGGTTCAGAACTTAGAACTACTTAAACCTAACCAACCGAAGGACATCACACGCATCCATGCCAGAGGCAGGATTCGAACCTGCGACCGTAGCGGTCACGCGGTTCCAGACCGAAGCGCCTAGAACCGCACGGCCACACCGGTCGGCTCTCTTCAAAGAACGCACCGAGAGCAAAGGTGCTTGTGAATCCACACCACACACTCCCATACGGCGAGTGCCGTGGCTCTTCGTGCACAACATATTGTTTAACACTACCCCGGCATTTCTGTCTGTTCACTGCACCCAGTGGCAGACTTACATACAGCCCCACCAGGCACGGGCCTAGGGGCGGCAGATTAAGGGGACGGCATTTTTCGCTCTGTACTCATTTTAACCTTTCACGTTTTAAAATAATTACGCTTACAAACAAAAAAATTTAATATTGTTAAACAACTTGCCAGTTTAAATAAGCCTTAAGAACGAAATTCGACAATACGTGTTTGGAAATGTACATAGTTTACTTGGTGGCTGAACAGAAATTTAACATTGGGTTTTTGTCAGGTATCATTTTCATGATTGTTCAAAATATTTTGAAGTAAGCTGTCACGACGGCAATCTACAAGCCAATATTATTCCGAGAATGTTGTCGTCTTCTACTTAACTCCGCCATATTTCGCCCGTGAAAATACCGGGACCCCTGAAAAGCCGTGATAAACTAATCAGCAGTTTCTTAAATACTGTACAATGTGTGGGCCTCAGTATGTAAAACCCGACTTTACTTAAATTTCTTGTAGAAATTATGGGGAAGTATCGAGTGAACTCTCAATTACTGTAATTAATGTGAACGCTCTGTTGTCTTCAGTATCTGATCTTTGATTTGATAGCACCCGTTTAACAAAACCTGTTCATACTGGGAATGTTTTAAATTTTTAAACACATGTTTATACGAAAAGAACATAAGCGGAATATCTAATGATGTGTTAAATACACTTCACAACAGTTTAAAAATTATACTTATTTATTTATTTATTTACTTAGTTACTTTCCCGGGTTCGATTCCCGGCGGGGTCAGGGATTTTCTCTGCCTCGTGATGGCTGGGTGTTGTGTGATGTCCTTAGGTTAGTTAGGTTTAAGTAGTTCTAAGTTCTAGGGGACTGATGACCATAGATGTTAAGTCCCATAGTGCTCAGAGCCATTTGAACCAACTTAGTTACTTTATTTGGCGAAAAAAGAAGAAGAAACAAACTTTCGTTTGTCTCATTTATTGTGCTGCAGCCTTCACGATATCAAAGTTCCTACTCTGTGCAGTCGAACAGTACGTGGCATTGCAAATTTTATATTAAACTTCTTAACTAAGCTTTTTTTCTTCGGGGAAAGGTTACTTTTATTTTATGTTGGGACAAAAGGTGCATTTGCGTGTAGACATAACAGCCGTGTTCGCACAAATGACAGCACATCACATCAACTGCCAAGAAGACTACTCAAACTTTGTAGTCTGTCTTCTCTGCCCACAGAAACCGCTAAAATGTTACAAGAATAAGTGGGATAAGAGTCGATCCAGCACACCTCACTGCAAAAAATTGCAAAAATTATTTGCTTTTTACATTGGAAGGACAGTGTCAAGACCATTCAGAACTTATTTGCGTCCCAGCTAAAATTCCGGTGACGTGGGAAAAAGAAGCCAAAAAAGGGACTGTCCGATTTTCTTTACGAGACGAATTCCAGGCGGCAGCTGTGCTTCTACTGTTCACTGACAACAGAGAAGCTGGCGACAGTGAGATTAAATTATTCTGCATTGTCGTTCTTTCATTTACGTCGAGTAATTCGAGTTGGTCAGTTCGTCGCTCCCTGTTTAAAGTAAAAAGCTTTGTGCTCATGTGCGGTGTAGTACGGCTGGAACTGGATACAGCCTTTCTTTCTTTCCTTTTACAATTTTTTTCCTTTTGTTTAGACTGTTGGTTGACAATTCTGTAAGCACCTTAACATGAATAACAGTGAAAAACGCAAACTTAAGTGGGAGTGGCATTTCGGAAATTATCGAAGGAAAGGCTTGAAAGAGAAGCTATTGTTCTAAAAACGCTTGGCAGAGTAGATAAATTTTTCGCAAAAAATGTTGCTGGTTCCACTTCGATTTCAAGTAGTACGTATAATATTTGTAGCACTCCAGCTGTTGTGAAGGAAGTAAATACAGATGAAACAAAAGTTAAAAATGAAGAAAAGCAAATTGTTCCTGATTTCTAGTTTCACGAAACAGTAAGTGTCCGGTCAGATATTACAAAAAGAAATAACCCCGTTAGTTATGATCCTGCAGAATGGTGTGTCAGTGAATCAACAATCGACATTCTCTTACAACGTGGCAGTAATCGAAACTGTAATGGTGATATTTCTAATTCAACAAGGTTAATAGACGTTAAAACCAGATATTTGAACAAAAATGTATTTTACCATAAACTTTTAAATGGTGAATCATCTTTGCGTGATTTTCCAATATACTCCTGTAACACCGGTGCTGTTTCTTGTGCACCAAGTAAATTGTGCGGAGGTAAGACCACGATTGCTACTAATGGTATTGCAGATTGGAAAAATATTGCTAATATTTTATCTCATCATGAGAATTCACTTGAACACAAAAATTCTGAGTTTAACAAGAAAAAGTCACTTGGAACAATAATAGGTAACCATTTCGAGTCATATGTCGAAACAGAAAAAATGTGCTGGGGCAGAGTGTTGAAAAGGGTGTTTGCATTAGTGAGGAAGCTAACAGGACGTGGACTTCCCCTACGTGGACGTGTTGAAAGATTCCATTCATTACAGAATGGTCAGTGCTTGATTTCTCTTGAACTCGTATCCGAGTTTGATCCTTTTCTCGCAGAGCACATTCAACGATATGGAAATCCAGGGCAGGGGCATACAAGTTATCTTTCTTCAACAGTCTGTGATGAAATAACAGAACTTCTTTCTGAATGAATAAAAAGAATTATCATAAGTGAAATAAAACTGGCCTAATATTTCTCTATAATAGCAGATTCTACTGCGGACATTTCAGATATTGATCAATTATCTTTCATATTAAGATATGTGGACGAGAATGGTGAACCTGTTGAACGTTTCCTTCTGTTTTTACTAAACCTGTGGCACAAGTCCGAAAACTTAGCTGAGGCCGTACTATTAAGTCCTGTCTACAAATTCCATTGACATTACTGACTGTAGAGGCCAGTCATATGACAACGCAAGCAATATGTCAGGAACCTACAATGGTTTAGCAGGGACGCATTAAAGAACGAAATCCGAAAGCGCATCATGTGTCTTGTCCAGCACATTCTTTGAATTTAGTCGGCACCAGTGCTGCAAGCTGTTGTCGGGAAGCATGTTTATTTTTCAATGTAGTGCAAAACCTTTATAACTTTTTCTGTGCCTCTACACAGCGCTGTGATAAACTTCTTTCTTTCATGAAACCAGGCAGCAAAGCGGTAAAAAGTTTATCAAAGACACGTTGGTCAGCAAGAGAGGAGGCGTGTGTAAGTCTATATGAAAACTGGGAGGGCGTTATCCATGCCCTCACACATATTGCCAATAATACGTTTGAAAAAGTGATGGACTGTGCGGCTGGTCCCGGCGGAGGTTCGAGTCCTTCCTCGGGCACGGGTGTGTGTGTTTGTCCTTAGGATAATTTAGGTTAAGTAGTGTGTAAGCTTAGGGACTGATGACCTTAGCAGTTAAGTCCCATAAAATTTCACACACACATTTGAACATACGTTTGAAAAACCACTTACGCAAAATGAGGCTCCAGCTTTATTGAGTCAGCTCAGCAGACTAGAAACAGTATTCATGATGACAGTTTGGAAGGACATACTCCAGAGATTGGATAGTGTAAATCTCAAACTGCAGAGTGTAAATATTGATACTAAAACACTACATGAATTACATGAATCACTTACAGGATTTATTGTATCTATTCGTGGCATGTTCGACTACTATGAAAATAAATCCATGGAGATAGATCCTTTATCATTTAGCTACAAAATAGCAGGTCAGCAACTGGAAGCAGTTAATACCATAAATTA
Source organism: Schistocerca serialis cubense (assembly GCF_023864345.2). Classification (NCBI taxonomy): domain Eukaryota; kingdom Metazoa; phylum Arthropoda; class Insecta; order Orthoptera; family Acrididae; genus Schistocerca; species Schistocerca serialis. The sequence goes on along the minus strand of NC_064649.1, from coordinate 22,995,704 downwards.
TCTGGGAGTACGCATTAGGAGTGATTTAAAATGGAATGATCATATAATGTTGATCGTCTGTAAAGCAGATGCCAGACAGATTCATTGGAAGAATCCTAAGGAAATGCAATCCGAAAACAAAGGAAGTAGGTTACAGTACACTTGTTCGCCCTCTGCTTGAATACTTCTCAGCAGTGTGGGATCCGTACCAGATATGGTTGATAGAAGATATAGAGAAGATCCAGCGGAGAGCAGCGCGCTTCGTTACAGGATCATTTAGTAATCGCGAAAGCGTTACGGAGATGATAGATAAACTCCAGTGGAAGACTCTGCAGGAGAGACGCTCAGTAGCCCGGTACGGGCTTTTGTCAAAGTTTCGAGAACATACCTTCACGGAAGAGTCAAGCAGTATATTGCTCCCTCCTACGTATATCTCGCGAAGAGACCATGAGGATAAAATCAGAGAGATTAGAGCCCACACAGAGGCATACCGACAATCCTTCTTTCCACGAACAATACGAGACTGGAATAGAAGGGAGAACCGATAGAGGTACTCAAGGTACCCTCCGCCACACACCGTCAGGTGGCTTGCGGAGTATGGATGTAGATGTAGATGTAGATGTAGAGATTGTGACTGATATAGACTATAAATGCACCTATTAAAGATGACGAAAATGCGACCTTCATGATGATGAAGAAGCGGACTCAGCAGAAGTTTTTGTAACTGGAAGGGAAAACATTTAGAGTCGAAACATTTCTCCCAGTACTTGACAACTTGTACGCCAAATTAGTCAGGAGGGAGGAAAGCTATAGAACACTGTTGTACTCACTCACAGGTTTCAGTAACCTTAAGAACAGTTCACCTGACGATATTGCTGAACGTGAAGCAAAACTCCAAGCGTCATGGTTCAAATGGCTCTGGGCACTATGGGACTTAACATCTATGGTCATCAGTCCCCTAGAACTTAGAACTACTTAAACCTAACTAACCTAAGGACAGCACACAACACCCAGTCACCACGAGGCAGGGAAAATCCCTGACCCCGCCGGGAATCGAACCCGGGAACCCGGGCGGGGGAAGCGAGAACGCTACCGCACGACCACGAGCTGCGGACACAAGCGTCATATGACACAGATTTAGAGCCTTCCTTCCCCAGTGAATGTGCACATTTCGCCGAACTTTTGAAATCTTCTGAGGTGAGTGATACACCAGTCGAAATGAGTAAATTTTTACGTAAAGTGAGGTTACAGTCCGTGTTTCCGAATGTTGACGTTGCTCTTAGAATATTTCTATGTATGGCACTTACACATTGTTTAGCAGAACGCTCGTTTTCGGCTCTTAAAAGACTGAAATCGTATTTGCATTGTACGTTGTCTGAGGAGAAATTGAACGCCTTGTCCATTCTTCACATCCAAGCCGACCTAACTGATAACAGTCTGAACTATGAAGGTATGATCAACGAGTTTTCTGCCGTCAAAGCCAGACGCAAACTTTGCTGATTGGTGAGTTGGTTTATTTACTCATATTAGTTTTAAAAATTTAAGATTATAATGCGATTTATAATATTATTATATTATAATGTGATTTATAATGTGATAGTAAAGGAGTTTTGCTATTTGGGGATCAAAATAAGTGATGATGGTCGAAGTAGAGAAGATATAAAATGTAGCCTGGCAATGGCAAGGAAAACGTTTCTGAAGAAGAGAAATTTGTCAACATCGAGTGTAGATTTAAGTGTCAGGAAGTCCTTTCTGAAAGTATTTGTATGGAGTGTAGCCATGTATGGAAGTGAAACATGGACGATAAATAGTTTGGACAAGAAGAGAATAGAAGCTTTCGAAATGTGGTCCTACACAAGAATGCTGAAGTTTAGATGGGTATATCATATAACTAACGAGGAGGTATTGAATAGGATTGGGGAGAAGAGAAGTTTGTGGCACAACCTGACTAGAAGAAGGGATCGGTTGGTAGGACATTCTCTGAAGCATCAAGGTATCACCAATTTAGTATTGGAGGGCAGCGTGGAGGGTAAAAATCGTAGAGGGAGACCAAGAGATGAATACACTAAGCAGATTCAGAAGGATGTAGGCTGCAGTAGGTACTGGGAGATGAAGAAGCTTGCGCAGGATACAGTAGCATGGAGAGCTGCATCAAACTAGTCTCTGGACTGAACACCACAACAACAACAATGTGATTTTTATTATAACTTAGAACACATTCATTGGATTTACAAACTACGTATCACCTGTTCATTTTACAATTGCCGATGACAGAACGTGAAGCTAAACCTCATTTACGTCCAGATGTGACCGAAGGCGCCCCGAATGACCCAGGCTGCTGGTGGTGGTGGTGGTGGTGGTGGTGGTTGCACATCACTAGCTATGCGTACCAGAAGAGACGGACACGTGATGGCACCTGACACTATTGCAGGTTCAAGCACGTAATTACTCACCGGCAGTCATCATAATAAAGCTACTGATGCGCGAACACAGGAGCGTGTAACAGCTAATTATGAATATGTCAAAACATGATGTTTTCGTTCCACGGAATAATAATTTAATGTGGCTCGACTGCTTGGTGCGGTTCTGTCAATCAGTCTGGCGACTTCGTAGTCTGTAAACTACTCCTGCGCTCCTACCAGGGAAAAAAGGAACCTATAGTTTTGTGTGAAATGGGAACCACATCTCGTTCCTGCACACGGCTCACATCATTAAGATGGGAAGGCTAGGTTAAATGCAAACTGAATAAGTCCGTTGTCTGACCAAGATTCGATCCGACAACTCTTTACTACTACCCCCCTCCCCCCCCCCCCCCCCCCCCCCCCCACAAGGCCGGAATATATCGTAGTGGCCGACGGCCTTAACTTAACTACTGAGAACAGCGGCGCTTGCGTAGAGTTTTTAGCGCTAACACGCAAGCAACACTGCGCGAAGTAACCGCAGAAATCAATATGGGACGTACGACGAACGTATCTGTTAGGACATTGAGGCGGAATCTGGCGTAACTGGGCTACGGCAGCAGACGACTGACGGGACTTGCTCTGCTAACATCACGACATCGCCTGCAGCGCCTCTCCTGGACTCGTGAGCATATTGGTTGCGCCCTAGACCAGGGGTCTCCAAACCACGGCCCGCGGGCCTAATCCGGCCCGCGTCAGCTGGCCGGACATCCCCGGTATCCGGCCCGCCAAATATTTGAGGTGGTGCCTATACTGCCAACAACTGAGTTTCGAGGCCAATCGCCACCAATTCACCGCGACATTGTCGGAGCTCTATCTTGACAAAGCGGAAGGTCACGGTTAAACTTGTGGCTATCCACAATAGACAGACAGACCATTCTCCGTGCGACAGTGAAAAAAAAAAACCGTTAACAGACTAGTGTGGCGGAAACATTTTAAGTAAAAAAATTCTATGCATTTTATTCTACTCACGACTCTGGTGCAAGTTTTTCAAATGGACGCCACTTCGGCGACTAGCCTTACAAATCAATCATTATGGAAGATGCTTCTTAAGCGAGGTTTCACTTTCTTTTGATTACGTTGTAAAATACACATACCAAGTAAATCGTATAAAATATTATTATTTAAAGGCAGTTTAAAGAAAATACAATACCTGGTGTATATAATGATATTGGATATTTTAGTTGTAATTGATGTATAAAAATAATTGTAATTAATTTATATCTTGAAAACTCACAGTGTTAGAGTACTGATGTAAAGAGATTTAAGATCTTAGTGTTAATTAGTGACTTTTCTGTAGCTATCACTTTCCTTTCATAAAACTTCCTGGCAGATTAAAACTGTCTGCCCGACCGAGACTCGAACTCGGGACCACCGAGTTCGAGTCTCGGTCGGGCACACAGTTTTAATCTGCCAGGAAGTTTCATATCAGCGCACACTCCGCTGCAGAGTGAAAATCTCATTTTGGAAACTTTCCTTTCATAATTACCTCCAGTTGTAGATCAAGTTTACTGGTAGAGATAATCATCAGCGACTTCAAATGCTCATCACCTAATTTTGATCTGTAAATACTTTTTGCATGTTTCATTTTGGAGAAAGTTTTTTCACACAAATATTTAGTGCCAAAAGCGAAAAAAAAGTCACGGGCAAATTTATGTAAATTTGGAAACCGTGTGGATGGAAGACACTTATAAAATTGGTTGAATTCGACCGTTTTTCTTTAAAAAAGTCGCTACATTGCAAATCAATAATTTCAAACTGAAGTTCTGCGGGCAACGCTTCTATATCGACGTCAAAGGGATTTTGAAATATCTTCATATCGTTTGAATTTGCATCGATATCTGCAAAACGTGATTCAAAATTAATTTTTAAAGCGCCCAAAGCTTCAATTGCAAAAGTTACAGGAAACAGAATCCCACTTTGCTGACTGAATGTTTCGCATGTATTAAAATGCGTGAAGCATACTTTGTTCAACTGAGATTGAAACAAAGCAATTTTTATCGAAAGGACTTAACATGCGTGTATAAATCAGGCAGAAATTGGTTTTCATCTTGCAATTTTAAATTAAGGTCATTCATATGTTTGGTTAAGTCTGTATAAAATGCTAGCTTCGATAACCACTCACCGTTCCGTAACTAAGTCAGAGGGCGATTCCTTTAGTTCAAAAAAAATTTCAGTTACTGTTCGGAGTTTAAAAAAAACGGGTCAGAACTCTACCGCAGCTAAGTCAACGGACTGCAGATAATATGGCAAGTCGCTTTCCTCAATATCTTCAAGAAACTCGCGGAACTGGCGAAGACTGAGTGCATGGGATCTGATATAAATAACAACTGAAATAACTGGCTTTAAAACTTCTGGCATATCCAAATGTTTCCCACACAAAGACTGTTGGTGAATAATACATGCACTGCTAATGGTTTTGAGCCACCGTCATTTTCTACGGCCTTAGAAAGGAGAGCAACAACACCTTTATTTTTCCCACTGGGTGGATCTTGGCACTTATGACTTCGTGGAGGAGTCAATGTGACCCGCGGACTAAAACGTTTGGAGACCCCTGCCCTAGACTATAGTAAAACCGTGGCCTGGTCAGATTAGTCCCAGTTTTAGTTGGTAAGAGCTGACGGTACCATTAGTGTGTGGCGCAGACCAAACGTAGCTTGGGTCCAAGTTGTCAACAAGTGACGGTGCAAGCTGGTAATGGCTCTGTAATGACTATGGCTGTATTTACGTGGAATGCACCATTTCCATTCATGGGCTTTGTGTTCCCAAACAACCATGTCATGCCTCTGAGCCACAATTGTTTTCAAGAGCATTTTGGCCACCCACATCACCCGGCATGAATCCCATCGAACATTTATGGGACATAATCGAGTGGTTGTGTGTGTATTGTATGTCAGCACGTTGTAGGCGTCGCCACCGGCGCCAACCTTGTGTGAATGCTCTGAAAAGCTAATCATTGCATATCACAGCGTCCTCTTCCTGTCGGTTAAATTTCGCGTCTTTAGCATGTCGTCTTCGTGGTGTAGCAATTTTAATGGCCAGTAGTGTATAATTCCCAAAATATGCGAATTTGTTCTCCTCAAATACCTCACAGCGGCCTCCTGAAAATAACGGTTCTCACGAAAGAGATGCGCCAGGTTAACAAACACAGTAGATTTCAGTAAATAATATCCGCGTTCAAAATTCCTAGCATAAGAGGAAAATTGCTTATTTCGCGTGCCGTAAAGAAGCAGCCATCGACCCGGTTCGTTTCCTTTCAGCTGGTCGCAGGCCCTGACGTGTATGCAGTGAACAGTGCGCAGCGAAGTGGCAAATGGGAAAGGATTCAGTTTTATTAAAATTGAAATTATGGAGTACTGCCAAGCCATTTGGTTTTTATTTCTATTTACAGAAGCCAAAAAATCAACAAAACGGTTTCGAGAGCCAGTCTATGGTTAATATTCGTAACAAAATTACCGGTCGTTAGCCATTAGTTACCGAACACCGAAAAAGTCACAATAACATTGTGTGTGTACCGTGGATTAAACTGGGGACCTAGAAACGACAGAGAGGCTTCGTCCCCGCCGTAGCCCTCAGTAGTCCACAACCCCACAACAGGTCACAGCAGTCCACCTACGGCACCGCCGCCCCACACAGAACCCAGCGTTATTGCGCGGTTCGGTCCCAAGTGGACCTCTCCCCCCAGGAACGTCTCACACCAGACGAGTGTAGCCCCAGTGTTAGCGTTGTAGAGTAATGGTGGTGTACGCGGACGTGGAGACAGTATTTGCGTGGCAATCGCCGACATAGTATAACTGAGGCGGAATAAGCGTACCAGCCCGCATTCGCCGAGGCAGATGGAAAACCGCCTTAAAAACCATCCACAGACTGGCCAGTTCACCGGACCTCGACACAAATCCGCCGGGCGGATTCGTGCCGGGGACCAGGCGCTCCTTCCCGCATGGAAAGCCGTGCGTTAGACCGCACGGCCAACCGGGCGGGCATATCGAGTGGTTAGTTGGTACACAAAATCTTGCGATTGTAACACCTACGCAATAATATACGGCTATAGAGGTAGCATCGCTCAGTGTTTCTGCAGGGGACTTCCAACGACTTGTTGACTCCATGCCACGTGGAATTGCTGCAGTAAGCGAGGTGAAAGGAGGTCCGAGACGATATTAGGAGCTATCCCATGATTGTTGTCACCTCGATTATGTGAGTAAGAAAACAATAGAAGTAGGAAAGAGGCTGATAAACGAAGACTGATATTTTCTGAACATGAATGGGAATAGGATCAGAAAAAAGACGATCAGGTATCTCATTGTAAAGAATTTAAGAGCTCAGTTGGTAGGGCACTTGCCAGCGAAAGGCAAAGGTCCCAAGTTCGAGTCTCGGTTCGGCACACAGTTTTAATCTGCCAGGAAGTTTCATATCAGCGCACATCCCGCTGCAGAGTGAAAATCTCATTCTGGAAACATTCCCTAGGCTGTGGCTAAGCCATGTCTCCGCAATATCCTTTCTTTCAGGAATGCTAGTTCTGCAAAGTTCGCAGGAGAACTTCTGTAAAATTTGGAAGGTAGGAGACGAGGTACTGGCAGAAGTAAAGCTTTGAGGACGGGGCGTGAGTCGTGCTTGGGTAGCTCAGGTGGTAGAGCACTTGCCCGCGAAAGGCAAAGGTCCTGAGTTCGAGTCTCAGTCCGGCACACAGTTTTAATCTGCCAGGAAGTTTCATATCAGCGCACACTACGCTGCAGAGTGAAAATCTCATTCTGGAATTTAACAGCAGGTTGGATCTGAGTAGTTTAGAAAGATTTAGAAACAAAAGGTGCAACAGCAAGAAGTAGAAGGAAGAGATATTAACACAAGGGGAGCTTTAAATTTAGAACGATTCCAAGGCAGAAAGAGTAAGGAAACATGCGCGAAATCGTCTGAAGAAAGGAAGAGAGAGAAGGAGTGGAAAGGGCAGAGAATACTGGTGAGAAAGGACAGCAAATGAGTAAGAACTGGAATTGTTCCCATGTGTTGCTCCTTAGTTGGCCATAATGGAAGGGGAAAGAAAGAGTAGCATAGGACAAGCACGTAAATGGTAATCGTGTTGCCATGCTTCTCTCTGAGAAAGGGTACCACAGTGATGAGAATTTTTCCGGGTTGTACGGCCGTGGTCCAATGCAACTCTTCTACCCATGACGTTTCGTCCAAAGCTACGTTGCACATCTTCAGAGGTGCTCCTGGCTGTGCTGAGTCTTGCCGACTGACGAGTCGGACGTCGAAGGGTGGCCTAAATACTGTGGAAAGTGGGCGTGGTCTGGATTTCACGTGACAGCAGAGATAAACCTTGTCAAAGACGACAAATTTTTAACTATCGATTATCGTACGTCAAAGATAAAAACTTCTCATCGATTCTGTAGCGCCACAGTCCATATATCACTGAGTTTCGTGGCTTCTTCTTTGCTGTTAAAATTATCAAATGGTTCAAATGGCTCTCAGCACTATGGGACTTAACATCTGAGGTCATCAGTCCCCTAGAACTTACAACTACTGAAACCTAACTAACATAAGGACATCACACAACACCCAGTGTTAAAATTATCCCTATGTTTATATATTTAGATAGGTTTTCTATATTGCCCTAAATAATAGTTCGTCATAGTATATAAAACTTCAGTTTCCGAAAATTTCACTACGTGATCAGCTGATTGAAGAGCATGTTCCGCCACGGCTGATTTGTCTGTTTTCCCTAGTCGGCAAAGACTTTTATGTTTCTTCAACCGTGTATTCATACTTCTCTTTGTAGTTCCAATGTAGACCTTGCTACACGTACACGGAAATTTATACAGGGTGTTACAAAAAAGTACGGCCAAACTTTGAGGGAACATTCCTCACACACAAAGAAAGAAAATATGTTACGTGGACATGTGTCCGGAAACGCTTACTTTCCATGTTACAGGTCATTTTATTACTTCTCTTCAAATTGCATTAATCATGGAATGGAAACACACAGCAACAGAACGTGCCAGCGTGACTTCAAACACTTTGGTACAGGAAATGTTCAAAATGTCCACCGTTAGCGAGGATACATGCATCCACCCTCCGTCGCATGGAATCCCTGATGCGCTGAGGCAGCCCTGGAGAATGGCGTATTGTATCACAGCCGTCTACAATACGAGCACGAAGAGTCTCTACATTTGGTACCGGGGTTGCGTAGACAAGAGCTTTCAAATGCCCCCATAAATGAAAGTCAAGAGGGTTGGGGTCAGGAGAGCGTGGAGGCCATGGAATTGGTCCGCCTCTACCAATCTGTCGGTCACCGAATCTGTTGTTGAGAAGCGTACGAACACTTCGACTAAAATGTGCAGGAGCTCCATCGTGCATGAACCACATGTTGTGTCGTACTTGTAAAGGCACATGTTCTAGCAGCACAGGTAGAGTATCCCGTATGAAATCGTGATAACGTGCTCCATTGAGCGTGGGTGGAAGAACATGGGGCCCAATCAAGACATCACCAACAATGCCTGCCCAAACGTTCACAGAAAATCTGTGTTTATGATGTGATTGCACAATTGCGTGCGGATTCTCGTCAGCCCACACATGTTGATTGTGAAAATTTACAATTTGATCACGTTGGAGTGAAGCCTCATCCGTAAAGAGAACATTTGCACTGAAATGAGGATTGACACATTGTTGGATGAACCATTCGCAGAAGTGTACCCGTGGAGGCCAATCAGCTGCTGATATTGCCTGCACACGCTGTACACGGTACGGAAACAACTGGTTCTCCTGTAGCACTCTCCATACAGTGACGTGGTCAACGTTACCTTGTACAGCAGCAACTTCTCTGATGTTGACATTAGGGTTATCGTCAACTGCACGAAGAATTGCCTCGTCCACTGCAGGTGTCCTCGTCATTCTAGGTCTTCCCCAGTCGCGAGTCATAGGCTGGAATGTTCCGTGGTCCCTAAGACGCCGATCAATTGCTTCGCACGTCTTCCTGTCGGGACACCTTCGTTCTGGAAATCTGTCTCGATACAAACGTACCGCGCCACGGCTATTGCCCCGTGCTAACCCATACATGAAATGGGCATCTGCCAACTCCGCATTTGTAAACATTGCACTGACTGCAAAACCACGTTCGTGATGAACACTAACCTGTCGATGCAACGTACAGATGTGCTTGATGCTAGTACTGTAGAGCAATGAGTCGCATGTCAACACAAGCACCGAAGTCAACATTACCTTCCTTCAATTGGGCCAATTGGTGGTGAATCGAGGAAGTACAGTACATACTGACGGAACTAAAATGAGCTCTAAGATGGACATTATGCGTCCCGGACACATGTCCACATAACATCTTTTCTTTATTTGTGTGTGAGGAATGTTTCCTGAAAGTTTGGCCGCGCCTTTTTGTAACACCCTGTATAGAAAACCTATGCAACCGGTTCGCTGATTTTTACATATTTTTCAAACGTTCATTGTATGATTGGTACCACAGTGTAACTGAAAAAGCGAGACGTTCACACGGTAGCGAGAGACGGCGAATGTGATCTGCGGGGCGTGCCATCACTACGCAGCTACGTACACTCCTGGAAATTGAAATAAGAACACCGTGAATTCATTGTCCCAGGAAGGGGAAACGTTATTGACACATTCCTGGGGTCAGATACATCACATGATCACACTGACAGAACCACAGGCACATAGACACAGGCAACAGAGCATGCACAATGTCGGCACTAGTACAGTGTATATCCACCTTTCGCAGCAATGCAGGCTGCTATTCTCCCATGGAGACGATCGTAGAGATGCTGGATGTAGTCCTGTGGAACGGCTTGCCATGCCATTTCCACCTGGCGCCTCAGTTGGACCAGCGTTCGTGCTGGACGTGCAGACTGCGTGAGACGACGCTTCATCCAGTCCCAAACATGCTCAATGGGGGACAGATCCGGAGATCTTGCTGGCCAGGGTAGTTGACTTACACCTTCTAGAGCACGTTGGGTGGCATGGGATACATGCGGACGTGCATTGTCCTGTTGGAACAGCAAGTTCCCTTGCCGGTCTAGGAATGGTAGAACGATGGGTTCGATGACGGTTTGGATGTACCGTGCACTATTCAGTGTCCCCTCGACGATCACCAGTGGTGTACGGCCAGTGTAGGAGAACGCTCCCCACACCATGATGCCGGGTGTTGGCCCTGTGTGCCTCGGTCGTATGCAGTCCTGATTGTGGCGCTCACCTGCACGGCGCCAAACACGCATACGACCATCATTGGCACCAAGGCAGAAGCGACTCTCATCGCTGAAGACGACACGTCTCCATTCGCCCTACCATTCACGCCTGTCGCGACACCACTGGAGGCGGGCTGCACGATGTTGGGGCGTGAGCGGAAGACGGCCTAACGGTGTGCGGGGCCGTAGCCCAGCTTCATGGAGACGGTTGCGAATGGTCCTCGCCGATACCCCAGGAGCAACAGTGTCCCTAATTTGCTGGGAAGTGGCGGTGCGGTCCCCTACGGCACTGCGTAGGATCCTACGGTCTTGGCGTGCATCCGTGCGTCGCTGCGGTCCGGTCCCAGGTCGACGGGCACGTGCACCTTCCGCCGACCACTGGCGACAACATCGATGTACTGTGGAGACCTCACGTCCCACGTGTTGAGCAATTCGGCGGTACGTCCACCCGGCCTCCCGCATGCCCACTATACGCCCTCGCTCAAAGTCCGTCAACTGCACATACGGTTCACGTCCACGCTGTCGCGGCATGCTACCAGTGTTAAAGACTGCGATGGAGCTCCGTATGCCACGGCAAACTGGCTGACACTGACGGCGGCGGTGCACAAATGCTGCGCAGCTAGCGCCATTCGACGGCCAACACCGCGGTTCCTGGTGTGTCCGCTGTGCCGTGCGTGTGATCATTGCTTGTACAGCCCTCTCGCAGTGACCGGAGCAAGTATGGTGGGTCTGACACACCGGTGTCAATGTGTTCTTTTTTCCATTTCCAGGAGTGTATTTCTCACACACAGCAGCTCGGCTTTCGTCCGGCGCTCCCGGCGGCTTAAACAGCGGGAAATTCGCCGCACGCTCCACTTCACGCCGCAAGTTGCAGCTCTACACCGTGCACTTCACAGGTTTAACAGATGCGCTCCCGGGTGCAGCCAGCCGAAAACCTGCTCCCGTCCAACTGTGCGCTCGCTACGCACCCAGGTGCAGAACACACGGCGCACAACTCACGCCGCCTCTGTAGGCGCGCACTTCACACTGGCTCGCCGCTAACCACTGCGGTTCGGCTCTTCCAGCTTACAGGCGTGGAACTATGTTGCACAACACAATGGAAACTTTTGTGAAACCCCGTAATTTCCTCCTGTTGGGAGGCAGATGACAATTTTCACCGCCACGGCTTTGTGAAATACCTTGCCGAGAAACCGAGAACATTTTGGTCGCACGTAAAATCACTCGTCGACTCTTCTGGTGTGACAACAGAAGATAGCAAAAGGGAGGAGGTGCTCCTGGTTGTGCTGAGTCTTGCCGAGTGACGAGTCGGACGTCGAAGAACGGCCTAAATACCGTGGAAAGTGGGCGTGGTCTGGATTACACGTGATAGCAAAAAAATTCTATCGTTGACATGTTTTAACTATCGATTATAGAACGTAAAAGATAAAAACTTCTCATCGATTCTGTAGCGCCACAGTCTAGTGGACAGAGCTAAAAGGATTTGTACGCTGGAACACCTCGACGCCGAGTTAAAACATCTAAAGCAGGCTTTTGAGAAGAATGGGTACTCTAGAAAGGAAATAGAGTTTTGCGACCGATTAACAGGAGGCTTAAGAACACAGCGATGGACCTTAATCAAAAAAGTAACGGATCAAATCGGCAAGATTTAAAGGAAACATGACGTTCGACCGATTTTCTGACCAACTAAGAAAATAGGCCAAGCTCTTCACGTAAGAGGATCGTACGAATATACCGCCGTTTGACTGTCGTATGGACTCCCGTATGGAGATCATAGAGCAGGCCGCTGTGGCCGAGCGGTTCTAGGCGCTTCAGTCCGGAACCGCGCTGCTGTTACGGTCGCAGGTTCGAATCCTGCCTCGGGCATGGATGTGTGTGATGTCCTTAGTTTAGTTACGTTTAAGTAGTTCTAAGCTCTAGGGGACTGATGACCTCAGATGTTAAGTCCCATAGTGCTTAGAGCCATTTGACCATTTTGAGAACATAGAAATTGGCATCCATGGAGTAGAAAAATGGTTCAAATAGCTCTGAGCACTATGGGACTTAACATCTGAGGTCATCCGTCCCCTAGAACTTAGAACTACTTAAACCTAACTAACCTAAGGACATCACACGCATCCATGCCCGAGGCAGGATTCGAACCTGCGACCGTAGCGGTCGTGCGGCTCCAAGCTGAAGCGCCTAGAACCGCTCGGCCACCATCGTCCGCCCATGGCGTAGAGAAGTAACTAAATGTGTTGAAAACAAATAAGTCGCCAGGTACAGATAGAAGCCCAATTCGGTTTTTCAAAGAGTGCTCTACAGCATTAGTTCATTACCTGCCTTGTACTTATCGCGAATCTCTCGACCAGCGCAAAGTCCCAAGCGACTGTTAAAAGCGCAGGTTACTCCTGTATATAAGAAGGGTAAAAAGAACAAAGCCGCAAAATTACAGATCAATATCCTTTACATCAGTTTGCTGGAGGATTCTTCAGCACATTCAGAGTTCGAATGTAATAAATTTCCTTGACGCAGAAAAGCTACTGTTCACAAATGAGAGCGGATTTAGAAGGCATCGCTCGTGCCGAACTCATCTTGCCATTTTATCGCACGATATCCTACGAGGGTCACTCCAAAAGAAATGCACACTATTTTTGTAAATATACAGTTTTCATTCTGCATGTATGAAAGTTTTACAGTGTGTAGATACATATGGCGGCCGCGGTGGTCTAGCGGTTCTAGGCGAGCAGTCGGGAACCGCGCCACTGCTACGGTCACAGGTTCGAATCCTGCCCCGGGCATGGATGTGTGCGATGTCCTTAGGTTAGTTAGGTTTAAGTAGTTCTAAGTTCTAGGGGACTAATGACCTCAGCAGTTGAGTCCCATAGTGCTCAGAGCCATTTGAACCATTTGTAGATACATCCTTCCCGCTTGTTTTCAAACTTAGTTCAACCTGTCCCCGTGAGTGGCGCCGTCACAGCATGTCTTCAAGATGGCTGCTATACTTGACGTTCGTCAGAAGCAATGTGCTGTCATAGAATTCCTGTGCTGTGTAAACGAGACAGTGGGAAACATCCACAAGAGGTTGAAAAAGGTGTACGGAGATGCTGCTGTCGATCGCAGCACAGTTAGTCGGTGGGCGAGCAGGTTACGTGATGAAAGCGGGCACGGCAATATTGAGGATTGTCCTCGCAGCGGCAGGCCTCATACTGCACACACTCCAGACAATGTGCGGAGAGTTAACGAATTGGTGACTGCTGACAGACGCATCACAGTGAACGAATTGTCACGCTACGTTGGGATAGGGGAAGGGAGTGTTTGCAGAATACTGAAAGTGTTGGCGTTAAAAAAGGTTTGTGCCAGGTTGGTTCTCAGGATGTTGACAGTGGCTCACAAATAAACAAGAAAAACTGTATGCAGCGAATTTTTGGAACAGTACTAGAATGGAGGAGATGAATTTCTTGGAAGAATTGTGACAGGTGATGAAACATGGCTCCATCATTTTTCACCAGAGACGAAGAGGCAATCAGTGGAGTGGCATCATCCAAATTCACCCAAGAAAAAAAAATTCAAAATCACACCTTCTGTTGGAAAAGTTATGGTTACGGTGTTTTTCGATTCCGAAGGACTCTTGCTTGTGGACGTCATCCCAAGTGGAGCCTGCATAAATTCTGATGCATATGTGACGACACTGAAGAAACTTCAAGCTCGACTGAGTCGTGTTCGACCACATCGACAAAAGCAGGCTGTTTCGCTGTTGCACGGCAATGCACGGCCACATGTCAGTCAAAAAAACCATGGAAGCGATCACAAAACTCGGATGGACAACACTGAAACACCCGCCTTACAGTCCTGACCTGGCTCCATGTGACTATCATCTCTTTGGGAAACTGAAACACTCTCTTCGTGGAACAAGGTTTGAAGATGATGACTCCCTTGTGCACGCTGCCAAACAGTGGCTCCAACAGGTTGGTCCAGAATTTTACAGTGCGGGTATACAGGCGCTGGTTCCAAGATGGCGTAAGGAAGTTGAGACGGATGGAAATTACGTGGAGAAATGAAAATATTGTTCCTAAATGATGTATCTACACACTGTAGAACTTTCAAGCATGTAGAGTAAAAGATGGATTTAAAAAGAAAATAGTGTGCATTTCTTTTGGAGTGACCCTCGTACAAACCACGGATGGAGGGAAACAGGCAGATTTGTATTCCTAGATTTCCAGAAAGCATTTGAAACGATATCCTACTACAGATAGTTGACGGAGGTCCCAGCATACTGTTTAGGTTCCCAGATATGTGAGTGGCTCGAATACTTTTAAAGTAATAGAACACAGTATGTTGTCAAATGGCTCTGAACACTATGGGACTTAACATCCGAGGTCATCAGTCCCCTAGAACTTAGAACTACTTAAACCTAACTAACCTAAGGACATCACACACATCCATGCCCGAGGCAGGATTCGAACCTGCGACCGCAGCGGTCGCGCGGATCCGGACTGAAGCGCCTAGAACCGCTCGGCCACGGCGGCCGGGTAGTATGTTGTCGGCGACGGCGAATGTTCATCAGAGTCAGGGGTGACATCAGGGGTACGCCAGCGAACCGTGATAGCACCGTCGTTATTTTCTGTATACATAAATGATCTGGCTGATGGGGTGGGCAGCAGGCCGCTGCTATTTGTTGATGACGCTGAGGTGTACGGGAAGATATAGTCCTTGAGTGACTGTAGGAGCATACAAGATGACTTAGACAAAATTTATAATCGCTGTAATGAATTGGGGCTAGCTCTGAATATAGAAGAAATATAAGTTAATGCGGATGAGTAGGAAAAACTCTCCCGTAAAGTTCGAACACAGCATTGGTACTGTGAAGCTGACACAGTCAGTTGGATTAAATATCTGGACGTAAAATTGTAGACCCATGTGAAATGCAATCATCACGTCGGGTTTGGTAGTAGGGAAAGCGAGTGTTCGATTCGGTATAATTGGGAGAATTTTGGGAAAGTGTGGCTCATCCATAAAGGAGAGCATATATAGAACGCTAATGCGACCCCTTCTTCAGTACTGTTCGAGTGTTTGTAATCGGTTCCACGTCGGATTAAAGGATGACACTGAAGCAGTTCAGAAGCGGGCTCCTGGATTTGTTACCGGTAGGCGGAAGAAGTACACTGAGGGCCTCTGTGAGGGGAAAGATTTCTCTGATGTGATAGAAGAAGAAACATGAGTCGATGTTGAAGAGATAAGGGATCCAGTATAAGAATCACAATTTGAGAAAGCTTTGGAGGACTTAAGATCAAATAAGGCAGGTAGGATAGATAACATTCCATCAGAACTCATTGGGGGAAGTGGCAAATAAAGGACTGTACACGTTCAAGTGTAGAATGTATGACTGTGGCGACATACCATCTGACTTTTGGAAAAGCATCATCCACACGATTCCGAAGACTGCAAGAGCTGACATATGGGAGAATTATCGCACAATCAGCTTAACAGCTCATGCATCCAAGTTGGTGACAACAATAATATACAGAAGAATTGAAAAGAAAATTGAGGATGTGTTAGACAAAGATCGGTTTGGCATTAGGAAACGTAAAGGTACCAGAGAGGCAATTTTGCGATTGATAATGGAAGCAAGACCAAAGAGAATTTCAGACACGTTCACAGGATTTGTCGATCTGGAAAAAGCGCTCGACAGTGTCAAATGATGCAAGATGTTAGAAAAATACGGCTATGGAAATAAAAGAAAATTTTACGAACGGAATTAAAATTCAAGGTGAAAGGATATCAGCGATACGGTTCGCTGATGACATTGCTATCCCAAGTGAAAGTGAAGAAGAATTACATGATCTGCTGAACTGAATAAACAATCTAATGAGTACAGAAGAGAGATTGAGAGTAAATCGAAGAAAGACCGCCGGCCGAGGTGGCAGGAGACCCGGGTTCGAATCCGGTCTGGCACAAATTTTCAATTTTCCGCATTGATATCAATTAGCGCGCACTGGCAGCTAATGACTTTAATTTTCTTGTATCTCAATATTTCGCTGTCCTTTTGTAAATGTATCTAAAAGCTGCACAACGAGTAACAAAGAACAAAAAGCGCAGAAGCCCGCCTCCACGAGGCGGGACACGGGCAACAGTGTGGGTGGGATCGGGAACAGGGGAGGTGACACAAACCACTCCTGGGCCCGAGCCCAGTCACAGTGGCCAAGAGGCTTATCACGACCCACCATAAGCAATTAGAAGGTGGGTCAATAAATAATGAGCAGCAAGTGAAAAAAAAAGTGTCCTTTTGGGTTCAAAAATTTTAATATTTCTCCTGGTATTGTATCTGTAGCTACAGCTTTCCCAGTTCCAGTTATTGCGCTGTTTAATTGTTCTATTATGACTGTTGGTCGTTTCTAATATACCTGTGTTTACTGCGAAAGGCCGAGCTTCAAATGGCTCTGAGCACTACGGGACTTAACATATGTGGTCATCAGTCCCCTAGAACTTAGAACTACTTAAACCTAACCAACCTAATGACATCACACACATCCATGCCCGAGGCAGGATTCGAACCTGCGACCGTAGCGGTCACGCGGTTCCAAACTGAAGCGCTTAGAACCGCACGGCCGCACCGGCCGGCAAGGCCGAGCTATTTCTCCCATAAATTTCACTTTGGACGCTGTGAGAAACGCGATTCGCAGGCAGTAGGTGAACAGGAAGCCCGGCGCCGAGCGTACGGAGCGCTTCGGCTGTGCGCTGGCAGTGTTCCCTATTAGCGGCCTGGAAGGTTCCGCCTCGCTGGCCGGAGTAAATTCGTTGGTGGAGCGCGTTCCAGGTAATTACGGCAGGTCGAGCTAAGCGCAGTTTCATTCGGTAATTGAAACCGATGTAGCGGCCGCGGGGTCGCCCGTATTTCAAACAGCTGGCCGCCGCGTTGGATTTCGGCCGGACCTTAATGCGGAGTTATGTTACGGCCGCAGCCGTCGAGGTAGGAACGGCGCCGTGTCGCTTAAATGCGTAAGCCCGCCGTTATGGCGGCGGCGTACGACCACTGTGCGGGCTCGCACTGCGCGGCTAACACACAAGTGCCGCTGCTCTAGCCGGGACTCAAGACCTGGCAGGAGCAGAACACACGCGTAAGGCCGTCGGCTGATCCAGTCAGTTATTTTTATTTAAACAAGGGCGATGTTATTGAGGACAATATTACGGAAATGTAAGAGGATTTCACCTTCCGCCTCATCTAATTAAATTACATCATAACAGTATATTGACGTCAATTGTGGGTTACGGCTCGGGAGTCTGGGCTCACAGGCTCACGGGGGTGGTGCCCGCCGTGACGGTGAGAAGAGTACAAAGGAACATGCTACTAACAAGGGAACCTGCCCATCACACCCCGCTCAGATTTAGTCATAAGTTGGCACAGTGGATAGGCCTTGAAAAGCTGAACACAGATCGATCGAGAAAACAGGAAGAAGTTGAGTGGAACTATGAAAAAAATAAGCAAAATATACAAACTGAGTACTCCATCCGCAAGATAGGCAACATCGAGGAGAATATGAGTTCAGGAACGCTATGGTCCCGTGGTTAGCGTGAGCAGCTGCGGAACGGGAGGTCCTTGGTTCAAGTCTTCCTTCGAGTGAAAAGTTTTCTTTCTTTATTTTCGCAAAGTTATGATCTGTCCGCTCGTTCATTGACGTCTCTGTTCACTGTAATAAGTTTAGTGTCTCTGTTTTGCGACCGCACCGCAAAACCGTGCGATTAGTAGACGAAAGGACGTGCCTCTCCAATGGGAACCGAAAACATTTGATCGCAAGGTCATAGGGCAACTGATTCCTCCACAGGGAAACACGTCTGATATAATCAATACGACACTGGTGAGGGCATGTGCGTCACATGACAGGAATATGTTGTCGACCCACCTAACTTGTACACTTGGCGAATGGGTAAAAAGATTCTTCTATCTTGCCCGATGTAGGTTTTCTTTTGGATGTGATAAGCACTCCCAAAAAAATGATGAAAACATAAGAGTTTGTCACATAAACTGCAACAAATGAATGCAACAGTTTCACAGTCGCATCGGACGGACAGATAATAATTGTCTGAAATAAAAAAAATTAAACTTTTCACTCGAGGGAAGACTTGAATCAAGGACCTCTCATTCCGCAGCTGCTCACGCTAACCACGGGACCACGGCGCTCTGGAGCTCACACTGTCCTTGATGTTGCCTATCTTGCGCATGGACTACTCAGTTTGTATATTTTGCTTATCTTTTTCATAGTTCCACACAACTTCTTCCTGTTTTCTCGATCGATCTGTGTTCAGTTTTTCAAGGCCTATCCACTGTGCCAACTTATAACTAAATCTGAGGGGGGTGCGATGGGGAGGTTCCCTTGTAAGATCTGTAGGGGCTTATAGAACATACCCGGGGGGAGCCCTGTTACTCATAATGGGTCTCTCTGTCCTCTGGATATAAAAATAAGAGAGCATGCCACATGGTACTGGGCCAAGAAAGATAATATTACAAAAGTAGAGGAAATTATGGGAGCACCTGTTAGGGATAAGGGGGAGATAAGGGGGAGGGGTGAGGATCTACGGCAGGCGTTATGGGAGACAGATGAAACTAGTAGAAGAACTTTTCAGTTCCTACCAAATGTAAAGGAAAGAATGGGAATGAAATACTTCGAGCCAACTCGGGGACTGTTCCAATTCCTCACTGGTCATGGCCCCTGTCAGACATATCTATGCCGGTTTGGGAAAAGGGCGACGCCCGCGTGTGACTGGCGCATCAGAGGGTACTCCCGACCATGTGGTTTATGAGTGCCCCCTTTTCGATGATGCAGCAGCCGCACTAAGACAGCAACTACCAAGTAACAACACCTATGACCTACTCAGACAAGAAGAAACCTTTCAGAGACTGAACACGCTAGCCAACGAGGTATCACAAAAAGTACTAACAACTTTCCTGAGAGACCTTCGTGACTAATTAGTCAGTAATCACCGATCGCGTCCAGCATTCCAATCCCGTACCGCCTGTTCGTGGACAGGTCGACTTAACAGTTGGAACCCGTCACGTGCAGGACTAGGGGGACTGGGGTGATTTTCTTCACGAACTAAGACAACGCACCGACTATGACGTAGAATAGGTAGTAGATTTTAGTTAAATAGAATTTTTTTTTGTCATCAGTCTACTGACTGGTTTGATGCGGCCCGCCACGAATTCCTTTCCTGTGCTAACCTCTTCATCGCAGAGTAGCACTTGCAACCTACGTCCTCAATTATTTGCTTGACGTATTCCAATCTCTGTCTTTCTCTACAGTTTTTGCTCTCTACAGCTCCCTCTAGTACCATGGAAGTCATTCCCTCATGTCTTAGCAGATGTCCTATCATCCTGTCCCTTCTCCTTATCAGTGTTCACCACATATTCCTTTCCTCTCCGATTCTGCGTAGAACCTCCTCATTCCTTACCTTATCACTCCACCTAATTTTCAACATTCGTCTATAGCACCACATCTCAAATGCTTCGATTCTCTGCTGTTCCGGTTTTCCCACAGTCCATGTTTCACTATCATACAATGCTGTACTCCAGACGTACATCCTCAGAAATTTCTTCCTCAAATTAAGGCCGGTATTTGATATTAGTAGACTTCTCATGGCCAGAAATGCCTTTTTTGCCATAGCGAGTCTGCTTTTGATGTCCTCCTTGCTCCGTCCGTCATTGGTTACTTTACTGCCTAGGTAGCAGAATTCCTTAACTTCATTGACTTCGTGACCATCAGTTCTGATGTTAAGTTTCTCGCTGTTCTCATTTCTACTACTTCTCATTACCTTCGTCTTTCTCCGATTTACTCTCAAACCATACTGTGTACTCATTAGACTGTTCATTCCGTTCAGCAGATCATTTAATTCTTCTTCACTTTCACTCAGGATAGCAATGTAATCAGCGAATCGTATCATTGATATCCTTTCACCTTGTATTTTAATTCCACTCCTGAACCTTTCTTTTATTTCCATCATTGCTTCCTCGATGTACAGATTGAAGAGTAGGGGCGAAAGGCTACAGCCTTGTCTTACATCCTTCTTAATACGAGCACTTCGTTCTTGATCGTCCACTCTTATTATTCCCTCTTGGTTGTTGTACATATTGTATATGACCCGTCTCTCCCTATAGCTTACCCCTACCTTTTTCAGAATCTCGAACAGCTTGCACCATTTTATATTGTCGAACGCTTTTTCCAGATCGACAAATCCTATGAAAGTGTCTTGATTTTTCTTTAGCCTTGCTTCCATTATTAGCCGTAACGTCAGAATTGCCTCTCTCGTAGATTAGGAACCTGCAGCGCTAATTAACTCCTTGCCTGCCCTATGCCAGGGGCATGCTCATAGGGTTTAGCTCTATGAGCCAGGCACCCAAGTAGGTTTATATTATCACTGGCACATATGTAACGCTGCAGGCAGTTAACACTAATCACTCGTAGTTATTAGAAATTATGCTAACACTAGAAGTAGTCTGCCCATTAAACAAAAATGTGGTACAGTCTGTAGTAAATTAAATATGTAGTAGCTGCTATTATAATAACATTATAGAAAATTAATACCCACTAATCATTAAGGTGGTGGGTTACTTTGTATAATTATTATTATGGAAATAGAGAATTTTTTTAAAAAAATTGAAGAGGAAGTAGAAGAAGATGTAATAGGAGATATGATCTGCGTGAAGAGTTTGACAGAGCACTGAAAGACCTAAGTCGAAACAAGGCCCCGGGAGTAGACAACATTCCACTAGAACTGCTGATAGTCTTGGGAGAGCCAGCCCTGACAAAACTCTACCATCTGGTGAGCAAGATGTATGAGACAGTCGAAATACCCTCAGACTTCAAGAAGAATATAATAATTCCCATTCCAAAGAAAGGAGGTGTTGACAGATGTGAAAATTACCGAACTATCAGTTTAATCAGCCACAGCTGCAAAATACTAACACGAGTTCTTTACAGACGAATGGAAAAAGTGGTAGAAGCCGACCTCGGGGTAGATCAGTTTGGATTCCGTAGAAATATTGGAACACGTGAGGCAATACTGACCCTATGACTTATCTTAGAAGCTAGATTAAGGAAAGGCGATCCTACGCTTATAGCATTTGTAGACTTAGAGAAAACTTTTGACAATGTTGAGTGGAATACTCTCTTTCATATTCTGAAGGTGGCAGGGGTAAAATACAGACGATTTTCTCCTTGCGGGATGAGTTTCCTAATGTTTCTCGTAGTGTTTTATATGGCATTTTGACCGAGCAGTCGAATTACCGAAAATTGTGCGCACTTTGGGTGCTAAAAATGTTGACGGATGTGCACAAAACCAAACGTTTATACAGTGCATTGACTTTCCTTCAGCGGTACCACAACGACGGTGATGATTTCTTAAGCCAAAATGTTACGGGCGATGAAACATGGGTGGCCTACGTCACATCAGAATCAAAGCAACAGTCCATGGAAGTTGAGCAAGGGCATCGTTTTGCTGCAAGACAATGCCCGTCCGCATGTGGCGAATCAGACCAAGGATCACATCACATCTTTCCGATGGAAAACTCTAGATCATCCTCCGTACAGCCCCGATCTTGCGCCCAGTGACTACCATCTGTTCCTGCACTTGAAGAAACACCTGGGCGGTCAGCGTCTTCAAGACGATGAAGTCAAAACAGTGGTGATGCAGTGGTTAACAAGTCAGGCGGCAGACTTCTACGAGGAGGGTATTCAAAAACTGGTACAACGTTATGACAAGTGCCCCAATATTGACGGAAATTATGTAGAAAAGTAGATTAAGGTACAGCCTTTCATGTAAAAATAAAATTATTGAGATATCTTAGCACGTCTTTTTTTTTAATTTCAAAATGGCATTTGCTTAAAAAACACGCCTCGTAGTTAAATTTTAAAGAAATAAAGAGGCGTCGGCACTCAGCCGGTACATTCGAACGTTTAGTGTCGAGCTTGCCGAGTTCCCGACGACGTAGCGTAGTAGCGTGGAGAATGCTCGCGGGAGAGTTTTTCCGAACGTGCAGAGCAACATGTAGCATGTGAGGTGTTCTGACACGCGTTTGAATGTGCACCAGTGAGATAGAACAACGCCACCTACGCCAGGCGCACGCCATCTCTCTTCAGTACAGAGTGGCGAGATGGCTCTAAAGCCTATGGGACTCAACATCTGAGGCCATCAGTCCCCTAGACTTAGAACTACCTAACCTAAGGACATCACACACATCCATGCCCGAGGCAGGATTCGAACGTAACGGTCGCGCGGTACCAGACTGAAGCGCCTAGAACCGCTCGGCCACTCCGGCCGGCAGAGTGGCGAGACACCATATTGAGGCCCATATGTACGCTGCTGGTCACCCAAAATGCAACACCCAGTAGAAAGCACCCAGGTCAGGTGAAATCTGCAGCACGCGTTTGCGGGCATTACTAGCGACTCTTGCGAGCGGTGTGTCGGGGGAGGGGGGGGGGGGGGGGGGGGGGGGGAACAGATGGCCGTATTGCTCGATCGCGCGGTTGTTTTGAGTAAGCAGTATCTGTACGCGTCACAAGCGAGCGTCATTCGTGCACGTTTCGGAGTTCGACAGAGGAAGAATACCTGCCTCTAGCACTCCGTCTTCAGGCCAAGAGTGGCCTACCGGGACCATCCGACCGCCGTGTCATCCTCAGTGGAGGATGATAGGAAGGGCGTGGGGTCAGCACACTGCTCTCCCGGTCGTTATGATGGTATTCTTGACCGAAGCCGCTACTATTCGGCCGAGTAGCTTCTCAATTGGCATCACGAAACTGAGTGCACCCCGAAAAATGGCAACAACGCATGGCGGCCTGGATGGTCACCCATCCAAGTGCCGATCACGCCCGACACCGCTTAACTTCGGTTATCTCACGGGAACCGATGTATCCGCTGCGGCAAGGCCGTTGCCACCAGCTGCCTATAGGGACTGCGAATTATCGTTCAGAGAAATCGGTGATCGTGTCGAACGGAACCGAGCAACTCTGATGCTGATGGGTAATCGCTTGATGTGGGGGGGACGGCGGACCGACGGAACTGATTGCACACTCCTTGTTCACACGTGATGACAGCCGTACTGTGCGCGCGGCAGTGGTCTGTCACTGTGCCACGTCACGAATGTGTCACGACGAATTCGGTTGGTTGCGCAACGAGCAGTGACCGCGCGCACCATCCGGCGTCGTCTGCAGCAGTATCGACTGTCCGCAGGCCGTCCAGTGCTGTATTTACCAAAGTCAACAGCCGAGGCGTTTGCGCTGTCAATGGTGCGATGAACGACGGCCGTGGACAGACGAATGGAACGACATTGTTTTTACACTACTGGCCATTAAAATTGCTACACGAAGAAGAAATACAGATGATAAACGGGCATTCATTGGACAAATATATTATACTAGAACTGACGTGTGATTACATTTTGACGCAATTTGAGTGCATAGATCCTGAGAAATCAGTACCCAGAACAACCACCTCTGGCCCTAATAACGGCCTTGATACGCCTGGGCATTGAGTCAGACAGAGCTCGGATGGCGTGTGCAGGTACAAAATGGCTCTGAGCACTATGGGACTTAACATCTGAGGTCATCAGTCCCCTAGAACTTAGAACTACTTAAACCTAACTAACCTAAGGACATCACACACATCCATGCCCGAGGCAGAATTCGAATCTGCGACCGTAGCGGTCGCGCGGTTCCAGACTGAAGCGCCTAGAACCGCTCGGCCACCAGTGGCCGGCGTTGCCGTGTTCTCCTCGACAGTGTAGAGACGCTGCGTTTGCGTCCGGTGTGGTGCGAAAACGCGACAGCCCTGGCACGACGCTGGCTGCACGCTGACGTCACGCATTCCTTCAGCGTGCGTACACGGCCGCCGGCGACCGTTGCACCTGCGTTGGTCAACATCTGGCCTTCCAGCTCCAGCGTTCTCTCCTCTCGCTGCCAGAGCTGCGCCACGCCGCTTCTGCACTGGCGGCAGCACAGCTTCGGTAGCGCGGCGGGCTCTTCTGACCAAATACAGGGTGTTACAAAAAGGTACGGCCAAACTTTCAGGAAACATTCCTCACACACAAATAATGTAAAGATGTTATGTGGACATGTGTCCGGAAACGCTTAATTTCCATGTCAGAGCTCGTTTTAGTTTCGTCAGTATGTACTGTACTTCCTCGATTCACCGCCAGTTGGTCCAATTGAACGAAGGTAATGTTGGCTTCGGTGCTTGTGTTGACATGCGACTCATTGCTCTACAGTACTAGCATCAAGCACATCTGTACGTTGCATCGACAGGTTAGTGTTCATCACGAACGTGGTTTTGCAGTCAGTGCAATGTTTACAAATGCGGAGTTGGCAGATGCCCATTTGATGTATGGATTAGCACGGGGCAATAGCCGTGGCGCGGTACGTTTGTATCGAGACAGATTTCCACAACGAAGGTGTCCCGACAGGAAGACGTTCGAAGGAATTGATCGGCGTCTTAGGGAGCACGGAACATTCCAGCCTATGACTCGCGACTGGGGAAGACCTAGAATGACGAGGACACCTGCAGTGGACGAGGCAATTCTTCGTGCAATTGACGATAACCCTAATGTCAGCGTCAGAGAAGTTGCTGCTGTACAAGGTAACGTTGGCCACGTCACTGTATGGAGAGTGCTACGGGAGAACCAGTTGTTTCCGTACCATGTACAGCGTGTGCAGGCACTATCAACAGCTAATTGGCTCCACGGGTACACTTCTGCGAATGGTTCATCCACCAATGTGTCAATCCTCATCTCAGTGCAAATGTTCTCTTTACGGTTGAGGCTTCATTCCAACGTGATCAAATTGTAAATTTTCACAGTGTGTGGGCTGACGAGAATCCGCACGCAATTGTGCAATCACGTCATCAACACAGATTTTCTGTGAACGTTTGGGCAGGCATTGTTGGTGATGTCTTGATTGGGCCCCGTGTTCTTCCACCTACGCTCAATGGAGAACGTTATCATGATTTCATACGGGATACTCTACCTGTGCTGCTAGAACATGTGCCTTTACAAGTACCATAGAACATGTGGTTCATGCACGATGGAGCTCGTGCACATTTTAGTCGAAGTGTTCGTACGCTTCTCAACAACAGATTCGGTGACCGATGGATTGCTAGAGGCGGACCAATTCCGTGGCCTCCACGCTCTCCTGACCTCAACCCTCTTGACTTTCATTTATGGGGGCATTTGAAAGCTCTTGTCTAAGCAACCCAGGTACCAAATGTAGAGACTCTTCGTGCTCGTATTGTGGACGGCTGTGATACAATACGCCATTCTCCAGGGCTGCATCAGCGCATCAGGGATTCCATGCGACGGAGGGTGAATGCATGTATCCTCGCTAACGGAGGACATTTTGAACATTTCCTCTAACAAAGTGTTTGAAGTCACGCTGGTACTTTCTGTTGCTGTGTGTTTCCATTCCATGATTGTGATTTGAAGAGAAGTAATAAAATGAGTTCTAACATGGAAAGTAAGCGTTTTCGGACACATGTCCACATAACATATTTTCTTTCTTTGTGTGTGAGGAATGTTTCCTGAAAGTTTGGCCGTAGCTTTTTGTAACACCCTGTATATTGCGCCAGAGTTCGGCGCCACGCTTCGCCATACATATATGAACATCGCCACAAATAATCCGATTTATCTTAACCGTTCATTACACACTTTTCTTTAGAAGTTAAAATACTTTTTTTGTTTTGTATTTCAAATTGTTCAAGGATGTCAGGAAAAATGTTGAAAAAAGAATAAGATAGAAGTATTATTACGCACTACTGCACACATGCAAACGAAATTGATTTGTATACTACTCACATATTTATTAGTAGAAATACAAGATGAACGGAGCAGAATACTCTGCAAAGGTTGTAGAAGCACTACAAATTTTTTGTATTCACGTGTTCATCCATCCAACTACTAACAATCACCGCCGAAGGAGAGCAATGTCAGCCTGACTTACAATGCTACTCACAGCAACACATATTATACTAAAATGTAGACTTTCACGGTCGGAAATATCATGTCCATTATAATTATCCAGGCTGTTATGCCGTGGTCGGTTGATGAATTTTGTCTCAATTCCCAACGTTTCGTCTCCGACTGCGGGAGACATCTTCAAGGTGGTCCGTAGGTCAATCGAAGGTAGCGAGCCAGTGGGTGTGTTGGACCTTCCATCGACCTACGGACCCCCTTGGAGGTGTCTCCCGCAGTCGGAGACGAAACGTTGGGAATTGAGACACGGAATAACAGCCCGGATAATTATAATGGTCAGCAAGACACATTGTCGCGTCATACACTCAGTAACGCATTCTAGTGGCAGAATCTTATCAGTTACCGTCATAATACAGCATAGCACATCAGCAAACCAGTTTCAAGCGTTAAACTTCAAGAACAACGGCGAAAAGAGAGTTGAAACTTTGCCTCGCACATCTGCAAAGGGACCGACGACCATAGCAGTCTGGTCCCTTTAATCCCCCAAACCAACCAACCAACATCTGCAAAGCAATGCAGTGAAGGGTTAAATACATTAATGCAAAAAAATTTGTACAGTACGTCGATTTTCATCCGATGACTGCGCATGCCAGATGGGGAATTCTGATAATGCTTTCAAGGTCGTCCGCTAACAGATAGCGCAGTGGCATAGCTATGAGAGCGTCATCTGTATCTACCCTTTAATAGGGAACGCTCACAGCCAGAGGGCTCGGTGTGGCGCAGACACGTGAAGCAAGCAGGCAGGCAACCGTACCACAGCGACGCACTCCGATTGGCGGGATGGCCCTCTCTGAGAAATGCCACACAGGGTGGACGTGCTGCATCAGTTGTGTAACGATGCTGGTGGAGGTGGTCACGTGAACATTCTCACACCCACAGACGAGTTTCTGCACGTCCACACAGCACATACACCCACCAGGATTGTCGTATTGCAAGGGTGGCAGTGGCAGATCGTACAGCTAACACAGCACGGATAAGTGGGCTTGTGAGCCCAGATGTGTCAACAAGAAATATTGCGAACCGGTTATTAGCAGTCGTCTCTCCGGAATCTTTCACATGGAGAGACATACCATGTACTGCTTGGGAATGTAAAGTTACTTTCCACACAGGCAGTAGGATGCCCAGCCTAAAGTCAGCCGCTCACCATGAGTCAGACGCTGTCTGTAGCCGTCCCTCTGCGGTTCAGTCGCTACTTGCACTCTTTTTGTAACCAAAGAGAAAAGGTGTCTCTTCCGCCAGCTCCGCCGTACCGAAGCCTATCTTCTCCGCCTTCGCTGCCGTTGAGGCATTCACCGTATCCCTGGCAAGGAGCCCTCACGAACACTGAACTTGAATGTTGGAAAGAGAGACGACTGATACACAATCTATCTTTACACCAGAAAGTGAGGATAAGGATTGGAAATGAAATGTCGGAAGGAAGCAGCATTGGACGAGGTGCTAAGACAAGGTTGTTACCTTTCCCCCACTGTTGTTTAACGTATACCTTGAAGAGATTATTGCGAAAAGTGTAGATGGGAAAAGAGGAATATGTATTGGTCGAAAGAGAACAGAATGTATAAGATTTGCTGATGACATGGTATTAGTGGCAGAAAGTGAGCGGACAGTGAATAACATGCTCAAAGATTTGAAAGAAGCTTGTGTGGAATATGGGATGCAAATAAACACAGCAAAAACAGAGAGTATGGTCATCAGTACAAGACGCAGAGTGTCCAATATTAAAATAGGACAGTCTACCATTAGCCAAGTAAGTGAATTTAAATATCTCGGAAGCACAATAACTGAAGACTAGAGATGTCACCACGAGGTGAAAACTCGAATTGCCATAGCAAAGGAGGCATTCAACAGAAAGAGGAGACTCTTATGTGGCAAATTAGATAAAGGATTAAGGAAAAGGCTTGGCAAATGTTTTGTCTGGAGTGTGGCACTATATGGGGCAGAAACATGGACTCTGAGACGAGAGGATGAAAAAAGGTTAGAAGCATTTGAGATGTGGATGTGGAGAGAATGGAGAGAATAAGCTGCATGGAAGGAGTGAGTAATGAAA
Source organism: Schistocerca serialis cubense (assembly GCF_023864345.2). NCBI lineage: Eukaryota > Metazoa > Arthropoda > Insecta > Orthoptera > Acrididae > Schistocerca > Schistocerca serialis. The sequence continues at coordinate 22,967,036 of NC_064649.1, read as the reverse complement.
GAGTATTGGAAAGGGTTGGTGAGAGAAGATGTCTGCTGAAGGTTGTAAGAGAAAGGAAAAAGAACTGGTTGGGATATTCATTGAGAAGGGAATGCTTGATGCTTTGGAAGGATTGGTTTGTGGGAGAAGACTGAGAGGAAGAAGAAGATACAAGGTGATAGACGACATAAAGGGAAGAGGAAATTATGCAGACCTGAAGTGAATGGCAGAAGACCGGACAGCCTGGAGAACTACCAAGTGAAAACCTGCCTTTAGGCAGAACACTGATGACGATGATCATGCTGGTTATTAGCAGTGAGGCTACTGGCACGCACAACTCTAGCCCATGATCCACTCACGCCACAGCATCGAGGTGTACGGCTCGACTGGTGCCGTCAGAGGATCACTTGGAAGGCGGAATGGCGCGCCGTGGTCTTCAGCGATGAAAGCAGATTCTACTTGCACACAAGCGATGGTCGTTTTCGCGTTGAGTGCATTCATCCTGCAGACTCCTAACTAAGGTACGAGCATATGGGATTGGTTGCCAAATATGTGGGTGGCTCGAAGACTTCTTAAGTAACAGAACCCAGTACGTTGTCCTCGATGGTGAGTGTTCATCGGAGGTGAGGGTATCATCTGGAGTGCCCCAGGGAAGTGTGGTAGGTCCGCTGTTGTTTTCTATCTACATAAATGATCTTTTGGATAGGGTGGATAGCAATGTGCGGCTGTTTGTTGATGATGCTGTGGTGTACGGGAAGGTATCGTCGTTGAGTGACTGTGGGAGGATACAAGATGACTTGCACAGGATTTGTGATTGGTGTAAAAAACGGCAGCTAACTCTAAATATAGATAAATGTAAATTAATGCAGATGAATAGGAAAAAGAATCCTGTAATGTTTGAATACTCCATTAGTAGTGTAGTGCTTGACACAGTCACGTCGATTAAATATTTGGGCCTAACATTGCAGAGCGATATGAAGTGGGACGAGCATTTAATGGCAGTTGTGGGGAAGGCGGATAGTCGTCTTCGGTTCATTGGTAGACTTTTGCGAAGATGTGGTTCATCTGTAAAGGAGACCGGTTATGAAACACTAATACGACCTACTCTTGAGTACTGCTCGAGCGTTTGGGATCCCTATCAGGTCGGATTGAGAAAGGACATAGAAGCAATTCAGAGGCGGGCTGCTAGATTTCTTATTGGTATGTTTGATCATCACGCGAGTGTTACGGAAATGCTTCAGGAACTCGGGTGGGAGTCTCTGGAGGAAAGGAGGCGTTCTTTTCGTGAATCGCTACTGAGGAAATTTAGAGAACCAGCATTTGAGGCTGACTGCAGTACAATTTTACTGCCACCAACTTACATTTCGCGGAAAGACCACAAAGATAAGGTAAGAGAAATTAGGGCTCGTACAGAGGCATATAGGCAGTCATTTTTCCCTCGTTCTGTTTGGGAGTGGAACAGGGAGAGAAGATGCTAGTTGTGGTACGAGGTACCCACCGCCACCCATCGTATGGTGGATTGCGGAGTATGTATGTAGATGTAGATGTAGATCCAAGACACATTCGCCCCACGACAAGCCTTATGGTCTGGGCTGTGATAAGCTACAACTTACGTTCAGTTTTGGTGTTTCTGGAGGGGTCGCTGACCAGTGTTCAGTACGTCCAGAATGTTGTTAGACCGATTCTTTTCCCATTCTTGCAACAGGAAGGTGGTAGAAGGATGAAGCCATTCGTAGCGCAATTTTGATATCAAATTGATATGCAAATTAATTAAATTGATCAATTAACCACCGCCACCCACACCCCGACCATGCCCACCCCACCCCCACCCCCAGATAACGTTTTATCAGCTCCACGTTTGCCCCAGACCTCCCCTCCCCAACCTCCCCTGTTTTGGTGGAAATTTATTTGTCCCAGGGCTGTGCCGACATCCCAAACCATCACCCACCCGGGAATAGACGGGAAATTAAAAATGGGGGTCCCTTTCCACGACTCTAACCCTGGTCCTCCTGGACAGAAAGCTTGAGTGCACCCCCCTATTAAATCGCCAGAGGCACTTGGAATTGATGGTAAATTGAAAATGGTGGTGCCCTTTCCGGGACTCGAACCCTGGTTCTGCTGGACGGGTAGCCCAAGTGCTCCCCCTAACACATGGAAACAGTCAAGATGCGGCAGAGGAAGGTTAGGTTAGTGTACTTTATCTTGGTCGAGAAACTGATGCAAAGATCGATCCTAATTATGTAATTAATCTCAAAGATCTGGCCTAACAAAAGAACCATATGCATAGTGCTACACAAAGGTGGCATAAAATCGCAATACAATGAAAAAACTGACGATACCATACAACTGGTGTTATCCTGCTGGGGAAAAAATTCGCAGTACCACTCGAAACTAGTGACAGACACACTCAAACTTTACCCTACACCTACAAGCTGGCGGGAAAAAGGCTGGGGTGTAAGGTACTACCTTTATTCTTTTTGGCGGGAAGTACGGTCAACTGAAAAGACGCTGGTGTTGGACAGAGAGGAGTTTAAAAAGTGTATTACCTGTAAGCAAACAGTATCTATTGGTGTTTGACGTCAGAATTCGCTACAGAAGCCTGCTCAGAAACCATCCTGCAGCCCATGTAATCGAAGCCAAAACACGACACCACAACCGATGAAAAAAAAAAGAAAAAATCTCACAGATTTAATTGCACTTCGAACTTCTCATGGAAAAACCAGCACTCTTAATTAACGGGTCACAATGCAGCATATGTACTGGGGAAAATCGTCATCGTAAAAGACTGCAAAGGGGGCTGTAGTTGACGTGCATTCTTCTCGACAGGCGTCCACAAACTGCCGAAAATTGAGGCCCTCTTCCTCCCTCCCTCCCTCCCTCCACAACCCCTCCCTCCATCCACCTACAGAGGGACACAGGCTTCTTGAAACAGCCAAACAGCCAGCTGCTCCATCCACCAGCTATCCACCATCTGGCTGCTGCCTTAAAGGCGCCGCCGGTCCTAGACAACACAAAAGGGTTGGGATGGATTGTTTTTGGGGAAGGAGACCAAACTGCGAGGTGATCGGTGTCATCGGATTAGGGAAGGACGAGGAAGGAAGTCTGCCGTGCCCTTTCAAAGCAACCATCCCGGCATTTGCGTGGAGCGGTTTAGGGAAATCACGGAAAACCTAAATCAGGATGGCCGTCATAAAAGGGAAATTTAGTAGCATCCAGAGAACGCTCCAGATGGCTATTTCAAAAGTCGGCTGCTTGTGAAACAGAAAGCTCGTTCCTTCGTTCTGAGCTGCACTATTTAACATCAACGAAACTCCTACAATAAAGCAACTATTAAAAAAGGGAAAAAAACATTCATGACGATGATAAATGTCCTCTTTCCATAGGCAAAGTCCGTTTTCTTTTAGTTTTATGAGCAAAATAGGTATAGTTTTTACGTTCGACTGCAGTCGCATCTCATTATTTTGTGACGTCCAGCAAAGTGTACTGTCACCGATCACAAATGATCAGCAGAGACATGACCATTCTTCGTAAAATCAGGAAGAAAGAACTTGGACTATTTCGATGTGAAAACTACCGATCACCACAGAATGTCCTCGTTATTTCAAAACCGTCATCAGAGTAGAGAAAAAACGATAATTTAAGCTCCAAAGAAAAAATAATAATAATCTATATTTAGCAATTTATTTTCGCTTGTTGAATAAATTACACGACCTGAGAGCCTTTTGCGTTCAGTGTTTGTAATTAAACTGTCATGCACATGAAATAACATTAGAGAATACAATCTTTCATTGCCGGCCAGAGTGGGCGAGCGGTTCTAGGCGCCACCGTCTGGAACCACGCGACCGCTACGGTCGCAGGTTCGAATCCTGCCTCGGGCATGGATCTGTGTGATGTCCTTAGGTTAGTTAGCTTTAAGTAGTTGTACGTTCTAGGGGACTGATGACCTCAACAGTTAAGTCCCATAGTGCTCAGAGCCATTTGAACCATTTTGAACAATCTTTCGTGCCATTGGCTCACGTGTTGGAAGAAACACAATCATTTTACATTCGACAACAGCAACCTATAATTCAAAAGAATGTAGCTGTTTTGTAATCTGACAGGTCCCCTTTTGCCAATGCGATACGATATGATACTAGCGTTTACGAAACAAATCGTGAGAGCCTGTCTCGCCCTATGTAGTTGGGAGATTCAAATTTCGTTACCAGATATCGCCGCCACGAAAAAAAAATGCTTTTTAAGAATCATTCCTTGCGCCCTTGCCATCTCTTCCACCCGCCAGGCCGCGCGTCATTGATATCAATTTGATAGGCTAATTAATTAGGTCGATCATGAGAGTGCTATTTTTAAGACCTTCTGCATCCTGTGGGGGAAGAGAACGAGCTGAGTTAATGCGGCAGGAGCGCGTTTTGACCACTCAATGGATATGGGAACATTGTGTCAGCCGGCCGGAGTGGCCGTGCGGTTCTAGGCGCAACAGTCTGGAGCCGAGCGACCGCTACGGTCGCAGGTTCGAATGCTGCTTCGGGCATGGATGTGTGTGATGTCCTTAGGTTAGTTAGGTTTAATTAGTTCTAATTTCTAGGCGAGTGATGACCTCAGAAGTAAAGTCGCATAGTGCTCAGAGCCATTTGAACCATTTGAACATTGTGTCATAGCTCCGCCAACCGTGTACAGTGTGTAAGTCCAGCGCCAAACAAAGCTTTCCCGCGCAACACGAGGTAGTAGAAGAGATAGTACGAGCAGTTACGGTGGTGTTTCTCGTTGGGAAAATTAGGAAGACTACACGTCATAAATGGCATGGAGGAAGGACGAAGATTTTGCTACTGCATTGCGACACATCTCCAGACTACATACAGGTAATCCGAAGGAGATCTGTGTCTCTCGGGGTCCATTCACGTCTATTTCGCAAGCATTCTATCATCGTTATTCTGTACCATCCAACAGAGAAAAATTACTAACTATAAAAGCTCCGCTAACTTCATCCGATAGACTTTTATCACATCTCTCTCTTCCGATATATCGAAAACGAATACCGTCTACGTGCCGGCATCGAGGATATGCGGGATCCTATTAAATATATGGGTATTCCATTGGAGCAGGTGGCCAGCGATCGAAATCGCTTGCACAGACCAGCGTAAAGTTTCGTAACGTGTACTGTAAGAGAACCCTGCGCTTGCATGGGACCTGTGGTAGTAATAGAAAACACGCTGACAGCTGCGAACCACCTGCATCCCTTCATGCTTGGTGCCTTCGCCGACAGCGGTGTCATCTTTCAGCAGTATAATTGCCCGTGTCTCGGAGCCAGAACCGTGTTACAGTGGTTTCAAGAGCATTATAGCGAACTCACGTCCATGTCTCGGCGACCAAATTCGCCTGATGTAAATCCTAAGAAACCCATCTGGATCGCTATCGGCCGCCATCACCGCGTACGCAAGTTAGCGGCGCGTTATTTATGCAAATTACGTGACCTGTGCGTAGACGTCTAACGCCACATACCTCCAAAAACCTACCAACAAACTGTCGGATCCGTGATAAGCAGATCAATGATGTATTTCGTTCGAAAGACTAATAAACAAGCTACTAAGTGGGTGGTGATAATGTTTTGGCTCATCAGTGTAATTGTAGCTTTCTTCTGTAGTGCTCAATCCAAGGATTGGTTTGCAACAGCTACAATGGCAGCTTGTCTCCATTCTGTGCGTCTCTCAGCTTTTCTCTTCATTTCTTTATAGGTGCTACACCCCACATCTTTCACGATTTGATCCATGTACCTCAGTCGTGGTCTTCCTCTTGGTCTTTTTCCCTCGACATATCCCTCTATGATTGTGTTCAGGAGTCCTTTATGTCTTAATAGATGGCCTGTAAATTGCACTCTTCTTTTAACAATGAAACTCCAGAAGCTTCTCTTCTCACCTGCTCTTTCCAGAACCACTTCGTTTGTGACCTTGTCGATACATTTTATTTTGAGGATGCGTCTATAGCACCACATTTCAAAAGAATTTAGCATCTGCTGTTTTCTCTGTCCCGAGAGTCCATGTTTCACACCCATAGCATGCCACACTCCACACATATGATTCCAAAAATCTTTTCCTGATTTCAAGGCTGATGCTCTTAGATGTTAATATGTTTTTCTTCTTGTTAAAAGCAGCCTTTGCTTGAGCTATTCTACTTCTCACTTCTGCCTTGCTCCTTCCATCCCTGGTAATATTACTGCCCAGATAAGTAAATTTATCAACTTGTTCAAGCAGTTCATTGCCTACATGAACTTGGACTTTCACTTGATCTTCTTTGTCGCATGCCATTACTTTTGTTTTTGCTTTATTAATTCTCATATTATATTCTTCACCCATAACTTTATCCATTCTATTCAGTAGGACTACAAGATCTTCTTCACTTTCAGCTAGTACAGCTATATCATCGGCATATCTTATCATATCTATTCGTTGGCCATGAATTACTACACCTGTCTGTGAATTTTCCCTTACTTTTTTCAGCGCCTCTTCAATGTATACGTTAAAGATAACAGGGGATAGTGCGCAACCTTGTCGGACACCTTTCCGTATCTGCACCTCTTCTTGTTTTGTCCGTCCACGGACTAGGAATGTGAAATTAAACTAAGGCTAATGTAATACAGTGCAATGAGTAGAACAAAGATCACATTAAAAACATTTACTAAAAATTTGTGATGTGTGTCTTACTGCATAGTACATTTAATACGTAAGTACAGTTACTATTAATTGATAAATCATCTGCTCTCGCAGATAACACGATAACAGAGCAAAACTTCATCACCCAGTTACAGCGTCATAACTTTGGGAAAGAAAAACAGAGGCCAAGTGTTCCGAATCTTGCGGACGTTCAACATGCAGTACTTCGAGGGACGCCGGCCAATTTACCGCGCCCTTACTACAGCGAGTCTGCTTGGAGGCTCATCACACAGTACTTTATGTAAGTTACTGATTACAAATAAGATCGGTACATACGCGGCCCCAAAAAAGTCAGTATTGGCTCTTCAGCAAAAAAGTATGGCTGCCGCTTCTTCAATGTAAGATCATACCTCTTAATGAGCTGATTATGACAGTGTGTACCACGCACCAGGTTAGCTATTTAGTGATAAAAATTATGAATTACATGAACGTATGGTGTCTGTTCTTTCGGACATCTCTGAGAAAACGGACACCATGCATTCAAATGACTGGTTCACCTCAAAGGGCAATGAATCCTCAACCTTCAGCGCAAATTTACGTTCGATCTCCGGCGGGAATCTCAAAAGTAGCGAGCGTGGACGGGAAGTGCGGTTACGTGGGAGTGTGGGGTCAGCCGGGGAGCGTGCCGAGATGCTGATGTCCCATGCTCTTCGACAGAGCGTAGGGGAACGATGCGGGAAACCCGCACCGCTGTACTAGGCAAGGTCCTAATGGAGGTGGTTTGCCATTGCCTTCCTCCGACCGCAATGGGGATTAATCATGATGACGAAGACACCACCCAGTCATCTCGAGGCAGGTGAAAATCCCTGACCCCGCCGGGAATCGAACCCGGGACCTCGTGCTCGGGAAGCGAGAACGATACCGCGAGACCACGAGCTGCGTGCCGAGACAGGTCGCGCATTTGCGGCAAAACTCTCGTCCGGGTGGCCCAGTGGTTCACGCACCAGCCTGCTAAGCCGAAGGTCCCGGGTTCGAATCCCGTGGCAGCGCGCATTTTCGCTCGTCGCCGCTGATTCCGCATAAAGTCCCGATGTAGCTGGTATCAACACTTCCTTCCCTTTCCTTTCCCTCCCCTCCATTTCAATTTAAATAAATAGATTATGGAATCTGATTTGTATTTCATATCTTGTCTTTTATTTGCCGGAGTATGTTTGCATTAAATTTTGGTTTACCACACTTTCTTAACCTAGCTACACGGTTTAAAAAATATTTTCTGCGAAGCAATACTGTCAAATGCTGTAGAGTTGGCCGTTAGGGTGAAGTTGACCGGAAAAAAAACTATATATGAAGGTAGTATCTGTTCCCGAGAGAACAGTTACTGTTGATGACCATGCAGCTTTCGTTAGAATGAAATGATAATTAAATGGACACCCTAGCTGCAAACAGGCGTTGATATACTTCATTGGGAACATGTTGAAAACGTGTGCCCCGACCGGGATTCGAACCCGGGATCTCCTGCTTACATGGCAGACGCTCTATCCATCTTTTTTTTTTTTTTTAAATCTCATTTTGTTCTCTTTCGTTCGTTGTATCTGCTCAGGGCGGACGTCGTAAGACACCCGTTTCGGTTCGTTGTTGATCGGTGAACTCAGTTTTTTTTATTACAGAGGGCAGCTAACCCTCTGACCGAACACGCTGAGCTACCGTGCCGGCAATATTGCATGATGAAAATCCATCTGAGCCACCGAGGGCACAGAGGATAGTGCGCCTGCAGGGACTTGTCCCTTGCACGCTCCCCGTGAGACCCACATTCCCAACATGTCCACACCACTACATTCATAGTGGCGCACATTTTCAACATGTCCCAAATGAAGTTTATCAACGCCTGTTTGCAGCTAGGGTGTCCATTTAATTATCATTCATTTAAAAAAAAATTGTAAGTTAAATAACTACGCATCGGTGATGAAAATTCTTTTAGTTTAGCTTTTATATTAACTGTTGGAAAGTTCTTATTTCGCGGCCATGACAAAACCTACAGTATTCAGAACCTCTGTCTGAGTACTACTCCGCCGGCCGAAGTCGCCGTGCGGTTAAAGGCGCTGCAGTCTGGAACCGCGAGACCGCTACGGTCGCAGGTTCGAATCCTGCCTCGGGCATGGATGTTTGTGATGTCCTTAGGTTAGTTAGGTTTAACTAGTTCTAAGTTCTATGGGACTAATGACCTTAGCAGTTGAGTCCCATAGTGCTCAGAGCCATTTGAACCATTTTTTTGAGTACTACTCCTTTTCGGAAGAACTGACTTTTTAAAACTTTTTAAATGAACGAAAACTTTCACTCGTGTGACTGGCATGAACCAACTCATGTGCGTAGGTTTTATATATTTCGTGCATTGACCCTTCACAACGGCAGCTTGAGCAATAACATCTATTATTCTTATCTATTTATAGACACACAAATAAAACTTTGCAAATTATTGGTGGAATTGATGTGAAGTTAACCGTCTTTTCACACCACTCCACTTGACAGTATATCGAAATATTGCAGGTTTAGATGTGTGCGTGGCAGTCATACGAAAACTGAACGAATGCCACGTAGGGACCGCGGAATGCTTCCATCACCACACACGTTGAGACATTTACCCCACTGGCAGACTACACGATCAGTTCCTGTACAGCAGAACGCGGTCGGCCGCTAACGAATCCTCGGCCGCACCGCCGCACGGGATTAGCCGAGCGGTCTGAGGCGCTGCAGTCATCGACTGTGTGGCTGGTTCCGGCGGAGGGCATGGGTGTGTGTGTTTGTCCTTAGGATAATTTAGGTTAAGTAGTGTGTAAGCTTAGGGACTGATGAGCTTAGCAGTTAAGTCCCAAAAGATTTCACACCCATTTGAGCATTTTTTTGAATTCGGCCGCAGCCACTCTTGTATTTCCTCGTCCAACTGAAACCGACGTCTACGCTCGTCTTTCTTCGGGTCGACAAACTTGTGAAAATCGCACAGTGAAAAACCCGGGCTGTACGGAGGATGTTGCAGTATTTTCCAACCAGCAGGATGATTCCGTCCGACAGCGTTGCTGGAGTATTTGACTTAGTGGCGCCTCACAGTTTCTGCAAAATGTTATCATAGCGCTGCGCATTGATTGTGACCCCATTCGAGGAACTTGACGGCAGGGACCCTGCAGTCGAAGGAGGTCGTCATGACCATGCCGGAACTGGTATGAGCCGCTTTGGCGTGGGAGGTGTGGGATATTTCCACTGTTGGTTATGCCATTTCCTCTCGGGCCGTCCGACTCATCCCCACGCTGTCAATCGGACGAAGGCTGCGCTTCAGGGATTTGCCTGAGAAACACGGCAACGTCCTCTGTACCGGCCAGGTCGTACTACAACATGTGATTTTCTCCTTTGGCGACCTGAAGAAGGACGTGCGTGCATGTCGATTTCAGTCGAACCAAGAAATAGAAGACTGTATGCGGCCGATCGCATTCTACGAAACAGGAATTACGAGGGTGAGTCAAATGAAAACCTTAAATTTGTAATAACAAATCCAAATTTCGCGCCGTTATCCTCAAGTTGGTAAGCGTGCTACAAACAGCATGCAGAATGGCCTGTAGGTGGCAGCACAGTGCAAATGCACACATACCGTCGCAGTATCAGTATAATAAAGATGGCCGCGCCACTTGCTGCTTGCACCATGGAAGTACAGCGTTCTGTTATTCGGTTTTTGCGCAGTGAAGGTGTGAAACATATTGAAATTCATCGACGAATGAAGGTTCAGTACGGTGATGCATGTTTGTCACAGCAGCAAGTCTACGAATGGAGTAGGAAGTTCGCAAATGGTGTGACTTGAGTGGAAGATGCTCCTCGTCCAGGTCAGGCACAACGAGTTGTGACTACACAGAACACTTCAGCAGTTGAAGCCGTAGTGAAGGAAAACCGCCGAGTGACACTGAATGACATTGCAGCATGTTTACAGATTAGTCATGGGTCAGCACACCACATTGTGCATGATGTGCTACAGTTTCACAAAGTGTCTGCAAGATGGGTGCCACGGCAGCTGACTCCTGAAATGAGAGAACGGTGTGTTGATGCTTGTGAAGAACTTCTTCGGCGCTTCGAACGAGAAGGTGATGGCTTCCTTGCAAGAATCGTTACTGGGGACGAAACCTGGGTTCACTTCCACCAACCGGAAACGAAGAGAGCGAGCAAGGAATGGCGCCATTCCTCATCACCAAAACCAAAGAAGTTTCGAACAGAACCATCAGTAGGGAAGGTTATGCTGACTCTCTTTTGGGACGAAAAAGGCGTCATTTTGGAGCATTACATACCTAGAGGGACCACTGTCGCCAGTGCATCATACACAGATCTCCTAAAAAAATCATCTGCGGCCCCCAATCAAATCAAAATGACGTGCTGTCAGCAGGTGTCCTTTTCCAACATGACAAACCAAGGCCCCACACTGCCCGTACAACAGTTGCAACAATCACAGACCTGCATTTTGAGTGTCTTCCTCATCCACCACACTCACCAGACCTTTTCCCAAATGATTTCCATATTATTGGACCACTCAAAGACGCAATGGGAGGAAAGGATTTCCATATTATTGGACCACTCAAAGACGCAATGGGAGGAAAGAAGTTCCGTTCTGATGAAGAGGTACGCCACGCTGTGCAAGAGTGGTTGCCCGGACTAAAAAAAATAAATAAAAAAAAATAAATTGTTTTCTAAAGCGATTTATACACTTTGTAAGCGCTGGAGGACTTGCATTGAGCTTGGGGGAGATTATGTTGAAAAGTGATACAGCTTTGTACCACTTCTGCACAACAGATAATATTTAAAAAAGTATTTAAGGTTTGAATCAACCTCGTAATAGTCCCGATTCCCAGTGGTATAATTGTCTTAACGATTATGGTGATTGCATTTGAACGGTGGCTAGTCGGTTTTGATTTGACTGCCTTATTTAGTACGAGCGAGACGTTGGATTAGTAGTTATTGCCGTGCAGCGAACTCAGGACGAAGATGCAATCAGTTTAAGTGAGGGTGTTGAGAGGACTTGTGCAAACTCGGGCGGGAATCTTCAGCGACCAAGTTCCGGAGCGCCTCTGCGTCAACCGAAGCTCGCTCGTTCTGCCGCTGGCGGTGACACCTAGCGGCGCACAAAGGCGGCAATTTCCGCGGAAGCCGCTATTCAGCTGTCACCAGCACGCGGCGCGCCCAGGGGGGCAGGCAGTTGTTCGCGCAAGCGCGCTACGTCACAGGCGGCGCACCGAACCGCGTCTCGCGATTGGCCGATGGGCGGACGGCGCCGTTTCCACAAGCTGAACCAGAGGAAATAGGCATCTGTAACATCCGCACATGGAGGTAAAAACGAGGAGTTGTCACAAACTTTAAGCCGTCCCAAGTGAAGATCCGCCAAAACATTCGCTTCTGGTGGTTGATTCCGTGTAGTCGTGAAGTCTTCTGATAAAAAATGCCGGCTTGTGTCGCTTACGGGTGTACTAATCGTTCTGATTGTTGTCTAAAGATTAAACAAATTACATTTCATTCGTAAGTGGACTTATTTAAGCGCTATTTTCTTATATATATTGAAATTCTGATGCACTGTAAAGTTTTACAGTACGGTTTTATATCTGTGATTTGACGTTAGATTTTCTATCAGTCCAACGCGAAAAGCTCTCTGGAGGCGAGCAATACACTTGGTTTTCACTGTTTGGTTATTCCCAAGTGACTGAAATGTTCTGGCAATAAATATCCTGGAAATGGAGACTAATGTTTTAAAATACAATAATTTAATGTAAAGATAATGTAACTACATGTAGTTAATTAAATCTTCAGTAAAATGTGTGGAACACCTGTTACAGTGGTTAAATTACAAGTACTTAAAGGGTTACATATTTGTTAAAGCAAAGTTCCCTATCTAAGGCCAGGCTATTTAGATCATTACGTTAATCAGTGTGTTGTCGTTTTACCCTGTAAATTGCTGTGGTACGTACAATTTAAAAACAAAGCAGATGTGTAAACTACAATGGGCCTGCCGATCTTAAATTCAGTTCTTTTCCTTCGTAGTTTAACGAATCTTTCACTTGGTTGACATGACAGCTGGGGTGTTTATATCGTCCCTGCATACTTCAGTGGGACACCAAAGGAAATAAGGTACGTTTCTTGCAAACGACATCAAAAATTTGCATTTGACTTGAAAATGCCACGAATACAAATCGGTGCCTCTAAACTATCAACCATTGCTTTTGGAGTTCTGGCTTTATCAATTATCGTCACAAACATAATGAAAGTGAATAGGAATCGATTACAAAATCACGCTTTTCATAGCACATACTTCTCTTCTCGGTTATTCGAAGTGTATAAACAAAAAGGAATTAAAGTACTGAGGCCAGAAGCGTCATATTTTCGTGTCGTATTACAGTATCGAATACGCATTTAAAACCAGAAAAATGTTTGAAGTTGCGTTCCTTACGCTGTGTTGTTCACTAAAACAGTGTAACATTTACTATATAAAACAAATATCGTGCGCACACGACAGAAACAACGAACAAGAAGGAATTGTAAACACTCGTCTGCTAATGTTTTGGGGGATCCAAGATGGCGGCAGGCCCCGCCCACTGGCTTCAAAACAACGTACAGCGTAAGTCTGTAGCGCCATCTCCACTTAGTCTACCTCCACTCATCCGCACCAACCTCATTGATACGGGCTCTGAAAACCACACAACAGCAAATCATAGGAGGTGTGTCTACAGAGTTACCATATTCTAAAACCCCGAAATGAAGACATCCTCAACGGCATAGATCAACACGCTTTCTAGTCCGGGTCTCGATAGTGGGTAGAATAAGGTAAACACTACTGACATCATATCATACATAGCGGTGCTAGAATGTTTGTTTAATAAAAAGGTATGACTGCCGTGCCCCGTGTGGCTGGATTGAAGAGTTTTTAGCAAACAGAACACAGCTTGTTGTTCTCAATGGAGAGACGTCTTCAGACGTTAAAGTGACCTCTGGCGTGCCACAGGGGAGTGTTATGGGACCATTGCTTTTCACGATATATATAAATCACCTAGTAGATAGTATCGGAAGTTTCATTCGGCTTTTCGCGGATGATGCTGTAGTATACAGAGAAGTTGCAGCATTAGAAAATTGTAGCGAAATGCAGGAAGATCTGCAGCGGATAGGCACTTGGTGCAGGGAGTGGCAACTGACCCTTAACATAGGCAAATGTAATGTATTGCGAATACATAGAAAGAAGAATCGTTTATTGTATGATTATATGATAGCGGAACAAACACTGGTAGCAGTTACTTCTGTAAAATATCTGGGAGTATGCGTGCGGAACGATTTGAAGTGGAATGATCATATAAAATTAATTGTTGGTAAGGCGGGTACCAGGTTGCGATTCATTGGGAGAGTCCTTAGAAAATGTAGTCCATCAACAAAGGAGGTGGCTTACAAAACAATCGTTCGACCTATACTTGAGTATTGCTCCTCAGTGTGAAATCGGTACCAGATCGGGTTACCAGAAGGGGATAGAGAAGATCCAAAGAACAGCGGCGCGTTTCGTCACAGGGTTATTTGGGAAGCGTGATAGCGTTACGGAGATGTTTAGCAAACTCAAGTGGCAGACTCTGCAAGAGAGGCGCTCTGCATCGCGGTGTAGCTTGCTGTCCAGGTTTCGAGAGGGTGCGTTTCTGGATGAGGTATCGAATATATTGCTTCCCCCTACTTATACCTCCCGAGGAGATCACGGATGTAAAATTAGAGAGATTCGAGCGCGCACGGAGGCTTTCCGGCAGTCGTTCTTCCCGCGAACCATACGCGACTGGAACAGGAAAGGGAGGTAATGACAGTGGCACGTAAAGTGCCCTCCGACACACACTGTTGGGTGGCTTGCGGGCTATAAATGTAGATCTAGATGTAGATGTAGATCCGTAGCGTAACTCAAGTAATCGGTACTAGGTTGGGATGTTTTTTGGTTTTGAATTAAGTACGAGTGTAAGAAAAAAGTCGCTGTCATGTTCCTATCGAGATCCGGACTAATCCCTTTAGGCCTGCCGAATTAATTCAATTTAATGTTGCACTCCTTCTGAAGGCCACAAGTGGCCCAGCGGGACCATCCGACCGCCGTGTCATCCTCAGTGGTGGATGCGGATAGGAGGGGTGTGGGGTCAGCACACCGCTCTCCCGGTCGTTATGATGGTTTTCTTTGACCGGAGCCGCTACTATTCGGTCGAGTAGCTCCTCAATTGGCATCACGAGGCTGAGTGCAATTTTATGTTGGGGAATGGCTATATTCCATATGAAACAAAAGCAAAATAAAAAGATATTACACGTGCCACACGTATCTACATTGCCAGCCGGTGTGGTCGAGCGTTTCTAGGGCCTTCAGTCGGGAACCGCTACGAATCCTGCCTCGGGATGTGATTGATGTCCTTAGGTTAGTTGGGTTTAATTAGTTCTAGGTTCTAGGGGACTGATGACCTCAGATGTTAAGTCCCATAGTGCTCAGAGCCATTTGAACCATATCTACATTACTTTAGAGCCCATGGATCGTTTATATTTTTAACAGGATTGTATCTTGTTTAAAAGTTCGTTTTGTGGACACAAATACTTTAAAAGTTTTTCAATGCAAGTGTCTAAAAACAAGCTTTACGATTGCAACCCCCATTTTAGCCAATGAATGTAGACGTCGCACAGCTATCTCTAAGCTAAAAAGATCGAAACCGATTGTATGCAGTATAAATCTAAAATCGATATTTTCGATTGTACTAGCATAAAGCATCGATTGTAACCAGGTAATAAAAGATGTAATTCAATAATCGAAGTAAAAAAAATGAGCTGTTGACTATAGGAGACGGAACAAAAATCAGACGATCTTAATTCCCAGAACTGCTAAATGCGGACATTAGCAGTAATCGTAAAAATGTATGCGGACGCTACATTAAAGGACGGAAATACGGAGATGTTCCCATCAATGCGGACGTATTGTATCCCTGCCCGTATTATGATACGGAAACAGAGAACGACACCAGCGCTCCTAGTGCCCTGGCAGTGAACTTCCATTACGGGAAAAATACGGCGCAAAAATATGTATTCCTGCTTTGCATGATAAGTGTGTTGACCTGTAAAGGGGGTGGCATGTAGGACACTGGTGGAACCTATTCCTGAGTACCGCTCGAGTGTTTGGGATCAGTACCAGGTCGGATTAAAGGAAGGCATCGAAGCAGATCATAGGCGGGCTGCTAGATTTGTTACCGGTAGGTTCGAACAACACGTGTTACAAAGGTGCTTAGGGAATTGAAATGGGAATCCCCGGAGGGAAGGTGACGTTCTTTTCGAGGAATAGTATTGAAAACATTTAGAGAAGCGTCATTTTAAGCTGACCACCGAACGATTCTGCTGCCGCCAACATAAATTGCGCGTAAGCACCACGAAGAGAAGATATGAGTAATTAGAGTTCTTACGGAGGCATACAGGCAGTTGTTTTTCCCCATTCTGTTTGCGTGTGGAACAGGAAAGGAAATGACTAGTATTGCTAGAGAGTACCCTCCGCCACACACCGTATGGTGACTTGCGGAGTATCTATGTAGATGTAGATAATATTTTATTCATTTACACTTTATGGGTGGGCCTGGTGGTAAAGTGTGTGACTGAAAACTTTTCAGCTGTCTTGCAAAGTAACATATTCAGGAAGCCTCAGTCAAAGACTAAGACCAATTTCTCGTAGCTGTGGTACACAGTCATGTAAAATTTTGTAAATGACATTGTGGCCGTCTTTCGGCTGTGAAATGATTTATTTGTGAGACCCAGTATTGAAATTTAGATCGTGTGACCATTACCAACTGTAAACAGATGCGCTTTAGCACATGTCCAAACTTAAAAACCATCTGAAACGACATGACACTAAAGTTAGTTTCATAACAATCAGTTCCTGATTACGACCTTCTTGTGTATACTGCACTCTTTGAATTGCACTGTAAATACACTACCGGCCATTAACACTGCTACACCAAGAAGAAATGTAGATGATAAACGGATATTCATTAGACGAATATATTTTACTAGAACTGACATGTGATTACATTTTGACGCAATTTGGCTGCATAGATCCTGAGAAATCAGTACCCAGAACAACCACCTTTGGCCGTAATAACGGCCTTGATATGCCTGGGCATTGAGACAAACTGAGCTTGGATGGCGTGTACAGGTACAGCTGCCCATGCAGCTTTAACATGATACCACAGTTCATCAAGAGTAGTGACTGGCGTATTGTGACGAGTCAGTTGCTCGGCTACCATTGACCAGACGTTTTCATGCCGGGTGATACGCCATATGGGGATGACGAATACACGCTTCCAATGTGCGTTCTCCTCTATGTCGCCAAACACGGATGCGACCATCATGATGCTGTAAACAGAACCTGGATTCATCCGAAAAAAATGACGTTTTGCCATTCGTGCACCTAGGTTCGCCGTTGAGTACACCATCGCAGGCGCTCCTGTCTGTGATGCAGCGTCAAGGGTAACCGCAGTCACGGTCTCCGAGCTGATAGTCCAAGCTACTGCAAACGTCGTCGAACTGTCCGTGCAGATGCTTGTTGTCTTGCAGACGTCTTCATCTGTTGACTCAGGGATCGAGACGTGGCTGCACGATTCGTTACAGCCAAGCGGATAAGATGCCTGTCATCTCGACTGCTAGTGACACGAGGCCGTTGGGATCCAGCACGGCGTTCCGTATTACCATCCTGAACCCACCGAATCCATTTCTGCTAACAGTCATTGGATCTCGACCAACGCGAGTAGCAATGTCGCGATACGATAAACCGCAATCGTGATAGGCTACAGTCCGACCTTTATCAAAGTCGGAAACGTGATGGTAAGCATTTCTCCTCCTTACACGGGGCATCACTACAACGTTTCACCAGGCAACGCCGGTCAACTGCTGTTTGTGTGTGAGAAATCGGTTGGAAACTTTCCTCATGTCAGCCCATTGTAAGTATCGCCACCGGCGCCAACCTCGTGTCAATGCTCTGAAAAGCTAATCATTTGCATATCACAGCCTCTTCTTGCTGTTGGTTAAAATTCGCGCCTGTAGCGCGGCATCTTCGTGGTGTAGCAATTTTAATGGCCAGTAGTGTACATAAGGGAGCAGACACAAACTGGCCATCGCCCTAGCGAAGGTATGGCCGCTAATGTGAAAACCTATTGAGACAAGCGACTTCGACAAAGGGCAGATTATTATCATGCAGAACCTTCAACGAGTATCTTGAAAACGGCCAAGCTGGACGAATGTTCACGTACTACTATCGTGAGCGTCTACGGAAAGAGGTAGAACGACAGTGAAACTATCACTAGGCGCTAAGTGGTTGGACGTGCACGACTCTTTACTGAACGTGGAGTTTGGAGGCCTGTCTACTCTGTAAAGCAAGGTAGATGGTGATTTGTGGGATCGGAAAGAGCACTATCCTCTTACACGCACAAGTGCTTTGGAGCACACCGTGCACATTGTTGAACATGGAGTTCCACAGCAGACCACCCCTACGTGTTCACATGTTCACCGAACGACATCGTCAGTTACAACGGCAGTGGGCACGGTGTAACATTACGAGTCAAGACAGCTGTAACGGAACTTGAATAGCGTAAGGTTATCATTAAAAACGCACGCCGCGCGATTTGTGACGATTTGGTTGGTCATAATAGTAGTAACATGCTTTTGAATACAATTAAAATATAACGGCGATACCTGTTTAGTGTTATTGGAAATAATATGTAGTAAATTAATGAGTAAGGTAGCCGATCCTATAAGAAGAGGTGTAATTGGGCATATTAAGGTGTTTTGCTTTATCTCGACTAAGCCGATGATACGGCGTCTTTTTTTCCGTTTACTCTTAGAAAAAAAAAAGAAGTAACGAAGTGGTAATTGTGCGTTGTGAAAAATATAGGGGCGAATTTTAAATAGCTACAGTGTATAATCAGACTAGCAAATGGACATTCAGTTACGCGAAATAGCGGACAGCGAAGTGTGGTCATTGAATTGAGTACACCTACAGGGCGGTCAATGCTGGGATAAGTCTATTCGCATCTCACGAGGGACGCGGTATTGAGACCGGTTTTTTTTTATTATGTCACGGAGAGCGGGCTTCAATTTATAAAAAGGAGAAAAGCTGTATCATTATCATTGACTGTTGGTGTTAAGCAACCAAAACTGTTCATCAAAGGGTTTCGGTGAATGAGTGGTGAATGCGAAATGAAACTGCGAACGAAGTTATGTTAAATGAAGCAGAAGAGACAAGGCACTTTGGTCGTATCTGTTATTATTCCATAAACTGTAACATTTCTTCTCGTTGTACGAAGCCTTTATAGACGGTCGTTATGACAATTTGCTTTGAAGGGATCTCGTTACGAGTTAAGTTTTGGGGACCTGGTCAAGAGGGGGTAGTTCGTAGATCCTAACTACTGCAGCTATTCTGGAATCAGGTGCTACCGTGACCGTTGTCTGTCGTCAATGACTTAAGGTCATCATATCTCATGCTCTAAGATCGACGCGCCTTTCCTCTTGGTATAACGGTGCCTCACGGTAACAACGACAACGCCGACGCCGAAGGCAGATACGGTAGAACGGGACCATAGGGATTCGACCGTCGATCAATGGAGACGTGTCGGAACTTCGGGTGAATCACATTTTTGCGGCACCACAAACGCCCTCATCGAGGTGAACGGCGGCACGAAACGTGCAGCGCCGCACGGACGTTGATGCGTGCAGTATCATTCTATCGGAGACATTCTCTGCACTTCCTTGGGACCTTGCATGACACGCTGACAGCTGTAGACCACGTGCACACTTCATGCCTGAGTCCTTCCCCCATGCCGTTGTCATCTCTCAGCAGTATAACTGTCTGTGTTTCGGAGCCAGAACCGTACTACAGTGGTTTGAGGAGTATTATAGTGAACTCACGTTGACGTCTGGGCGATCAAATTCGCCTGATGTAAATCCTATGGAACCCATCTGGGTCGCTGTCTAGCGCTGTCACCGGTAGGCAAATCAGCGGACCGTTATTTACGCCAATCACGTGACCTGTGCGTAGACATGTAATGCCAACTATCTCCACAAACCAACCAACAAACTGTCGGATCCACGATACGCAGAATCATTGATGTATTTCGTTCCGAAGACTGACAAACAAGGTATTAAGCAGGTCGTCATAAAGTGTATATTGGTCGTTCAAATTTCACTCGAGGGAAGACTTGAACCAAGGACCTATCGTTCCGCTGCTGCTCACGCCAACCACGCGACCACGGCGCTCCGGAGCTCACATCCTCCTTAATGTTGCCTGTCTTCCACATGGACTACTCAATTTGTATATTTCCTTTTTTTTTTTTTTTTTTTTTTTTCATGGTTCCACGCGACTTCTTCCTGTTTTCTCGATTGATCTGTATTCAGATTTTCAACGCCCATCCACTGTGTCAACTTATAACTAAATCTGAGGGGGGTGCGATGGGGAGGTTCCCTTGTGAGCATTATGGGACTTAACTTCTGAGGTCATCAGTCCCCTAGAACTTAGAACTACTTAAACCTAACAAGGGAACCTCCCCATCGCACCCCCCTCAGATTAGTTATAAATTGACACAGTGGATAGGCCTTGAAAAACTGAACACAGATCAATCGAGAAAACAGGAAGAAGTTGTGTGGAACTATGAAAAAATAAGCAAACTATACAAACTGAGTAGTCCAAGTGTAAGATATCCAACATCAAGGACTATGTAAGCTGAAGAGCGCCGTGGTCCAGTGGTTAGAGTGAGCAACTGCGTAACGAGAGGCCCTTGGTTCGAGTCCTCCCTCGAGTAAAAATTTTACTTACTTTATTTTCGCAAAGTTACGATCTGACCGTTCATTCATTGACGTCTCTGTTCACTGTAATAAGTTTAGTGTCTGTGTTTTGCGACCGCACCGCAAAACCGTGCGATTAGTAGACGAAAGGACGTGCCTCTCCAATAGGAACCGAAAACATTTGATCGCAAATTCATATGTCAACCGATTCCTCCACAGGAAAACACGTGTGAAATACTCTATACGACACTGGTGACTGCATGTGCGTCACATTACAGGAATATGTTGTCGACCCACCTAACTTGCACACTTGGCGAATGGGAAAAAAATTCTTCTACCTTGCCCGATTTAGGTTATCTTGTGGATGTGATAATCACTCCCAAAAAAGTGATGAAAACATAAGAATTTGTCACATAAACGGCAACAAATGAATGCAACAGTTTCACAGTCGCACAGTTTTCCCTGTGCTCTGTCAAAACATATGTTTTTAACGTTTTCAAGTTTTTCCGTGTGTAGACTGTCAAATCCTGCATGTGTCCAAGCAAATCTGAACATGTCCTGGAATTTTGGAGAGCGAAGTTGATCATGTCTGAGTGCGTGAACTTTGATAATTGTCTGAAAATAAAAAATTAAAACTTTTCACTTGAGGGAGGATTGAACCAGGGACCTTCCGTTCCGTAGCTGCTCACGGTAACCACGGGACCACAGTGCTCCACAGGTACTTTAATGTGGCATATCTTACACACGGTCTACTCAGTTTGTATATTTTGCTAATTTTTTTCATAGTTCCATACAACTTCTTCCTATTTTCTCGATTGATGTGTGTTCAGTTTTTCATGGCCTATCCCTGTGCCAACTTATAACTAAATCTGAGGGGGGTGCGATGGGGAGTTTCCCTTGTAAGTAACCTAAGGACATCATCACGTCCATGACCGAGGCAGAATTCGAACCTGCGACCGTAGCAGCAGCGCAGTTCCAGACAGTAGCGCCTAGAACCGCTCGGCTACTCCGGCCGACGATGACGATTGCATCTTTGAACCTTAACTTTACTTCAGACAGATGGTGACCGTTCGCATCGCTTAAAGGCGACACAACACCATGTTTGTGCAGACTGCACAGATCTAGTCCACCCATGTAGCAACGGCTGGCTGCTGCCCAGAAGGATATCTTGAAGGTGTTTAGCCTCCATACAGACCGTGCCCCAGGCGGTTGAAACAAGATTGCCACTACAGCATGCAAATGCTCTCCATCCGCAAAGAAATCAGGAGCCCCCATGTCGCTGGCAGTTTGCCTGTTACACAAGGGCTGGACAAAAAATACAAGCACCAGAAACATACCGAATATGTCAGGAAACACGCTGGCATTCAAAACAGCTCCCAGTAATCTCAGAATTGATAAGTACTCGTCATGTATGGTTTTAAACGGGAATCTTACAGCATTATTCTTCCAAAATATTGGCAAGTACGCGTAACGACGATGGACGAAGATAGCAATGACGCACCCTTGTCTCCAAAGTAGATCACATAGGTTCAACAACATTCAGATCTGGTGAGTGTGGAGGCCAGGGGAGATGGACAGGTCATTCTTGTGCCCAGAAAACCAGTCCTGGACGACGAGAGATCTCTGAGCAGGGGCCCTGTCATATTGGAACACAGCGAATTGCGGAACAAACTCTGTACCATGGGATGGACTTAATCAGCCAAAATGGTCACATAATCATTTGCAGTAATGCGACCTTGAGGAGTACGCGTGGGGCCCTTGGAACACCATCGTATGGCTGCCCAAATAATCTCTGAATCCCCTCGCCATGCTTCGGTCTTGGGACGTAAATTCGACCAAAAGTTGGAAACAACGCGAAACAAGACTCTCCGACCGAGCGAGGTGGCGCAGTGGTTAGACACTGGACTCGCATTCGGGAGGACGACGGTTCAATCCCGCGTCCGGCCGTCCTGATTTAGGTTTTCCGTGATTTCCCTGAATCACTCGAGGCAAATGCCGGGATGGTTCCTCTGAAAGGGCACGGCCGACTTCCTTCCCCATCCTTCCCTAATCCGATGAGACCGATGACCACGCTGTCTGGTCTCCTTCCCCAAACAACCAACCAAGACTCTCCGACTAAATGACTTGCTTCCATTCCTCCGATAGTCCAGCTTTCAATGTCTTGGCACCACGTTTCCCTGTTAACGGCCGTTTGTAACGCTAGTGAGTGGTTTTGGGATGCCAACCCACCCTGCAAGACCCACCTTACGGAGCACCCTCCGTGTTGTTTTGGTGCTGACAGGGTTCGCGTCTGGGGCATTTACTTCTGCAGCGACCCCTGGAGTTGTGGTCCTCTTATTTTTCGTAATAATTATCTCCAGTGCCCGTCTGTCACCATCACGCAGTACACAGTTTCGTCGGCGTTGTGACTTAGCGGATGACATTTTTCCGCTTTCACTGTACGCAGTGTAAATGTTTGATACGGTGCCTCTTCAGCACTAACACCTCCGCTACCTCGGTTACTGAAGTACCATACCAGCGCCACGTTCGGATTCAGTTGGCTCGGACGTAATGCACTGACAACTAGACACAACACTGTTGTCACCTCGACTGTCGCTTGCGGCGCACTGAGAGCGTTGCGCCGTTGCAGTCCGTGTTCAAATACACTACTGGCGATTAAAATTGCTACACCACGAAGATGACGTACGACAGACGCGAAATTTAACCGACAGGAAGAAGATGCTGTGAAATGCAAATGATTACCTCTTCAGAGCATTCACACAAGGTAGCCGCCGGTGGCGACACCTACAACGTGCTGACGTGAGGAAAGTTTCCAACCGATTTCTCATACACAAACAGCAGTTGACCGGCGTTGCCTGGTGAAACGTTGTTGTGGTGCCTCGTATAACGAGGAGAAATGCGTACCATCACGTTTCCGACTTTCGTAAAGTCCGGATTGCAGCCTATCGCGATTGCGATTTATCGTATCGCGACATTGCTTCTCGCGTTGGTCGACATCCAATGACTGTTGGCAGAATATGAAATCGGTGGGTTCAGGAGGGTAATACGGAACGCCGTGCTGGATCCCAACGGCCTCGTATCACTAGCAGTCGAGATGACAGGCATCTTATCCGCATGGCTGTAACGGATCGTGCAGCCACGTCTCGATCCCTGAGTCGACAGATGGGGACGTTTGCAAGACAACAACCATCTGCACGAACAGTTCGACGACGTTTGCAGCAGCACGGACTATCAGCTCGGAGACCGTGGCTGCAGTTACCCTTGACGCTGCATCACAGGCTGGAGCGCCTGCGACGGTATACTCAACGACGAACCTGGTTGCACGATTGGCAAAACGTCATTTTTTCGGACGAATCCAGGTTCTGTTTACAGCATCATGTTGGTCGCATCCGTGTTTGGCGACATCGTGGTGAACGCATATTGGGAGCGTTTATTCGTCATCGCCATACTGGCGTATCACACGGCGTGATGGTATGGGGTGCCATTGGTTGCACGTCTCTGTCACCTCTTGTTCGCATTGACGGCACTTTGAACAGTGGACGTTACGACCCGTGGCTCTACCCTTCATTCGATCCCTGCGAAACCCTACGTTTCAGCAGGATAATGCACGACCGCATGTTGCAGGTCTTGTACGGGCCTTTCTGGATACAGAAAATGTTCGACTGCTGCCCTGGCCAGCACATTCTCCAGATCTGTCACCAATCGAAAACGTCTCGTGAATCGTGGCCGAGCAACTGGCTCGTCACAATATGGCAGTCACTACTCTTGATGAACTGTGGTATCGTGTTGAAGCTGCACGGGCAGCTGTACCTGTACACGTCATCCAAGTTCTGTTTGGCTCAATTCCCAGGCGTATCAAGGCCGTTATTTACGGCAGAGGTGGTTGTTGTGGGTACTGATTTTCTCAGGATCTATGCACCCAAATTGCGTGCAAATGTACTCACATGTCAGTTCTAGTATAATATATTTGTCCAATGAAAACCCGTTTATCATCTGCATTTGTTCTTGGTGTAGCAATTTTAATGGCCAGTAGTGTATAACAACGCAACGTGCGGGGACGTGCTGCTCGGCGCACGCCAAAAGCTCTCGCCTCGCAATCAGCTGCCGACATCTGCACAGGATCGTTGCAAACGGAAAGAGAGAGATATTTGCGATCGCCCTATCCCGACTCGCGAAATGAACAGTGTAATCTCTTAATCTGCCTGTTATTCCGCGCCAGAAATTTTAATGCGGATCGCGGCAGTATAAGAGGGAATAGCGGAAAAGGGAAAAAACTGGCCGGTAGGCAGGGAAAGGGGTGGGGGGGCGGCGGGGTGAGGTGGGGGGAGTAGCGGGCGGTGGCAGCGAAATTCGCAGAGACTAAAAGCGGGCCAAAAATAAGATACGGAAACAAAAAACGTTGGAAAAAAAATGGCCGACGGGGACAGGGACGGTGGGCAGTCGGGGACGTCGGGGGAGGGGGTAAACGAGGATTTAATTAAGCAGCCGAGTTCAAAAGAATTAAAATGGGATCCGTGGGCTCAGATAGGACGGAACTGGCCGAGATTAATCAGGCTGTTTCGCTCTGGCCCAGCCCGGCTACGTTTCCATCCGGTCGGCGAAAAGCGATCGTCCGCGTTGACAAACGTGACACGTGGATGTCCACGGCGGATGTAATGTTACTGTGTCCCGGGGTGAACGCTGTAACAGAGGTCTGCCGTTTTTTTTCCGGTATGAAAATGAAATGAAATGATAGTATGGCACTGTTGGCCGGGAGGCCCCATTCCAAGTTCTTTTTAGTTCATTAATTTCAGAAATATAGACGTGCTAAATCGGATGATTGTTTTTGATACACCCTGTATATTGCATGGTGAGTGTGAATATGTCTTATGCAATAGTACTGGTCTAGGAACGTAATCTGTTGTAGTGCATTGCTTGGCGTGTGTCGAAATATCTGAAGTTCCGTAACACCTAGATCACCTACTTCCATTAAAGAGGGAGCCAGTTTAGGGCTCTGCGTCCATTTAGATGTTGGGAGAGCTGAGACTGGGGTGATGCAAGCTGCGAAAAGTATTGCTGTTGTTGATAGTCGAGGCTACGAAATCGACACTGTCGAGTACGTACTGACAGCGTATTTCACCACCCGGATAGGCTCTTTAGTGCTGAAGACAGATGACAGCTCCAGTTGTTGATCTTTTTTTACTTAAAAGCTCACTGAACAACCTCAAATAAATACTCAAATGGCTCTGAGCACTATGGGACTTAACATCCATGGTCATCAGTCCCCTAGAACGTAGAAATACTTAAACGTAACTAACCTAAGGACATCACACAACACCCAGCCATCATGAGGCAGAGAAAATCCCTGACGTTGCCGGCAATCGAACCCGGGACCCCGTGCGCGGGAAGCGAGAAAACTACCGCAAGACCACGAGCTGCAGACTTTTCCGGTATTATTCTTAAGTACGAACGCGTGCTCAAGTAATGGCTCCGAATTTTTTATTTCGATCGCAGTATCGGTTGAGGTGTATGAGGTGCGACGATAATGAGACTGATGTGAAAAAAAAAATGTTGCTTACCGTTTTAGTCGCCGGCCAGAGTGGCCGTGCGGTTCTAGGCGCTACAGTCTGGAGCCGAGCGACCGCTACGGTCGCAGGTTCGAATCCTGCATAGATGTGTGTGATGTCCTTAGGTTAGTTAGGTTTAAGTAGTTCTAAGTGCTAGGGGACTGATGACCACAGCAGTTAAGTCGCATAGTGCTCAGAGCCATTTGAACCGTTTGAACCGTTTTAGTCAAGTTTAGTGTTGTCTCCTTCAAAGTACTTCCCTTCTGAAACTTCCTGGCAGATTAAAACTGTGTGCCGGACCGAGATTCGAACTCGGGACCTTTGCCTTTCGCGGGCAAGGGCTCTACCAACTTTTTTTTAGTCATCATCATCATCATCATCATCATCATTATCATTTAAGACTGATTATGCCTTTCAGCGTTCAGTCTGGAACATAGCCGCCCTTATAAAATGCCTCTATGATCCCCTATTCAGTGCTAACATTGGTGCCTCTTCTGATGTTAAATCTATTACTTCAAAATCATTCTTAACCGAATCCAGGTACCTTCTCCTTGGTCTGCCCCGACTCCTCCTACCCTCTACTGCTGAACCCATGAGTCTCTTGGGTAACCTTGCTTCTCCCATGCGTGTAACATGACCCCACCATCTAAGCCTGTTCGCCCTGACTGCTACATCTGTAGAGTTCATTCCCAGTTTTTCTTTGATTTCCTCATTGTGGACACCCTCCTGCCATTGTTCCCATCTACTAGTACCTGCAATCATCCTAGCTGCTTTCATATCCGTAACCTCAACCTTATTGATAAGGTAACCTGAATCCACCCAGCTTTCGCTCCCGTACAACAAAGTTGGTCGAAAGATTGAACGGTGCACAGATAACTTAGTCTTGGTACTTACTTCCTTCTTGCAGAAGAGAGTAGATCGTAGCTGAGCGCTCACTGCATTAGCCTTGCTACACCTCGCTTCCAGTTCTTTCACTATGTTGCCATGCTGTGAGAATATGCATCCTAAGTACTTGAAACCGTCCACCTGTTCTAACTTTGTTCCTCCTATTTGGCACTCAATCCGTTTATATCTCTTTCCCACTGACATTACTTTCGTTTTGGAGATGCTAATCTTCATACCATAGTCCTTACATTTCTGATCTAGCTCTGAAATATTACCTTGCAAACTTTCAATCGAATCTGCCATCACAACTAAGTCATCCGCAAATGCAAGACTGCTTATTTTGTGTTCACATATCTTAATCTCACCCAGACAGTCTATTGTTTTCAACA
This sequence comes from Schistocerca serialis cubense, assembly GCF_023864345.2. Lineage (NCBI taxonomy): Eukaryota > Metazoa > Arthropoda > Insecta > Orthoptera > Acrididae > Schistocerca > Schistocerca serialis. The sequence goes on along the minus strand of NC_064649.1, from coordinate 22,939,766 downwards.
TGTGATCCATAAATAATATGAACAACAGTGGAGACAGGTTGCAGCCTTGTCTTACCCCTGAAACTCCTCTGAACCATGAACTCAATTTACCGTCAACTCTAACTGCTGCATAACTATCCATGTAAAGACCTTTAATTGCTTGCAAAAGTTTGCCTCCTGTTCCATAATTTAGTAACAATAACATTTTATTTATTCATTTAATTTTAATGTCCCAAAATAAAAATCATATATGAAAAAGAAGGGAAAGAAATATAGGGCCGAAGTGACATCCTCGACACTTCACTGAGAGTAAATCCTGTCCCTCGAAACAACTTAAACCCGGGACTCCCCACCGCTTCGGGGGTTATGAAACATGCTGCCTAGTAAGCTCGCAAAATGCGTTTTATATGTAGTGTGGCGTCGGATGATTTCGTGTTGTTCTGGTAGATAATGCCAGTGGTCCATGCCCGATATCAAGGGCCACGAGAGCACGTAGTGCGATGCGTGTGCTCCAATCCATCGGATTGCCGATGCTTTTTGTGAGGGGAAAAAAGACAGCGTCAGGGAGAAATAAAGCGGCCGTCGTGATCGTGGATTCGTCGGGGCGTCGGAGGAGGGCCATGATGCGTTGCGTCAGCCACCAAACTCCCTTTGCCTCACTGCACTGCAGAGAATGTTCGTCGGTATCCTGCATGCCACATATAAGGCAGAGCGGGAAATCTACCACGCGAATGTCGTACAATCGTTGGCGGTTGACTGTCTTGCGATCTGAGCTACCCAACCACGACTCACGCTCCGTCCTCACAGCTTTACTTCTGCCAGCGCACACTCCGCTGCAGAGTGAAAATCTCATTCTCGATACATCCCCTAGGCTGTGGCTAAGCCATGTCTCCGCAATATCCTTTCTTCCAGGAGTGCTAGTTCTACAAGGTTCGCAGGAGAGCTTCTGTAAAGTTTGGAAGGTAGGAGGCGAGGACGGGCCGTGAGTCGTGCTTGGATAGCTCAGTTGGTAGAAGAGCCCTTGCCCGCGAAAGGCAAAGGTCACGAATTCGAATCTCGGTCTGGCACACAGTTTTAATGTGGCAGCAAGTTTCATATCAGCGCACACTCCGCTGCTGAGTGAAAATCTCATTCTGGATACTTCCCTTCTGGTTGCACACACTTTTTACAGCGCTTCTGCCATTGGTGGTAACATTTCTGGAATTCATCTTCTGTAATATCCTCCAAGACCCTCGTCACAGCTTTTTGTGTTGTTTGAAAATGGTGTCCCTTGACCGCCGTTTTGACTCTTGGAAATAGAAAAAAGTCGCACGGAGCAATATCTGGTGAATGAGGTGGCTGTGGTTGTACTGAAATTTGTTTTGAGGTTAAAAATTGCTGTACTGACAGAGCAGTATGGGATGTCGCATTATCGTGATGCAGAGCAATTATTAGCAATGTTGGCACGGACACGAAGAACTCTTTTACGAAGTCTTTCTAAAATTTCTTTGTAGTAATATTGGTTAACTGTTTGTCCAGGAGGCACCCACTCTTTACGAACAATTCCCTTGGAATCAAATAAGCACACAAGCATGCATTTCACTCTTGACTGCGACACGGGAGCTTTCTTTGGTCTTGCGAACTTCGATGTTTTGTCTCTGGATCGTACTGAAAAAACCAACTTTCATCACCAGTGATAACACTGCTCAACAGTTCTGGATTGATTTCCGTTTGCTCTAAAAGATCGGCTGCCACATTTTTCCGTGTTTCTCGCTGTTGTGGTGTGACATTTTTGGGGCCATTTTTGCACAAATCTTACTCATACCAAGATCTTCAGTTATTACTAGACGAACCATTTCTCAATTTATGTTCAGTTCTTCTGCAATCATTTTCACGGATAACCTTCGATCAGATCGTACGAGTTCACGCATCCTGGCCAAGTTGACATCCGTCCGTGAGGTTGATGGTCGTCCACTACGGTCTTCATCTTCAACATTCGTTCTGCCTTCACTAAACATTTTATGCCAGTGAAAAACTTGACCTCTTGACATAACCTCCTCCCCAAAAGCCTTCTGAAACTTACCGTAGCCGGCCGCGGTCGCCGAGCGGTTCGAGGCGCTTCAGTCCGAAACCGCGCGACTGCTACAGTCGCAGGTTCGAATCCTGCCTCGGGCATGGATGTGTGTGATGTCCTTAGGTTAGTTAGGTTTAAGTAATTCTAAGTTCTAGGGGACTGATGGCCTCAGATGTCAAGTGCCATAGTGTTAGGAGCCATTTCAACCAATTTTTTTTAAGCTTACCGTAAGTTATCGCCTCGTTTTCACCCAATTTAACGCAAAAAGAAATGGCATACCGTTGCGCAATATTATGCGGTTCCATTTCCGTGACGAGAGACACAAACATGTGTTAACTTATTACAGCAGAACTCACAACTGAGCGGTTGCATCGATGTGCCGCTTGGACTAGAAGCGGCTTATAGAACAAGGTCAAAGATATTATGCCTACGCAAGCCTGCAGGGTTGCCACATCTTGCAATGAAAATCAGTGTACTTACTTTGTTGTCGCACCCCGTACGTGTCACGCGAATTACTCGGTCGACATTTCTGTTTTGCTGACGCAAGTTGCAACCCTCTTCCTCTAGAGGGCTCCGAATTGTAGTGTGTAACATGGCGGTATGTAACGGAACTACGAGGTAAGATCGGAGGGTAACGCACAATATTTTACTACCAAAATGTTTAATAGGTGAGAAAAAAATTACAAATGAACTTATATCTCTTACCTACTTTGGTACATAGTCACCAGCGTTCTCAACACATTTCCCCCATCGTAGCACCAGTTTAAATACGTCCTGTTCGTAGGACTCCGTTTGGTCGGAGTTTAGCCATCAGGAGACTCCTGATTTCACTTCCGGATCTCTTGCAAAGCGTTGGCCGGCCAGGAATTTCTTCGCGGGACGAGGCAGATGAAAATCCGCCGGTGCAAGTTCCGGACTGTGTGCTGGAGCGCCTCCCACCCAAATCGGGCGATGTTCTCACGAACAGGAGCAGCAACATGCGGGCGAGCGTTGTCGTGAAGAAGCGTGGCATCGTCTGCATTAATATTGTGGCATTTGTCACGAAGGACACGACGCAACTTAACCAGAATTTTAATGTAGGCAGCACCATTCACAGTGGTCCCTTGTTCAGCCGAGTCCACCAACAACACTGTGGTGTCGCCGCCAGACACCACACTTGCTACGTGGTAGCCTTTAAATCGGCCGCGGTCCATTAGTATACGCCGGACCCGCGTGTCGCCACTGTCAGTGATCGCAGACCGAGCGCCACCACACGGCAGGTCTAGAGAGACGTACTGGCACTCGCCCCAGTTGTACGGACGACGTAGCTAGCGATGCTACACTGACGAAGACGCTCTCATTTGCCGAGACGATAGTTAGCATAGCCTTCAGCTAAGTTAATTGCTACGACCTAGCAAGGCGCCATCACCAAGTTACAGGGTGTTTCAAAAATGACCGGTATATTTGAAACGGCAATAAAAACTAAACGAGCAGCGATAGAAATACACCGTTTGTTGCAATATGCTTGGGACAACAGTACATTTTCAGGCGGACAGACTTTCGAAATTACAGTAGTTACAATTTTCAACAACAGATGGCGCTGCAAGTGATGTGAAAGATATAGAAGACAACGCAGTCTGTGGGTGCGCCATTCTGTACGTCGTCTTTCTGCTGTAAGCATGTGCTGTTCACAACGTGCAAGTGTGCTGTAGACAACATGGTTTATTCCTTAGAACACAGGATTTTTCTGGTGTTGGAATTCCACCGCCTAGAACACAGTGTTGTTGCAACAAGACGAAGTTTTCAACGGAGGTTTAATGTAACCAAAGGACCGAAAAGCGATACAATAAAGGATCTGTTTGAAAAATTTCAACGGACTGGGAACGTGACGGATGAACGTGCTGGAAAGGTAGGGCGACCGCAGCAGGTGATCCAACAGCGGCCTCGGGTTTCCGTTCGCCGTGTTGCAGCTGCGGTCCAAATGACGCCAACGTCCACGTATCGTCTCATGCGCCAGAGTTTACACCTCTATCCGTACAAAATTCAAACGCGGCAACCCCTCACCGCCGCTACCATTGCTGCACGAGACATTCGCTAACGATATAGTGCACACGATTGATGACGGCGATATGCATGTGGGCAGCATTTGGTTTACTGACGAAGCTTATTTTTACCTGGACGGCTTCGTCAATAAACAGAACTGGCGCATATGGGGAACCGAAAAGCCCCATGTTGCAGTCCCATCGTCCCTGCATCCTCAAAAAGTACTGGTCTGGGCCGCCATTTCTTCCAAAGGAATCATTGGCCCATTTTTCAGATCCGAAACGATTACTGCATCACGCTATCTGGACATTCTTTGTGAATTTGTGGCGGTACAAACTGCCTTAGACGACACTGCGAACACTTCGTGGTTTATGCAAGATGGTGCCCGGCCACATCGCACGGCCGACGTCTTTAATTTCCTGAATGAATATTTCGATGATCGTGTGATTGCTTTGGGCTATCCGAAACATACAGGAGGCGGCGTGGATTGGCCTCCCTATTCGCCAGACATGAACCCCTGTGACTTCTTTCTGTGGGGACACTTGAAAGACCAGGTGTACCGCCAGAATCCAGAAACAATTGAACAGTTGAAGCAGTACATCTCATCTGCATGTGAAGCCATTCCGCCAGACACGTTGTCAAAGGTTTCGGGTAATTTCATTCAGAGACTACGTCATATTATTGCTACGCATGGTGGATATGTGGAAAATATCGTTCTATAGAGTTTCCCAGACCGCAGCGCCATCTGTTGTTGAAAATTGTAACTACTGTAATTTCGAAAGTTTGTCTGCCTGAAAATGTACTGTTGTCCCAAGCATATTGGAACAAACGGTGTATCTCTATCACTGCTCGTTTAGTTTTTATTGCCGTTTCAAATATACCGGTCATTTTTGAAAGACCCTGTATATTGAGATGATAATACTGTATCAACAAGACCAATGTTCACCAATTGTGGATTAAAGTTAAGTATTCCAGAAGCTACGTACTTTTCTTTATAGCATTCATTACGTATCCTGTTTCAGACCTCACGCCAAATTGCGTGAGTTTAAGCGCGTGCCTTTCGGCTTCCTCTCATTGTGTCTAGGCTGTCTTGTCTAGACACAACACACACACCACGCATGTCGCAGAACACCCTTACAGGCATGTACCTAGCAGACTCAGTCACTCTGAATTCTTTTTAGTACTAGACAAACAGCATGTTTCCACTCCATTGAGTCCTGCTAGGTTTCGGTCGTGTAGTCGTGAGCCCACGACTCATCACCAGTGACCACTCCGCTCAGAAAGTCACGCACTTTTGCGGCATAACGCGTTAAGTGATCCGAGCTTCTCATTCGCTGGCCATTGTCGTTGTCTGTCAGGTTCTTAGGCACCCGGCGAGCACTAACGTTACGAAATTTCAACGTTTTGCGAACAATTTAATAGACTGCACCTTAGGGAAATGTAGCACTGCTGCGATAAGGTTCGCAGTTGCACACGCCGGGCGTACAAAATTGCTACCTCTATGGCTCCGACATTCTGCGTGGTTTGCAGCTGTGACTGGCCTCCCGGAGCGTGGCCGATCACTGAGGTTCGCACGGCCGTCTTGGACGTACGCACACCACCTGGAGACACTGCTACGGCGCACACAGCCGTCCCCACGCACTCGGTTTTTGCCCTTTGGCCCACAAATATCGAACTGTACTACGCTGCTCTTCAAAAGTTGACGACAGTAACGTGCGCGCCGTGTTTATCTCGTAGTTTAGGTTCCTCTCGCTAGAGTTGGACATGAAAAGAAAATACTGAATGAGATTTACACTCTGCAGCGTAGTGTGCGCTGGAAACATCCCCCAGACTGTGGCTAAGCCATGTCTCCGCAGTATCCTTTCTTTCAGGAGTGCTAGTTCTGCAAGGTTCGCAGGAGAGCTTCTGTAAAGTTTGGAAGGTAGGAGACGAGATACTGGCAGAAGTAAAGCTGTGAGTACCGGGCGTGAGTCGTGCTTCGGTAGCTCAGATGGTAGAGCACTTGCCCGCGAAAGGCAAAGGTCCCGAGTTCGAGTCTCGGTCGGGCACACAGTTTTAAACTGCCAGGAAGTGTCATGAAAAGAAAATACTGTTTGTAGCGCAAACTTCCAGCTGCAATGCCAGGAGAGAAAAACATTATTGTGCGTTACTCTCCGACCCATTCTCGTGCGTCAGTGCGTGAGAAACGGAGTGCACCCTCTCCTTTACAATGACAAATGTAATGCCGCTTCCTCGGACGAGAAATGAAAATCAAAATTTGGCTCCAAAATTCCCAAAGATTTCCCCAAAACAAGTTCCAAATTCCATGAAAAGTGAACAAGCAAACAAACTTCCAGTTAACACTATTATTTGGATATTAACCAGTAATTGAATCAGGACTGTAATACTTAGTAATTTATTAACATACGAAAGTAAGATAGGATTCCAGTAAAATCAAACTCAAAATTAAAAATCATAGTAAATCGCAAAATCGTTATAATTAAAATTCTCGAAGTAGAACCAACGTTCCCAAAGAATACTCCGTGTGAGTACTCTTCGAGACTCGTGAGTTACGGCTAAGGTTAATTCAATCCAGTGTCACTACGTTACGAAAGTTAGCCGAAGCAGGTCATACTTTTGAAAGCTCGTATATGTAGGCGCAATTAGATTGTTTTTTCATAATTGATTATTGCGATCTACCATGACGCAGTGAAACGATTCGTTGACTTCAAATATTACGTCATTTAGAATTCAGATAGAGGACTTGAATATATTAGACAGAAGTGACTTTTAATTAGATAACCTGAAGTTAACACTATTTAGTAAGTGAACACAGATAGACAATTTCATTCGTAATAACTAATGGACTATGGAACTTGGCGATAGTTACGAAGCATATAATTTATAATTTCCCCCAACACCTGGGAAAGTTTCTTCCTCACGGCTCTGTTAGGAAGTGACTAATATTGTGTAATAAACCAGCATATCGTGTCAATTCACGTATTTATCATTCAAGTTTTACAATATTATTTATAGAGCTAACGGGCTGCGATATTATTTGACTGAAGCGCTCGTCGCTTATATAGAAACTCCTTGACATTAGGAATTAATAACACTGTTACGACTGATTATACGAGTAGATTTGAGATTACAAATAGTCTATATGGAATTTGGTGTCACTGGAACTAATTTGAAATTATCATTAGTATTTAAATAGCAACTGATAAACCATCGATTATAAACGATTTAATTACGACATTTGGTGAAGTAAATATCTCGCACAAGTCGCGAGTTCAGTTCATCGATGTTCTATTTTGTAACGTCGATACCGATACATAACAAATAACAATCTCATTGGTCTACCGCTGAATGTTAGCCAAGACCGAAGAACCGAAGGACGTTACACAAAGCCAGAGCGCACACGAGCGCTCGACCAGTGCAGCAACCCCACGCCTCGGGTTCACTGCCATCGATCATCCTCTGCACAGTCCCGACTTGGCCCTGTCCGATTTTCATCTATTTCTAAAACCTAAAGCACACCTTGGAGGACTTCACTTTGGTAGGGATAAAGTAGTGCAAGTACGGGTGAGGTTGTGGGTTCCGCCAACAAAGTCAAAAATTCTACAGTGACGGTATCAGCAAACTGGCGTGTCCTTGGGAGAAATGTGTTCATCACCATGATAAGGTTTATCTGTTTAGCAACAGTAATAGGAGGCAGATTTCAGACTACCAAACAGATCAAAACGAAAATTTCTGTTCCGACACTGACAATGTTGAGTGTTTATGGAAAAAGTTCAAGGCAATCGTAAAATGCGTTTTAGCCGGTACGAGCCGAGTAAAACTGTGAGGGACGGGAAAAACCCACCGTGGTTCAAGAACAAAATTAGAAAACTACTGCGAAAGCAAAGAGAGCTTCACTGCAAATTTAAACGCAGCCAAAACCTCTCAGACAAACAGAAGCTAAACGATGTCAAAGTTAACGTAAGGAGGGCTATGCGTGAAGCGTTCAGGGAATTCGAAAATAAAATTCTATGTACCGACTTGACAGAAAATCGTAGGAAGTTCTGGTCGTACGTTAAATCAGTAAGTGGATCGAAATGGCACATCCAGACACCCTGGGATGATAATGGCAATGAAACAGAGGATGACACGCGTAAAGCTGAAATACGAAACACCATTTTGCCAAGCTGTTTCATACAGAAAGACCGTACTGCAGTTCATTTTCTAAATCCTCGCACAAACGAAAAAAATGGCTGACATCGAAATAAGTGTCCAAGGAATAGAAAAGCAACTGGAATCACTCAAGAGAGGAAAGTCCACTGGACCTGACGGGATACCAATTCGATTCTACACAGAGTACGCGAAAGAACTTGCCCCCCTTCTAACAGCCGTGTACCGCAAGTCTCTAGAGGAACGAAAGGTTCCAAATGATTGGAAAAGAGCACAGGTAGTTCCAGTTTTCGAGAAGGGTCGTCGAACAGATGCGCAAAACTATAGGCCTATCTCTCTGACATCCATCTGTTGTAGAATTTTAGAACATGTTTTTTGCTCGCGTATCATGTCATTTCTGGAAACCCAGACTCTACTCCGTAGGAATCAACACGGATTCCGGAAACAGCGATCGTGTGAGACCCAACTCGCTTTATTTGTTCATGAGACCCAGAAAATATTAGATACAGGCTTCCAGGTAGATGCTATTTTCCTTGACTTCCGGAAAGCGTTCGATACAGTTCCGCACCGACGCCTGACAAACAAAGTAAGAGCCTACGGTATATCAGACCAGCTGTGTGGCTGGATTGAAGAGTTTTTAGCAAACAGAACACAGCAAGTTGTTCTCAATGGAGAGAAGTTTACAGACGTTAAGGTAACCTATGGCGTACCACAGGGGAGTGTTATGGGTCCATTGCTTTTCACAATATATATAAATAACCTGGTGGATAGTGCCGGAAGTTCCACGCGGCTTTTCGCGGATGATGCTGTAGCATACAGAGGAATTGCAGCATTAGAAAATTGCAGCGAAATGCAGGAAGATCTGCAGCGGATAGGCACTTGGTGCAGGGAGTGGCAACTGACCCTTAACATAGACAAATGTCATGTATTGCGAATACATAGAAAGAAGAATCCTTTATTGTATGATTATATGACGATTTGAAGTGGAACGATGATATAAAATTAATTGTTGGTAAGGCGGGTGCCAGGTTGAGATTCATTGGGAGAGTCCTTAGAAAATGTAGTCCATCAACAAAGGAGGTGGCTTACAAAACACTCGTTCGACCTATACTCGAGTATTGCTCATCAGTGTGGGATCCGTACCAGATCGGGTTGACAGATGAGATAGAAAAGATCCAAAGAAGAGCGCGCGTTTCGTCACAGGATTATTTGGTAAGCGTGATAGCGTTACGGAGATGTTTAGCAAACTCGAGTGGCAGACTCTGCAAGAGAGGCGCTCTGCATCGCGGTGTAGCTTGCTGTCCAGGTTTCGAGAGGGTGCGTTTCTGGATGAGGTATCGAATATATTGCTTCCCCCTACTTATACCTCGTGAGGAGATCACGAATTTAAATTAGAGAGATTCGAGGGCGCAATGAGGCTTTCCGGCAGTCGTTCTTCCCGCGAACCATACGCGACTGGAACAGGAAAGGGAGGTAATGACAGTGGCACGTAAAGTGCCCTCCGCCACACGCCGTTGGGTGGCTTGCGGAGTATAAATGTAGATGTAGATGTAGAAATGCTGCTAAACACGAGAGTCGTTCAGTAAGTAATGCAACACATTTCTTTCTTGGCCAATTTCGACTGAAAAAATTGCGGAATTTGTTGTGGAACATCATGGAGTATCTCTGCTTCAGCCTCTGTATTTTCATGAAGTCCCGATAGCTGGCGGCGCTATACGTTGTCTTTAAAATGGCGTCCGTGACGGAGCTGAATCCCAGGCTGAGAGCTGTCATTGAGATTCTTTTCTCGGAAAACCACAGCATCGGGGATACTCGTAGGCGCTTGCACAATGTCTACGGACACCTCGAAGTGAACGAAAGCACGGTGAATCGTTGGGCGAGGCGCGTGTCATCATCGCAGCAAGGACGCTTAAAGCTGTTAGATCGCTGGCGTACAGCCTTCATTCTTCCATATTCTTCAATTTATTTTTTTTTAATTTGTGAATTTGGCCAGCTATGGACCGCATACAACTTAAGACTTATGGTGTTTCTTTTTTTTCCGTTCTTCCCAGTACTTCTTCATTTTCTCGCCAACTGCTCGTCTGTCCTCATCTATCCACACTCTCTTGGGTCGAGGTTTTGGCTCATCTTCTTCATAGTTTGCGTTTTCTATCAGTAGCCTGAAGTGATTCCTGTCGCGTATTATTTCTTCTGTAACGCGTATTTTGTTGGCGTCTTTCTTCACTGCTTCTATCCATCCTACAGTTTTTTTCAGCTTACTAACGTAATCAAAAATTTTCTTTGTAATCCGTGTTTCTTCCATTCTTTTTAAATGTCCATAAAATTTTAGCCGTCTCTTCCTCATTGTATCTGTGATCTTTTCTGTATTTTTGTATGGTTCTTCATTTCTCCTTTTAATCCACCTATTTCCTTGTTTTTCTCAGTACCTAGAATTTTTCTCAATATTTTTCTCTCTCTTTTTTCTAGTTCTCTTAATTCACCTTTCTTATTCAATGTTAGGCACTCTGATCCATACGTTGCTTGTGTCCTAATAACTGAATTATAATTTCTGATCTTCGCTTGTATGGATATTGATTTCTTATTGTAGTAGTTTTGTGTTAATTTGTATGTAAATTCTAACTTTTTTATTTTTTCTTTATTTGTTGTGTTATCCAGTCCATTGGCTTGGATCCACTCCCCCAGGTATTTGAATCTATCAACTCTTTTAATTTTTCCATACTTTGTTTTCATAAACTTTTCTGTATTATCTTTGTGTTCTATATACTCGGTTTTTTCGTAGGATATTTTTAGCCCAGTCTTTTCAGCAATCTCGTGTAACAGATCAAGTGTAACTGTTGCGTCTGTTCGGTTTTCAGTTATCAATGCCATATCGTCCGCAAAGGCTAAACATTTCACTTCAAATTTGTTCTTTCCTTGGCCCATGCTTATACCCTTTGTGCCTCGGGTTTTTAATGTGCTTTCCCATGTTTTTACTATTTTATCTAAAACCAAGTTAAAGAGAATTGGGTACAATCCGTTTCCTTGACTAACTCCTGTTTTGATTTTGAATGGTTCAGAAATTTCGCCTTGAAACTTAATTCTTGATGTTGTATCTGTGAGCGTTTGTTCAACAAGTCTTCTGGTGATTTCATCTATCCCTGATTCATAAAGTGTCTGGAATAGTGTTCGTCAGTCAACTGAGTCCTAGGCCTTCTTGAAGTCTACGAAAGTCATTACTGTATTTTTATTCTGTATAGCTCTCACTCTCAAAATTGTTTTTAAATTAAGAATCTGTTCTGCACATGATCTACCTTTTCTAAATCCTGCTTGATAATCTCTTATATTAGGTCCTGCTTGTTCCTCTATTCTATTTAGAAGTGCTTTAGAAAGTATTTTGTATGTCACTGGTGACAAGGGTATTCCCCTGTAGTTGTTGGCGTCTGTTTTATCTCCTTTTTTATGGAGAGGGTGGATCAATGCTTGTTTCCAGTCACTGGGTATGATTCCTTTTGTCCAAATGTCTTTAATTACTTTGTGAATTTTCTGACATGCGGATAAGCCCCCTAGTTTCCACATTTCTGCCACTGTCCCATCTTCACCTGGTGCTTTGTTATTCTTCAATGCTTTGATAATCTTTTCTATTTCTTCTACTGTAGGTGGTTCCGACGGTGGATTTCCATGTTGTGGTTTTTGAAATTGTAACCTGTCATTAGGCTCCTCACAATTTAATAGATTTTCAAAGCATTCAGCTAAAATTTGGCAGTTCTCTTTATTGCTTAAAACCATTTTTCCATTTTTATCTTTAAAATGTAAACTTGGTGACTGGAATCCTGTTAAAACTTCTCTGAGAGTCTTATAGAAGTCTCTAGTGTTGTTCCTTTTGAAATCTGAATCCATTTCTTCTAATCTGTCTTTGTCATATTTTCTTTTCACTGATCCGATGATTTTTGCTGTCTTTTTCCTTTCTTCCTTAAACTCTTCCCAGTATTCGTGTTTCTTATTGCTGTTCCATTTTTTCCATGCCTCTAGTCGATTGTCAATCGCTTCATCACAAAGCTCGTTCCACCATCTGTCTCTTGGTATTCTTCGTGGTTGTCCCATTTCTTTAACTGACTGTAGCATTGTTTCTTTAATTTCTTCCCAATCATCCATTTTTCTTGTATTTAGTATATGACAGAATTTGTCCTGATTTTGCATGAGAAATTTAGTGTTTACTCTTGGAAATCTTCTTGGTTTTGGTTTAGGTTTGTTCGGTTGGAACATGGTCTTTATTTCCTCACTCTGACATCCAAGATTTCCTTGTAGATGCGAGTCGTTGCTGCCACATGATCCAACTGATTGATATTCACCTTGATTTGGATTACGTGATACCCACGTTTTTTTTTTTCTTTCTTGCAAGTTTCCTGAAACCTGTCGACAGTAGTTCTTTTGGTAATATGGATGCTTCGTGTTCTAGCATTTCCCAAAAATCTTCCACTTTGTCAACATTTGTTCTGTTATGTTTGTTAATAGGTGCATTTATAGTAGTGTAACGTTTATTGCCTGACTTGAACGTCAGAAATGAAATTCGTTCGGTTGGGGAGCTAAAATTAGTTATTGATTCCGTAAGTTGCTGTTTGGCCATAAATGCGGTCCCTAATATAGTCGTATTTTCTTCAATATACACTCCTGGAAATGGAAAAAAGAACACATTGACACCGGTGTGTCAGACCCACCATACTTGCTCCGGACACTGCGAGAGGGCTGTACAAGCAATGATCACACGCACGGCACAGCGGACACACCAGGAACCGCGGGGTTGGCCGTCGAATGGCGCTAGCTGCGCAGCATTTGTGCACCGCCGCCGTCAGTGTCAGCCAGTTTGCCGTGGCATACGGAGCTCCATCGCAGTCTTTAACACTGGTAGCATGCCGCGACAGCGTGGACGTGAACCGTATGTGCAGTTGACGGACTTTGAGCGAGGGCGTATAGTGGGCATGCGGGAGGCCGGGTGGACGTACCGCCGAATTGCTCAACACGTGGGGCGTGAGGTCTCCACAGTACATCGATGTTGTCGCCAGTGGTCGGCGGAAGGTGCACGTGTCCGTCGACCTGGGACCGGACCGCAGCGACGCACGGATGCACGCCAAGACCGTAGGATCCTACGCAGTGCCGTAGGGGACCGCACCGCCACTTCCCAGCAAATTAGGGACACTGTTGCTCCTGGGGTATCGGCGAGGACCATTCGCAACCGTCTCCATGAAGCTGGGCTACGGTCCCGCACACCGTTAGGCCGTCTTCCGCTCACGCCCCAACATCGTGCAGCCCGCCTCCAGTGGTGTCGCGACAGGCGTGAATGGAGGGACGAATGGAGACGTGTCGTCTTCAGCGATGAGAGTCGCTTCTGCCTTGGTGCCAATGATGGTCGTATGCGTGTTTGGCGCCGTGCAGATGAGCGCCACAATCAGGACTGCATACGACCGAGACACACAGGGCCAACACCCGGCATCGTGGTGTGGGGAGCGATCTCCTACACTGGCCGTACACCACTGGTGATCGTCGAGGGGACACTGTACATCCAAACCGTCATCGAACCCATCGTTCTACCATTCCTAGACCGGCAAGGGAACTTGCTGTTCCAACAGGACAATGCACGTCCGCATGTATCCCGTGCCACCCAACGTGCTCTAGAAGGTGTAAGTCAACTACCCTGGCCAGCAAGATCTCCGGATCTGTCCCCCATTGAGCATGTTTGGGACTGGATGAAGCATCGTCTCACGCGGTCTGCACGTCCAGCACGAACGCTGGTCCAACTGAGGCGCCAGGTGGAAATGGCATGGCAAGCCGTTCCACAGGACTACATCCAGCATCTCTACGATCGTCTCCATGGGAGAATAGCAACCTGCATTGCTGCGAAAGGTGGATATACACTGTACTAGTGCCGACATTGTGCATGCTCTGTTGCCTGTGTCTATGTGCCTGTGGTTCTGTCAGTGTGATCATGTGATGTATCTGACCCCAGGAATGTGTCAATAAAGTTTCCCCTTCCTGGGACAATGAATTCACGGTGTTCTTATTTCAATTTCCAGGAGTATATATATGATACATGAACAACCCACCACCTTAAACAATTAGTGGCACCTAATTGATACAATACAATTATTATTACTGCAGCTTATTTCTAAGAATGTTAGTTCTTTTACTCATGCACTATGGGCACTACTGCTATATCTTAGGTTTGTAATGTTGACTATTACTACTTATGCTATTCTACTCTACCTGCAGGGTTACAGGTGTGCCAGCATTTATATAACCTACATTGTTGGCCGTTTTCACCGAGCTAATCCCGGTGAACACGCCCCTGGCACCGGGCTGGCCCGGAGTGGTTCGTCGCTGCAGTGCTACCCTAGTGTTACTACCCTAGCTTATCCTACATCTAACCTAACATCTAATGTCAAATCCGGTGAGTGTCTGAATCGGTAAGAAAGGCGCACCCTCCCCCTAATCCCAGACGTGGCGGATTCCAGCCGTGAAGCGGCTGGCCAAGTCCACGCCTCGGCGGAACGGGACAAGTGCACGGAGTCAGATCGGTATCAAATGTGGGATCTCAGTTATTGTTCCGTAGGAAATCCTTTAGGACTTTGTGTGATATTTCATTTGCTAATTTATTCAAGATTGGGAAGTGGGCCTCATACCTGAGCAGGTGATACGTGTCATTAACTGTTGACTAATTGTGCCGCCACGTCGTCGAAGAGGCGGCACTCACGCACCACATGGTCTGGGCTGCCTGGTGCGGTCGCACAGTCACACGTTGGTGTAGGCCCTTTCCCGAAACTGCGTAGGTATGCCAGGTAGGGTCCATGTCCAGTAAGGAAGTGCAACAGTCCTCTCGAAGGCCTGAAGTGTTTTAACTGTAGTCGCTCCCTGATGTTGGGAAGTAGTTCGTGTGTTCTGCGACCGGTTTCTTCATAGTCCCACTGTTCTTGGCCAAACCTGCTCCTCCCTACGTCTCATTTTTAGTTTGTTCCCCACGTGAATCCCCATTACTTCAATTACACTACTGGGCATTAAAATTGCTACACCACGAATATGACGTGCTACAGACGCGAAATTTCACCGACAGGAAGACGATGCTGTGATATGCAAATGATTACCTCTTGAGAGCATTCACACAAGGTTGGCGCCGGTGGCGACACTTACAACGTGCTGACACGGGGAAAGGTTCCAACCGATTTCTCATACACAAACAGCAGCAGACCGGCGTTCCCTCGTGAAACGTTGTTTTGATGCCTCGTGAAAGGAGGAGAAATGCGTACCATCACGTTTCCGACTTTGATAAAGATCGGATTGTAGCCTATCGCGATTGCGGTTTATCGTATCGCGACATTGCTGCTCGCGTCGGTCGAGATCTAATGGCTGTTAGCAGAACATGGAACCGGTGGGTTCAGTAGGGTAATACGGAACGCCGTCCTGGATTCCAACGGCCTCGTATCAGTAGCAGTCGAGATGACAGGTATCTTATCCGCATGGCTGTAACGGATCGTGCAGCCACGTCTCGATCCCTGAGTCAGCAGATGGGGACGTTTGCAAGACAACAACCATCTGCACGAACAGTTCGACGACGTTTGAAGCAGCACGGACTATCAGCTCGGAGACCACGGCTGCGGTTACCCTCGACGCTGCATCACAGACAGGAGCGCTTCAAAACGTCATTTTTTCGGATGGATCCAGGTTCTGTTTACAGCACCATGATGGTCCCATCCGTATTTGGCGACATCACGGTGAACGCACATTGGAAGCGTGTATTCGTCATCGTGATACTGGCGTATCACCCGACGAGATGGTATGTGGTGCCATTGGTTACACGTCTCGGTCACCTCTTGTTCGCATTGACGGCACTTTGAACAGTGGACGCTACATTTCAGATGTGTTACGACCCGTGGCTCTACCCTTCATTCGATCCCTGCGATGCCCTACATTTCAGCAGGATAATGCACGACCGCATGTTGCAGATCCTGTACGGGCCGTTCTGGGTACAGAAAATGTTGGACTGCTGCCCTGGCCAGAACATTCTCCAGATCTCTCACCAATTGAAAACGTCTGGTCAACGGTACCCGAACAACTGGCTCGTCACAATACGCCAGTCACTACTCTTGATGAACTGTGGTATCGTGTTCAAGCTGCATGGGCAGCTGTACCTGTACACGCCATCCAAGCTCTGTTTGACTCAATGCCCAGGCGCATCAAGGACGTTATTACGGCCAGAGGTGGTTGTTCTGGGTACTGATTTCTCAGGATCTATGCACTCAAATTGCGTGAAAATGTAATCTCATGTCAGTTGTACTATAATATATTTGTCCAATGAATACCCGTTTATCATCTGCAATTCTTCTTAGTGTAGCAATTTTAGTGGGAAGTACTGTATTTTGTCCCTGTTTCCCTTTTTGACCCAGTAACATGCTGCTTGTTCTCTAATCTTTATGTCGAGTGGACAAAGCCCCATTAGTACTGTTAGCGCTCCCCCCGGAGTTGTTCTGTATGCCCCTACTGTTCTTAGGGGCATATATCGCTGCACTCTTCTTACAGCCATGGCAGGCATGACCTCGGTGTCCTGCATTTGATGTCAAAATACTGCTATGATATAGTTTTACTTGTTCTGGTGGCAGGTGGAATCGTTTGCGTCCAATCGCTATTAGATTGTTGAGTGTTTCTGAAGATCTTTGTGTAACGGTGTCAATGTGTGACGCATAATTCCACCTCTCATCGACGACTACTCCCAAGTACCGTGCTTCCGCACACAGTTGTGACTCCTGGAATGTTGGAACGTGCGGACACTCTCATTCGACGTGTTCGACGGATCGCCGGCCGGAGTGGCCGTGCGGTTCTAGGCGCTACAGTCTGGAGCCGAGCGACCGCTCCGGTCGCAGGTTCGAATCCTGCCTCGGGCATGGATGTGTGTGATGTCCTTAGGTTAGTTAGGTTTAAGTAGTTCTAAGTTGTAGGCGACTGTTGACCTCAGAAGTTAAGTCGCATAGTGCTCCGAGCCATTTCGATTGACGGCTCACAGCCAAACACCTCGCTGCACAACTGGACGTCTCTGGTGGTAGTGCAGGCACACTCGTCCACCAATTGGGGTCTCAAGCGTGTGCTCCCGATGGGTTCACTGCTGCCTAACTGATGGTTCAAATGGCTCTGACAAGGGAACCTCCCCATCGCACCCCGCTCAGATTTAGTTATAAATTGGCACAGTGGATAGGCCTTGAAAAACTGAACACGGATCAATCGAGAAAACAGGAAGAAGTTGTGTGAAACTATGAAAAAATAATCAAAATATGCAAACTGAGTAGTCCATGCGCAAGATAGGCAACACCAAGGATAATGTGAGCTCAGGAGTGCCGTGGTCCCGTGGTTAGCGTGAGCTGTTACGTTGACAAGTCCGTCGCCTTGAGCATCGGGATTGGGCTACCGCAGGAACACATTGCCCCCTTACGCTTCAGTGATACTGTACGCTGCTTGGGCTTAGATTTCATGAACGACATGCGACGCGAGACGACGCTCAATCATCGACGCCTTCTTCATCAAATTAGGGCCGGAATTGCAAATCAGCGCTTGCGATCCCTCAACATCGTTCAGCGGGCGTATTATGCCAATGTATACCTTGCGTCCCGCATACCGCATGTCGCCCAAACGCTACCCATTCCGAAACCCTTGGCTCGTAGCATTATGGCAGCGCTGGGATACTTCGTCACCGCTGGTATGTTACTGAAGATCAGATACGTATCTCTTACCCTCCCCAAGGAAAAAGGTGGTCTCGGCCTAGTTAACGTCCATGATAGGGCCATTGCCCTCTATGTTAGCTCACATTTATGTCTGCTGCGCCGTTGTCCTACGAGCCTCACGAGTCTGTTTCTGACGGCGCTATGTCCTGCTTCACTAAGAGCGCCCGTGCCATTACAGGACATCCCAGCGCCCCTCTTTTATATAGGACGTTTCTATTTAGATCAAAGTTATTGCAGCGTAGCGCTCACGACACCACAAATGGCCACAACTCGACGCCTATATCATGACATGCTGTAACGCCGTCCCCTAAATGTGGTCGAACTAAAATATCCTGACGTACGGTGGCGCGTGGTGTGGAAGACTGTACACGATGCCATGCTTGATTCCGATGTTGTTTCCCAATGGTACGTAGTCGTTAATGGGAAGCTGGTGACGCAAGAACGTCTCTACAATATCCACATGGCAGAATCTCCCAATTGTGTGGGTTGTAATACAGTAGATTCTGACGAGCACCGCCTCAACTGTGGAGAGGCGGAACCGGTTTGGCACCTTGTGCGGCAGATGCTGGCTTATCTCTTGCGAGTTAGGCCGGAGTATATATCTGCACGCACGTTATTGTTTCCGGATGAGACATTTTACCCCACGACTCGAACCAACTCTGTCACCTGGATACGTGGACGTGCGGTCCACTACCTCTAGTGACGGACACAAGAATTTACTTGACTTCTGGCTCTATTTGCAAGAAAGACATCATGCTATTTCCGGGCATACCAGATATCGACAATGCTTCGCAAACTACCTCTGGAGTGCCTTTCACAGCCCACCGTGTAGCTGGAATGTTCCAGGCAGTGGTAGATGAGGTCAGAACGAACTGCAAACGATCATATATTGAACTGTCTTTATCAGTGGGCGCAGTCGCTGGGAAGCCTAACTACAAAGTGGTAGCTTTATTTTCATGTTATTTATGTTTACTATCTTCGATGGTGTCTTCATTCTGTTTTAGTTTTCTAGGCTTGATTAACTATGACTGTTCGCACATTGATATCTATATAAATAAAAAAATATAAATAAAAATAAAAAAATAAAAAATAATTAAACAAAGAATACCTTCCGCACCCTACTAGAAATACCCTTCCCCCATTCCTTTCATAGTGTGAAAAAAAAGCAGCTGCGGAACAAGAGGTCCATGACTCAAGTCTTCCCTCGAGTAAAAAGTTTACTTTCTTTATTTTCGCAAAGTTATGATCTGTCCGCTCGTTCATTGACGTCTCTGTTCACTCTAATAAGTTTAGTGTCTGTATTTTGCGACCGCACCGCTAAACCGTGCGATTAGTAGACGAAAGGACGTGCCTCTCCAATGGGAACCGAAAACATTTGATCGCAAGGTCATAGGTCAACCGATTCCTCCACAGGAAAACACGTCTGATATATTCTATACGACACTGGTGACGGCATGTGCGTCACATGACAGGAATATGTTGTCGACCCACCTAACTTGTACACTTGGCGAATGGGTAAGAAGATTCTTCTACCTTGCCCGATTTAGGTTTTCTTGTGGATGTGATAAGCACTCCCAAAAAAGTGATGAAAACATAAGAGTTTGTCACATAAACTGCAACAAATGAATGCAACAGTTTCACAGTCGCACAGTTTTCCCTGTGCTCTATCAAAACATATGTTTTTAACGTTTTCAAATTTTTTCCATGTGTCGACCTTCAAATCCTCCATATGTCCAAGCAAATCTGAACATGTCCTGGAATTTTGGAGAGCGAAGTTGATTGTGTGTGAGTGCCTGAACTTTGATAACTGACACACGATCACGTGAACAATACTGCTCTGTGTATCTGTGCAGCTTCGCAAAATCATAGAATCTTTTCGCAAAGTATTTCACGGACCGACGGACGGACAGATAATAATTGTCTGAAAATAAAAAATTAAACTTTTCACTCGAGGGAAGACTTGAACCAAGGACCTATCGTTCCGCTGCTGCTCACGCCAACCACGGGACCACGGCGCTCCGGAGCTCACATCCTCCTTAATGTTGCCTATCTTCCACATGGACTACTCAATTTGTATATTTCCTTTTTTTTTCATGGTTCCACGCAACTTCTTCCTGTTTTCTCGATTGATCTGTGTTCAGATTTTCAAGGCCCATCGACGGTGTCAACTTATAACTAAATCTGAGGGGGGTGCGATGGGAAGGTTCCCTGTGAGCACTATGGGACTTAACTTCTGAAGTCATCAGTCCCCTAGAACTTAGAACTACTTACACCTAACTAACCTAAGGACATCACACACATCCATGCCCGAGGCAGTTCCAGACTGTAGCGCCTAGAACCGCTCGGCCTCTCCAGCCGGCGCCTAACTGATTACGTGGACTAAGTTGTTTGTATAGAAGTAGCTTGTAGTTCTGATCGTTTTACGTAGGCTCACGCTTGCGCGATCATTTTGCGCAGCCGAGTAGAGGCGTGGAGGTGTTGCCAGTCGCCGCTGTTGCCGCTACGGCGGGCTGAGTTACAGATGGGACGGCCGGATAGCTGTTTGGCCGGATACAGGATGTCCGGCACAGAGGCGGGATATTGGGCCGAACGTCGCCGTGTCGCAGGGGTGAGCGGGTTCGCGTGCGTCGCGCGCGCACAATCGGGTCGATTCGGTCAGATTCGGGCATCGTCGTCGAGGAGTGAAGCGAGCGAATAACGTATTGATTGATTGACTGCACTGGTTTGTTGCGGATCGCGATCGCTTTCACTTGCTGTTATTTGAGGATACTGCTGAAAACAGTTTGTAAATTCCAAGACCAGTTACGAAGAAGAAAGTCATCGGTGAAGAAAAGATCCCATCAAAACTAGACATGATTGTCTGAATGTGATGATTGTGACAGTTATTATATAGGACAAACAGGGCGGAATTTTGAAATTCGATACAGGAAACATTGCAGTCATAGCAATCGGACAGCATTTCGAGCACATGTAAAAGATAGTAAACATGAAGTGAGTAATATAAATGAACAAATGGAGGTGCTACATAAGGCTCCAAAAAGTATCTATCTCAACGTGCTCGAAGAGATTGAAATATACGCTCATCAAAGAAAAACCCCAGGCCTACTACTTAATGAGCAAAGTGATTTTATGCACGGGAGTTATTATGAGATTTTTAAAGACCTGTTTTAGGCTTACTCTTGAATGCAACAGCACGCTCCAGTAAGAACCAGCTGCAGCGGAACGGCCCTCAGTGTACTGGCGGCGAGGTGAATTTGGCGCGGCGGAAGAAGAGACTTGGCGTGGCGTTGTATGCGTTCTGACGTAGGGAAATCCTGTCCACCACCAATAAATGCAAAGAGGAGGGAACGCACATTTTCAAAATAATATCTACATTTTAATTATATTTTATGTTTCTTTATAAAGAAATTTTAAATTAGTGTAAATTTTTTCGTTTCATGGTCCACTCAAAAAAAGATTATTCATATGTTATTACTTTAAAAATGGTTTTATTAAAAAGAATATTCGCCATTAATATGTACGGTGAAATAATAACAGATGCACAGTTATATAGGTAGAGGGCACGTATTACTGTTACCAATCAGGTTTCTCTAAAACTGCGATATAAGGTTTCAACAGATTAAAATTTACTTTAGTTATGGCAGCGAACCGATTGTTTTGTACTGACGAGTTACTCTGTAACTGCAATCGTATATGGTATGTTGGCATTTAATACGTTCCAAAATTTCTTTTTGTAAACTAAGATATTTGTTAATTATATTTTAACTTTGTCTAACAGATCTGAAGATGGGCAGCTAGCCGGAACCCGTCATTGAAAATAAAGAATAACGATCAAAGACTGAGACGCCATATTTTTATTTAAAGAAAAGATGGCCTGTTTGGGGATAATAAGTTCACATTTTTCTCTCTCAGACTTCAGATTTCTTGTGTAAGAGTAGGACTCACGTTGTGAGGGCTCCGTAGAAACTAAGTTACATGTGTACACAGTTCATCGACAGATTTTTGACTAGTGAGTTTGCGAGCATTAAAACATCTACCTTCAGTGGCGGTGTCTTTTGATCGCATTGACACAGAAGCTTAAATGTTTTACACCGCCAAGCGACCGAAGACCTTAGTATTTGAGATTAATTTCAACTTGATCACATGAGAAAAGGGGGTCCTGACACAAGGGTCAACAAATGGCCAAAAAATATTTTTAGTGTGTTTTTCATCTTTTGCTTTCACTGTCTCAGCAGTCAGTCATCTTCTGCAATTTGGTTTCTTTTCGAACTGGCCAGTACCATTTCATTCGCTCTGATCTTTTTTGGCATTTCTTTTCTGTAAATACATTTTTTATTTTATGTCGTTTGTCTGTTTTTGTTTTGAATCTTATTTTTCTGTTTTTCAGTTACTTTAAATTTTCTGTTTTGTTTTCAAAATCGCCGAGGGTTAATTCTATCTCTGTCATATCCTCCCTGATTAGCTTCCTACATCCCACTTCTTGTTTCATATTCCAAAGTTCCTCTACAATTTTTCATGGTAATCTGGTTTCTGGTCTCCTCATAATGTGACCAAAAAAAATGGATCCTTTTCTTCCGTGTGTAGTATCTGTAATGGACTCCAGTCTGCCACCATCCGGCATTGTTCAAAAACGTTCAAATGTGTGTGAAATCTTATGGGACTTAACTGCTAAGGTCTTCAGTCCCTAAGCTTACACGCTACTTAACCTAAAGTATCGTAAGGACAAACACACACACCCATGCCCGAGGGAGGACTCGAAGCTCCGCCGGGACCAGCCGCACAGTCCATGATTGCAGCGCCTAAGACCTCTCGGCTAATGGCATTGTTCATCTGTTTGGTATTTCATAATTTTAGATGCTCTAGCTCTTCTTCTATTTTCAACATTTTGTCGAGTCTGTTTTCCTGAGTAACTCTGAAAAGAGTTTCACTTCCATATGTCACCTCTGGTAAAACCACCGTCATGTAAGGTTCTGATTTAGTTTTGACTGATGGACATTTCTTATTGTATGTAGACCATATTAATTTTTTACATTTTATCATTTTTATTAGTTCTTTCTTGCCAAGTTGTATGTTATAATTTCTCCTAGATATTTAAGTTGTTTCACTGTTTTTACTTTCCCGTTATTTACTGTTATGTGTTTGATTACTAGTGGATCTGCTACAATTATGTCAATCTTTCCGAATGATATCTGGAGTCCTATTTTTTGTGCTATACTTTGTAGGCTTGTTATTTGATTTCTGGCTTCTCGAATATTATTAGCGAGTAACGCTAAGTTATGTGCGAATTCATTTCATTGGTTCTAATTCTTATGTTGTTAGCATTTTCATTGTATCATTCCTTCATCAAGTACTTCAGAGCGCAATTGAAAATTAATTGCGAAAACCCATCTCCATATCTTAGTCCTGTCTTAATTGTAAATAGATCAGATATCTCTCTTCTGAACTTAACATTTGGTGTTTGTTATTGTTAATTTTATCATTTTTATTAACTTGGAATTGAGTCCTAGATTCCGTAATATATTGACAATTCAATATGTATGGATACATTCATAAACTTTTTTGAAGGTTTTTGTTTTCTTTTACATTAATCCATTACCAATTTCAAAGTGATTATCTGTTTTGGGCAGCTTTTTCAGGGCTCGAATTCTCCTTGTCATTCTCCTAGTTCCAGTGCAAGTTGATTTTTTTCAGTAATTGTGTAGAATTCTTCGCACGATTTTATATGCGATATCCGAAAGGAAAATTCCTCTATAGTTGACTGGATTTGATTTGTCTTCTTGTTTGTGCAATGGATTGTAGCTGTAGTACTATGTTCGGGTGTTTCTTCTTTGTTCTAGATTTTCACTATGCTTTGGATTAATGATGCCTTCACTGGTTCAACTGCATATTTCTGAAGTTTCGCAATGTTTGATCTTTGTAGTTTTTGAGTTCGTTTAAAGCTTCGTAGACTACGTGAATTGTAGATGGGTTTATATATTTTGCTGTCGTTTGAATAGCGGTACCTGTGTTTATTTGCAGTAGTTCTTGGGGTATCTTCGCTTCTTAAACGTTTCTGCTAGCATTTCTGTAATTTTTTTCTATTGTTGTAGGCTATATTATTATTTTTAACCTTTAACGTAAAGTTGGAGGCTCGTATCTTTGGAGTTGCTTGCTAAATTAATACCTGTACTAAATCTCTGAGGTTGTATTCTCGCTATTTGTTTCCATCGTTAGAAGTATCTCTCTTTGATATTGTCGGTAGCCGTTCTTATCATTTTTGAGCTATCTTTTTTTGTGAGTTCCAAGGGTGATTCTTCTGTTTTATGGGCTCTGACACATTAACCAGGCTTTGCATCTATTTACCGCTGTTTTATCATACTTGTCGTTGAACCATTGGTATTTTTCCCTTAGATTTATTGGGCTACTTGTTCACCTACTCCTTTCAGTTGGGGGACTATTTCCTCTAGATAACCTGTTTTTCCATCCCTTGTTTCTTCCTTTATTCCTTGTTGTTTATCAGTTTATGAGGATCGTAGTTTCTGTTCTTCTTGGGGTAGGATTTTTTTCTATATCAAAGGGGTGAATTTATTTTTTGTTTTTGTCATGTAATGATCAGATCCAGCCTCTGTCGCCCAAGAGTTTTAACGGTGCAGATTTCGCTGTGGTAATTTTTATCCATACAGACAGCATCCGGTTGTCATTCTCCTTTTTCCAGTCTTGAGGTTTCCAGTTTTTAAGCTTTGGTCTTCTCTTGAAGTATCACATAATAAAGAATTAAATTTTTTAGATTGTTACATTTACTTGTACTGTGAAACCCTGCCAAATTTCATTAGTCTAGATCAATGGGAAGGACCCTACAGGTCTTGATGAGTTTGCGAGCATCACAATATGTGAATTACCTACATTGGCTCAGAAGCGTAAACTTTTTACTGGACATTTGACATGTTCTTGAGAAAAAGGGGTCTTGACAGACGGACAACAAAGCTATCTACTGAGAGTCCCGTTTTTACCGTCTGAGGTATGGAAGTGCAAAAAAGTTGTCGATAAAGGAAAGATCGCTTCTTTGGGTTTATTTTCGCACTAACAGTGTCAATAATAAGTTTGCGTTTGTTTGTTGCACCGATTTCAAATTTCTCGTGGCGGAAAATAAACAAGCGTGTACAAAGTGTTACCTTGTTTTGTTTTGAATTGTTTCATTACACTGTTCAACGAAGTTTTCTGAATTTTAAACAAGTCCATTTTATGAAATTTTCACACAATAATTTAGTCTATTCAGAATCCGATATCCGCCAGATATTGACGTACTATCTGGTACGCGACAGGATAGCAAAATTAAACCATATGGCGGACAGCTGTCGGATATCCGTTTTGTCTCTAGTGTAAATAGAAGTATCGTGGTACTGTTTTCTTTCAGGAGTTTTTCTGTGGACCCACGAGGAAATTTTCATCCCCCACGCCGGGGGACAAAATAACTGCCTTCACACAGTCAAAATATAACGGTGCTTTTAAACTAACGCTGTAGTCCTCTCGCCTGCAGAACAGAAAAGCGAAGCGTGCTGCTGCAGACACTTGTCGCACTGAAGTGCCAGTGTCGCTCAGGTGTAGTGGCGGGCCGGCCGTGGTGGCCGAGCGGTTCTAGACGCTTCAGTCTGGAACCGCGTGACCGCTACGGTCGCAGGTTCGAATCCTGCCTCGGGCATGGATGTGTGTGATGTCCTGAGGTTAGTTAGGTTTAAGTAGTTCTAAGTTCTAGGGGACTGATGGCCTCAGAAGTTAAGTCCCATGATGCTTAGAGCCAGTTGAACCATTTGTTCTACGCCACGATTTGTTGTCCTTCATGGCAAGCCATCCTGGGCATACATTTCAGCAAGATAATGCCCGTCCGCATACGACGTGAGTTTCTACTGCTTGACTTCGTGCTTGACAAAATCTAACTTGGCCAGCAAGGTCGCCGGATGTCTTCCCAGTGGAGAACGTTTGGGGCCTTATGGACAAGGCCCTCCAATCAGCTCGGGATTCTGACAGTCAAACGCGACAACTGGACAGAATCTCCCGTGACATCCCTCAGGACGATATCGAACAAGTCTCCCACACAGTACCCAGCCGAATAACTGCATACATAAGGGCCACAGATGGGCCAACTTGTTATTGACTTGTTCAGTTTATGAAGCTCTTCAATAAATCATCCAATTCTCCTGAAGTTGTAAACATTTACGGTATATTGATAATTTTTACTTATATATTACACGCAACTGAGGAAGACAGGACTACAGAAGTTGAAGTTGTAAACATTTGTTTCTTTGTACCCGTACATGACATCTACCGAATTGTGTCCGATTCGAATAATCCCTTTGTTGTGCGTGTTTTTTTTTTTTTTTTCTTAGAGTGTGTTATTTAAGAAATTGTTCGCTAAATGAAAATTTATTGTTGTGTTTCGAAATCATACTTAACCTGCCTTAAATACACACGTGTTGCAGAAAGAACTAAATATTCACTGATTTGCACACGTGACATTTTTAAAAAACTGAGCTACTTAATTTATCCGTATATTTTTATTAGCTTTAAAAGATGCAGCTTTGTTTACATTGTGCACTACTGAAAAACAGGAAGTCAGAGCAATTAATAATTATTTGTAGAACATACCAGAAAGTCGTGTTCTAATATCTTATAATTCAATGGGCGCCAAAGCATTCTGTCGTGGTACGGTTGTTGTTCGGTCGTAGGAGATTAGTAACTGAGTCGTAATTCACCATGTAACCTGTGCGCCAAGTGCGAGTTCTTCGCCTCAGTCTGATATTGGAAGAATGCACAAGTGTAATTGTTTCGTCTTGGTATGCGTTATCTCTGAAATGGGGCTATCATGAAAAAGGCGTGCTTACAGAGAAGCTCCTTTTAGTACGAAAAAGTGTCTATTTAAAATCTTCAGTGTTATAACAGTAAACGGAAACATGCAAGAAAACATCGGCCAATGTAATTGTAAAAACACGTCTTTACTATGGAACATAAAACCCCAGACCTCTACTACATCACTACACAAAGAATTCAATGAGAGTGAATGGTGGAATTGCTTGGAAGATGCGCATAAAATTTTACTCGTATTATCAGTCTTATATGAATTTTAGTTCATGTCGCCACTTGCCTGCTATGTTAAATACAGAGGGGTCCAAAAAAATGTATCCACTGTTTAAAAGTCCATAACTTGCAAACTAATTGACGGAGTTGTCTCATTTTTGGTGGAAGTGTAGCTTAAAGTCCAACTTAAAGATATCACTGTATGTGTTTGAAATGATCACCATTGACATCCACACCCAAACGATGCCGCCGAACTGCAGCACGGACCACTGACTGCAACGTGTTCAGTTGGAAATTTGCACACGAATGTACGATGGATTCTCGAAGTTCATCCAGTGTGCGTGGCTTTTGTCAATAAACGACGTCCTTTTGTGTTCCCCCTAGGTAAAAGTCCAGAGGAGTTAGGTCTGGGGAACGTGGTGGATACTCCACGGCACCTCTACGGCCTATCCATCTTCCGGGAGCCGGCCGAAGTGGCCGCGCGGTTCTGGCGCTGCAGTCTGGAACCGCGAGACCGCTACGGTCGCAGGTTCGAATCCTGCCTCGGGCATGGATGTGTGTGATGTCCTTAGGTTAGTTAGGTTTAACTAGTTCTAAGTTCTAGGGGACTAATGACCTCAGCAGTTGAGTCCCATAGTGCTCAGAGCCATTTGAACCATCTTCCTGGTAGATTTTCGTCTAGATACGCCGTAACACGATTTTGGTAGTGGGCTGGGGCACCATCTTGTTGAAAGTAAACTCTTCCGTCTCCATACAAGTCTCGGATGGCAGGTAAAATGGATGTCTTAAGCTTTTGAAGGTACAACTCACCGGTAACTGTGCTGTCTTCAAAATTCGCCGAACACTTGAGCGACTCACTCCAGTTTCACGGGCACACTGTCTCACAGACTTCTGTGGTGAGCGAATGAATTGTTGTAACACACGACGGGAGTTAGCTGGACTTGTTACTGTTACAGGTCGTCCAGATCGTTGTTTGTGTACTTCTTTAACACAGCCTTCGGCTTCAAATTTGTCTGGAATGCGACGAATCGTTAAACGTGTCAGCGGCTCTGTTTGATACTCATTTCGCCATTGCCGTTGAACATTAATGTTTTCACACTTAAAATACCACTTCAAAACTGACCTCCTTTCATCGAATGTAAGCCTTGCGCCAGCCATGTTTGCTCGAGTAACTGGGTGCAACTGAGAACAAAACACTATCTGGCGACTGTCATCTGACAATACAAAACAACGCAATACAATGCCTGTGTGGCGATTGCCGGAACTACAAACTAGTACACTACCAAAGATGAGACAACTCCGTCAATTAGTTTGCCAGTTATGGACTTTTAAACAGTGAATACATTTTTTTTACCCCTCTGTATATACTGTATCAGCAGTGTGTAATGCTAGAAGGGTAGTCTCTATAATTCAGATTCATAAATGCAAGACTGATTATTTCGTAAAATAAGGAAAGGGGGACATTATAAAACTCACAAAATATTACACTCGCAAATTAAGCTGACACTCAGCGCCGAAGTTGATCGAGTGACAGTAAATAGGAAGTGCCTTTATGGTCACTCCCATCAGCCACCGCGCCGAGTGTCGTCTTGGTTTGTGTGTACAGTAGCCCCCCCCCCCCCCCCAAAAAAAGAAGACAGTAACTTCCACAGGTTGCACACATTCTGGCATTCTAAAACGAATTCCAGTGGTTATAGATGCTAACTTAAACTGTTCTTAATAGAATATAATTATTCTGTTTAAACAATGGCCACAATTCTCCACAATTTGTGGGGCATGAGTAGAAACATCCACATCTGTATTCCGCTAGCTTGTCGGTGTGTGACGGAGGATAGCTTTAATACCATTGTCCTATGCCCTCCCCTGTTCCAGTCGCGAATGACGAGTACGAAGAATGATTGTCGGCAAACCTCTGTATTAGCTCTACGTTCTCGAATTTTCTCATTGTAGTCACTTTGCGTGACGTATGTTTACGAAATTCGGTTTTCGTCTTTCGGAAGATGCGTCGGATGTAAACGTAGTGATTGAAACGCAGAGAGGACGTTCCGAGAAGGGACGGACAACATATTTACTTACTAGACAGAGAAGACGTTCCAAGAAGGGACGGACAACATATTTACTTATTAGTAAGTAAATATGTTGTCCGTCCCTTCTTGGAACGTCCTCTCTGCGCTTCAATCACTACGTTTACATCCGACACATCTTCCGAAAGACGAAAACCGAATTTCGTAAACCGTGTTTCGCTGTCGTGTTTACGTGTTAAGGTCTGAAACAGATTTGCAGTCCCAGTTAAATATGGCGCCTGGAAAACAGCTGATCCAGTTTCTGACTCACTCAGTACAATCGCTATTTCTCTTAACTTAAATATTAGAGGTAGACAGTTTCATGCTCAGTCTAATATTTCTGCTTCTCCTTCACTGCACAATTCGACTTCGGGAGCACCATGTAAACATAGTGAATGAGGCACAACAACTAAGGGCTCAGACTTCCGGTTGAAACGAGTGACGTGCGCAACGAATATCTTTGAGATGTGCAGAGTCTCTGAATGGTGTCTGCTAGGAGCATGGAGGTATTAATAACGGGAGATAGAGCTACAGACTTACGATGTACGTTGCTTAGAAGCCGGCGAGCCACGTTAAATGCCGCAAAACTTTAGCAGATTACTAATTACCATTGTTTCTTGTTTTTAATTTCTTTCATGTTTGCATAACAGTTGTTTTAAATAGAAAATGTTATAGTGCTTTCGTGAAAACACGCCGTCAGGGAGGCATTTCCAAATTCTATTTGATCTTAAACGCATATTTGATCCAGCAGCATGGCACATTTCGCGGAGTAAGTCTAAATTCCGTTTTGTTATGTGTTTCGAATACGCAAGAAAAAAAGAATCTGGTATGAAAAGGCTGCGTTCCTAATCCATCATTTTCCTAAACAGAGACTGACGAAACCGATGTTCGTTATATGTCCTCTTCCCGATTCTGATGAGAATGTAGTTTATTAAGTTTCTTTAGTTCTTTCCTACTCACTGTGTTCACCCAATGAGCTTTTAGAGTTCGATTTATAGGAAATCTGAAGTCAAACGACAGAAATAAAACCACTACAGTAAAAGTAAGCAGTGCAACCAAAATTGATGTATGTAAAAGAAAACATCACTTGAAGAAGGGATGAACTGTGACTCCTTTACACTTAAATCAGAGTGGTTAACATACCCGTAGATGATGCAAGCTGGCATTTTTATCAAAACATGTCGACCAGAAGCTAGTGTTCGTGGCAACTAAGATGGCGGACATCGGCCTTAAGTTCGTTACGTCATGACAACCCCCTTACTATACCTCCATGGCTAGAAGTTGAAGATATTATAACAACTCATTCCACAGCCCAGATATCGTAAAAGCGGACGAATGGAAGCAGTTTTCAACCTTAAAAGAAAAAATGATAATTTTAAAAATAAAAATGAAAAAATTGGGATGATGGGTTTGTGCTTATCTTCAAACTTATTAGTTTGGAGATGTAGCTCATGATCTTTAAAACATAAAGAAATAAAGACTGGATGTTTCTATTCACCCCACAGTAATGGGTGAATAGGAACAGCAGTGTTAAATCTGTTTTTTGGTCTCTTGGGTGAATACGGACATGTGAAAATCTGTTTTGGTTCTAGTAGAATAAGAAACAAAATTTATCTGTTTTAAAGAAGAACATTGCATGAAATGTGATTAATTATTCTGTTTTCCAGATAAACAGTGTTTTGTCTCTGATTACGTTATTGTAAGATTAAATTGATGAACTTGGTTTCTTTGTTAATAAATTAAGTGACTGTCGTCATAAATAACCTTTGCCTTCTAAATAACAGATGTTACTAATATACAATCTAAGCAATAGCTTACTTTTTCTGTATGTGTAATCACAGCTTAATCTCCTGGGTTGAGAACCGTACCAGGTTGTTCCTCATTTCCGTCAAATTCTTGGTCCTCTTCTGAAGAAACACTGACGATTTGCTATTTCTATTAGTCTCACAAAAATTTTAAAAAAAAAGAAAAAGAAAGAAGCCACCGTTTCCAATTAGCCAAAAACAAGTCCTATTAAAATATGCTTTGAAATTGATCTTTTGGTTAATAAAACGGAATTAGATTTGATTTCCAGGTACTTAAAACAACATAATTTACATTCGTACTTACGGATAAACTTCAAAATAAGCAAAATCAACACCACATCCATTGAAACTTCCTGGCAGATTAAAACTGTGTGCCGGACCGAGACTCGAACTCGGGACCTTTGCCTTTCGCGGGCAAGTGCTCTACCAACTGAGCTACCCAAGCACGACTCACGCCCCGTCCTCACAGCTTTACTTCTGCCAGTATCTCGTCTCCTACCTTCCAAACTTTACAGAAGCTCTCCTGCGAACCTTGCAGAACTAGCACTCCTGAAAGAAAGGATATTGCGGAGACATGGCTTAGCCACAGTCTGGGGGATGTTTCCAGAATGAGATTTTCACTCTGCAGCGGAGTGTGCGCTGATATGAAACTTCCTGGCAGATTAAAACTGTGTGCCGGACCGAGACTCGAACTCGGGACCTCATACCACATCCATTGTCCGTCACGAAGTAAACATCTAGTGACAGTTCCTCCAACTTTGAAAATCATAGTTTCCCTGTTACGCTGGTTCACTACCTACCTAGACAATCAGATTTTAGAATAATATTCGCGTTTGTCGTCCGACACGATAGCATGGAACTTCTTCGGAAATCTCGTTTCTGTTCTCACCACTATTTCTATTCACTCAATTTTACGGTATTCAAAACGTAACAGCAGTTAAATTATTTCATTACCAATTACTCAGTTTCGAGCGAACGGGGTATTTACCTTAAAAGGACTTAAGTTTCCTTTTTATGCAATAAAATTTTTAATTTATTCCGAACGTATTTCGTTTAGCCGATGTAGTGCTGTATGGAAGTCATCTTCGTTTTCTAGTATTATTACTTTGTCATCTGCAAATATTAATGCTCTGTGATTACTGTATTTATCTCACTTAATTGCTAAATAATTATGCAATTTACCTTTCTAAGGTTATTCTCAATTTAAATGTTAAAAAGACTAGTTGAGAAAGGCTACCTCTGCCTCACTCCTTGATTGATATTTATCTCAGTGTGGGAAGTAAGACTGTTAATCATTTCTAAAGAGACGGACGAAATTTCTTGAAGAATGCTCACTCAATTAGGAGCCTTTTTCCTGAGATTAATTTACGTACCAAGTTCAACTGAGCCCGAGGCCACAATACAAATTCAGAGTCCTGCACCACGGCCGACCAAATGCCTTTCAATAAGTGATGAGGTGGAATGGATGCCCAGTCTGATTTCTCCTCTTACTTTCAACACAACGATAACCGACTGAAAGCAAACCATTTGTTTTCAAAATCTCTCTCTCTCTCTCTCTCTCTCTCTCTCTATCTCTCTCTCTCTCTCTCTCTCTCTCTCTCTCTGAGACAGACAGACAGACAGACACACACACACACACACACACACACACACAGAGTAATTACGCTGTCGTAGTTACTCATGCGAGGAAGCTCAAAGATACAAGATGACCTCTCTTTCCCTGTGAATACCCGCTTTGCATTTTTATGGTCAATTTTTCACTGCGGCGTCGCAGTACTTGCCCCCATAGCTCTTGCATGCTCACCACTCGTATAAAGCATCGCCCGTCTGTGGCCTAGACGGCTGCGAACAAAGCAAAGTCGCCTCCCCAAACGAAAAGCCCGCACGAGGCGCGGTCCACACTAAGGCGATGCTACATGCGATGAAAATCGCAGTACGGTGCAGGAGTAAGGCGGAGCACACAGGTACATAGCGGAGGCGACTCAACTACTTCACACTGGGGTGACAGCGATACCATACCCACATATACAGGGTGTTACAAAAAGCTACGGCCAAACTTTCAGGAAACATTCCTCACACACAAAGAAAGAAAATATGTTATGTGGACATGTGTCCGGAAACGCTTGATTTCCATGTTAGAGCTCATTTTAGTTTCGTCAGTATGTACTGTACTTCCTCGATTCACCGCCAGTTGGCCCAATTGAAGGAAGGTAATGTTGACTTCGGTGCTTGTGTTGACATGCGACTCATTGCTCTACAGTACTAGCATCAAGCACATCAGTACGTAGCATCAACGTGGTTTTGCAGTCAGTGCAATGTTTACAATTGCGAAGTTGGCAGATGCCCATTTGATGTATGGATTAGCACGGGGCAATAGCCGTGGCGCGGTACGTTTGTATCGAGACAGATTTCCAGAACGAAGGTGTCCCGACAGGAAGACGTGCGAAGCAATTGATCGGCGTCTTAGGGAGCACGGAACATTCCAGCCTATGACTCGCGACTGGGGAAGACCTAGAACGACGAGGACACCTGCAATGGACGAGGCTATTCTTCGTGCAGTTGACGATAACCCTAATGTCAGCGTCAGAGAAATTGCTGCTGTACAAGGTAACGTTGACCACGCCACTGTATGGAGAGTGCTACGGGAGAACCAAACGTTTCCGTACCATGTACAGCGTGTGCAGGCACTATCAGCAGCTGATTGGCCTCCACGGGTACACTTCTGCGAATGGTTCATCCAACAATGTGTCAATCCTCATTTCAGTGCAAATGTTCTCTTTACGGATGAGACTTCCAACGTGATCAAATTGTAAATTTACACAATCAACATGTGTGGGCTGACGAGAATCCGCACGCAATTGTGCAATCACGTCATCAACACAGATTTGCTGTGAACGTTTGGGCAGGCATTGTTGGTGATGTCTCGATTGGACCCCACGTTCTTCCAGCTACGGTCAATGGAGCACGTTATCATGATTTCATACGGGATACTCTACCTGTGCTGCTAGAACATGTGTCTTTACAAGTACGACACAACATGTGGTTCATGCACGATGGAGCTCCTGCACATTTCAGTCGAAGTGTTGGTACGCTTCTCAACAACAGATTCGGTGACCGACGGATTGGTGGAGGCGGATCAATTCCATGGCCTCCACGCTCTCGTGACCTCAACCCTCTTGACTTTCATTTATGGGGGCATTTGAAAGCTCTTGTCTGCGCAACCCCGGCAACAAATGTAGACTCTTCGTGCTCGTATTGTGGACGGCTGTGATACAATACGCCATTCTCCAGGGCTGCATCACCGCATCAGGGATTCCATGCGACGGAGGGTGGATGCATGTATCCGCGCTAACGGAGGACATTTTGAACTTTTTCTGTAACAAAGTGTTTGAAGTCACGCTGGTACGTTCTGTTGCTGTGTCTTTCATTCCACGATTAATGTGATTTGAAGAGAAGTAATAAAATGAGCTCTAACATGGAAAGTAAGCGTTTCCGGACACGTGTCCACATAACATATTTTCTTTCTTTGTGTGTGAGGAATGTTTCCTGAAAGTTTGGCCGTAGCTTTTTGTAACACCCTGTACATTTGCCGTTCGCCCGGCGCAACATGGCTCGCTGGCTACTCCTCAACTTATACTGCACGATACACGGTGAGGGAAATTTCGAGTCATCCGATGTGCCTCAAAAGTTTTATGTAGATGAAGCAAAGCTACATCCGTCTCTGTAGTTAGTGTCTTGGCGGAACACACAAAAAAAACTACTGTTTCGAGATTCGCGCATGTTGTCTACTACGCGGTGTTTTCCTTCCATTCTGAGAAAACCATTTGATAAAAAAAGAAATTGATTTTTCTACATCTTACAGCCTGACAACAGACTTGCTTTTCGCTTTTGCCCGTAGTTATCGCGATACTTCGCAAATATGTAAACACGGCAGACATTTTGAAAACTTCGCAGTGGATAATGTAGTCATTGACCAGTTTACGATTGCTGGATTTTAGGTCACAGATTGATGCATGTGAAGTGTAGCTAACATATCGAAATTATTTGTAACGCTGGATGCAGAGCCATACTCCTTCCCGTTTTCGAGAAATTGCGAGGCTGACATCCAGCCACCGCACACGAGACTATCAAAGCCTGCTGTGGCAAGTGCGCAGCTGCCTCGTGTTTCTCTTTTTCTTTTGCTGTCGGTACAGGCAGAAGCTGGAATTGAAAAAAACTTACTGAAATGAAAAGACACCGGCAGCCATCAGCTGATTATACTGATTGAAGGTTTTTTTCAGTTTATCCTCTCTGATTTCAGGGGACTTTGAGACGTACGTTAAAGAGATCCGAAAGCTAATTTCCTGTTACTTCTGAATGAGCAGCTGGGCGAAGCCAGGAATTACATGTCGGGTTTTTGCTTATCGTCATGAGCTGCCTCCATTTCTTCCTACTCACGAGGGAACCTCCCCGTCGCACCCCCCTCAGATCTAGTTATAAGTTGGTACAGTGGATAGGCCTTGAAAAACTGAACACAGATCAATCGAGAAAACAGGAAGAAGTTGTGTGGAACTATGAAAAAAATAAGCAAAATATACAACCTGAGTAGTCCATGTGGAAGATAGGAAACATCAAGGACAGTGTGAGCTCAGGAGCGCCGTGGTCCCGTGGTTAGCGTGAGCCTCTGCAGAACGAGAGGTCCTTGGTTCAAGACTACCCTCGAGTGAAAATTGTAATTTTTTATTTTCAGACAATTATCAAAGTTCAGGCACACACACACACACACACACACACACACACACACACACACACACAATCAACTTCGCCCTAAAA
This sequence comes from Schistocerca serialis cubense, assembly GCF_023864345.2. Classification (NCBI taxonomy): domain Eukaryota; kingdom Metazoa; phylum Arthropoda; class Insecta; order Orthoptera; family Acrididae; genus Schistocerca; species Schistocerca serialis. The sequence continues at coordinate 22,904,095 of NC_064649.1, read as the reverse complement.
ATTCCAGGACATGTTCAGATTTGCTTGGACATATGAAGGATTTGACGGTCGACACACGGAAAAATTTGAAAACGTTAAAAACATATGTTTAGACAGAGCACAGGGAAAACTGTGCGACTGTGAAACTGTTGCATTCATTTGTTGTAGTTTATGTGACAAACTCTTGTGTTTTCATCACTTTTTTGGGAGTGATTATCACGTCCACAAGAAAACTTAAATCGGGCAAGGTAGAAGAATCTTTTTACGCATTCTCCAAGTGTACAAGTTAGGTGGGTCGACAACATATTCCTGTCATGTGACGCACATGCCGTCACCAGTGACATATAGAATATATCAGACGTGTTTTCCTGTGGAGGAATCGGTTGACCTATGACCTTGCGAACAAATGTTTTCGGTTCCCATTGGAGAGGCACGTCCTTCCGTCTACTAATCGCACGGTTTTGCGGTGCGGTCGCAAAACACAGACACTAAACTTATTACAGTGAACAGAGACGTCAATGAACGAACGGACAGATCATAACTGTGAAAATAAAGATATTAAACTTTCCACTCGAGGGAGGACTTGAACCAAGGACCTCTCGTTCCGCAGCTGCTCACGCTAACCACGGGACCACGGTGCTCTTGATCTTACACTCACCTTGATGCTGCCTATCTTGCACATAGACTATTCAGTTTGTATATTTTGCTTATTTTTTTCATAGTTCCACACAACTTCTTCCTGTTTTCTCTATTGATCTGTGTTCAGTTTTTCGAGGCCTATCCACTGTGCCAACTTATAACTAGATCTGAGGGGGGTGCGACGGGGAGGTTCCCTTGACAGTGTCCATCGCCCACTGCTACACCATCAATGGTGACTGATCTCACTGCAAACCCAGCAGCATTTCTTCTCAATCTGAATCATATTTTACTTTGCGAAATTGAACAGTTGCAGAAATGCTCTACCCTCGGTTTTTTTTAAAATTAGTTTCACCTTATTTTTTATGTACCACATAAAATAAAATGGTTCAAATGGCTCTGAGCACTGTGCGATCTTGAAGCAGTGCACGAACTGTGTCACAACAGCTCAACATTCCAAGGGCCACCGTTCCAAGAGCACTGCTAACAACATGATCTGGTGTCTCTGGTGCGCTTCTAGGATGTCGTGGAGGCGGGTGGTCGTCACACTGACCAGCGTATGTGACCTCGGAACGTAAACATGGGACACAATTAACCAATGTTACTCTCTCGTGTGGAAATTTAAATGTCTTCCTGTGAGCGGTTGATTCGTAATTTCTCTTCCGCATGTACACAGCTCGTAGTCTTGCGGTAGCGTTCTCGCTTCTCGTTCACGGGGTCCCGGGTTCGATTCCCGGCGGCGTCAGGTATTTTTCCTGCCTCGAGATGACTGGGTGTTGTTGTGTCGTCTTTATCATCATCATTCATCCCCATTACGGTCGGAGGAAGGCTATGGCAAACCACCTCCGCTAGGACCTTGCCTCGTAAGGCGGCGCGGGTCGCCCGCATCGTCCCCTACGCTCCTCGGAGTATGGCACGTCATCGTCATATCATCCCTATGTCCTTACAGACGTTTCCAGGAAGTTTCATTATTCCATGGTCTGTCATTTTTATGGGGCCCTCTTAAGCAGAGAAAGTTAAATTACAACCACCTTGAAAGGTCTCTGTTGGATTCCTTTCATGTTAATTTCTTAAATCTGTTGTCATTTACGGCATAAATTCCTCTTCTAAATTTACTGTGGCGTTTCTGACTATCTGGGAGGAGACTGAGTAGTGGAACGTGTTACTTTTACACATAAACAAGCACGATCTGTCACACTACTACACTTTAAAACACAGTTTATATGTAATTCATGTCACACAGTCTCATACGGAACCTACATCAGCTTTCTTTTATATACTGTATATGATAAGATACTGTCATCCCCCTTCCCTTCTGTGTGAGAGGATGAATTTCTAGTTGCATGCTTGAGGGTAGCAGACAAGCCTGTCTGCTAGAGAACAGTAGGGCCAACGTTGGAACAGGTAGCTACGCTTTCTAAAAGCAGAGAGGTTTTTATCCTTAGTATGGTCCTGTCCGTCTCTTGTCATGTTGGTATAGGATTTGTATTTGTGAGGCACCCTCAGAAAGGGACCAGGTCAGTCTGTCCGTGGCGAGCGTCTGAAGTGGTAAGATCTCCGGCTAAGCGCGTGTCTGCTAAGTCCGTAGAACAATGGATTTCTTAAGTTCAGCCTAACTGAAAATTTAATCACCTTTATTTCAGGTTTAGCTCTAAAATATCTAATGTTATCTTAAATTGCAGCGCAGTGTAATTCTCGCGTGAAGTTCAGAATATATTCCGGTAGTTGCTTTGTCACTACTTTGCGAGTAAAGTGGAACCACGTGTTGATCAATAACTCTAACTAAGTTCATCAATCTTAAATGCGAATAAGCGTGAGATCATAACGTCTCGTCTTGACAATAATTTTCAATATAGCAACTTTTCTTTATGTTCAACCCACGTGGGGTGTACTTTGTGAGACCACTACCACGTGCTTATATAATTGTTTGACCCATCAGGTTAATAGTAAGACGTTAGTAATCAGTTCGAGGTTTTTCTTTTGCAAATTGCTTTTCGATCTAATTTATTTTAATTATCAAAATTATTGTGGAGTTACACGCTTTGTGTAAACCAAGTTGACCACGTGAAACATGTGGTGTAATCATCAAAGTAGCCCTCAGCCATTCTTTTTGGGAAGATTTCACAGAGAGTTAGTATGAATTTAGTATACCAGTGTGTGGTAATTACACGACGGACAGGATTGTGCTACGAATGTAACTTGTTTGGGTGAAAATTGAATCGGTTGGTTGTGGTTAATTTCCTCTTGCATGTGTTTCAACGTTCTTCGTGTGTTATTTTATGAATGCAGTGTTGTACGCAGTCTCCCAATCTTGGCCCCCTATTTGATGTGTTCCGTAAGAGTATAAACTCACATTTTCACAATCCTAAATAAGGCACCAGCTTAGTTATGACTCACGTTTAATATGCTGAAATTTCAATGATTAATGTTAAAATCAATTTCCAAATATAAACTGATTTATTTCTTTTTATTTAAATTATCTTATATATATATATATATATATATATATATATATATATATATAAAAATCACCGGTTATCGTATGCCTATTAAAAGATTATAATTCATGTTAGTCTGGTTGGGAATTTGGTGAGCTAAACTGGATACCTGGTGAAACAGTTGCTCAGTAATGCAAGGTTAACTTACCCAGACAGCTCACAGCTTTTAACCCACTTTTATGGTCTTGTCTATCAGTTCCGCTTACACCACAAATTAAAGTAACAACGTTACAACCTCTATATCTTAAAGTTTCTCTTCCCCACCGTAAACATTCAGTTCTCCAGCGTGCTGACCAATGACGCTTTTTTCTTACCTATGGGGGTATTGTATTGTATGGTAACTGGGGACCTAGAAACGACGGAGAGGCTCCGTCCCCGCCGCAGCCGCAGTGGTCCGCAACCCCACGACGACTACCTCAGTCCACTTCATCCCTCCGCCGCCCCACATCGAACCCAGGGTTATTGTGCGGTTCGGACCCCGGCAGACCCCCCAGGGAACGTCTCACACCAGACGACTGTAACCCCTATCTTTGCGTGGTGGAGTAATTATGATGTATGCGTACGTGGAGACAGTGTTTGCGCAGCAATCGCCGACGTAGTGTAACTGAGGCGGAATAAGGGGAACCAGCCCGCATTCGCCGAGGCAGTTGGAAAACCGTCTAAAAACCATCCACAGATTGGCCGGTTCACCGGACTTCGACACAAATCCGCCGGTCGGATTCGTGTCGGGGACCAGGCGCTCCTTCCCGCCCGGAAAACTTATGGGGGTATCTTAACCTACAACTACCACATGTTCCATTACATTTAGCACAAAACCCAAACCCTGTTCAATTTCGTACACCACAGCATCATCATTGCTTCGTATTGTGCTAATTTTCGGTCCTTAGCAAACAACTACAGTCCTTTACTTCCCTCATTCCCTTTTTAATTAGCAAATAAACATCAGGTATGACAATGAACGTTCTAATCTTAAAAGTTTTCTGGTTTCGACTTCAAATCTGTCTGTGCAGACTACTCTTAATTCGCTTTGAGAATGAGATATTATTCTTTGTTTAGAGCATTCAACGTCGTATTTGTCAGCGCACTCAGAATTATTGCATGTGATAAACAGTGTTAAAACATAGAAGATGCAGACATGCTAGAAAGCTGCATAACATTACTTTCGCTTCCTTTCCTCACATTGCCACACGCTGTCAGTCGTAACGATATGAAAATGAAACCGTTTCAAGACGGTTTGATGAAAGTGAGTGTGTTTCCATCACTCTGTAGTAGGCCTATTCGCTGTGCAGTAGCAGAGAGAGGCAGTGTAAATTTAGTGACTCATTGTCTAGGACTCTGGCTCAACAGCAAGAGGTGCAGCAGTATGTTTTCCCGTTTCGCTACTTATGTAAAAAAGGCAGTCAGAGTGTATTTGTGCCTGAGCCGAACGGGAAACCCACAAAGGGCCAGTGGGTGACGCTCGCAGAGGTGCTGCGATGGCGAGTGCTGTTGGCAGCAATGCGCCGGGAAGCCCCGGCCTGCGCCTACGTAGACAGTGGCGCCGCCCACGAGGTTACCTAACCTGGTCGGGAAATACCGCAGCGCGGAGGCAGCCTGAACTAACACCGATCTCGCGTGTTACGTGTGCAGTACTCACAGTTACTTCCGTCACACGTTGCACACAAATGGCTCCTCTCACATATTAGGGCTGGACCAACGTAAGTGGAGAACAGGCAGTTTATGACACCAACTTGAGGAATTGCCTTCACACCTATGGACAGGGAAAAAGGTATCCAAAAAAATGGTTCATATGGCTCTGAGCACTATGGGACTCAACTGCTGAGGTCATTAGTCCCCTAGAACTTAGAACTAGTTAAACCTAACTAACCTAAGGACATCACAAACATCCATGCCCGAGGCAGGATTCGAACCTGCGACCGTAGCGGTCTTGCGGTCCCAGACTGCAGCGCCCTTAACCGCACGGCCACTTCGGCCGGCCGGAAAAAGGTATCCTATTCGGTGATGAGCACTTACATCTCCACACCATTTTTTACTCGATACTCTTCTATCAGTACTTTTACTCATATCAATACACTAATGGCCATTAAAATTGCTACACCACGAAGAAGACGTGCTACAGATGCGAAATTTAGCCGAAGGGAAGAAGATGCTGTGATATGCAAATGATTAGCTTTTCAGAGCATTCACACAAGGCTGGCGCCGGTGGCGACACCTACAACGTGCTAACATGAGCAAAGGTTCCGACCGATTTCTCATACACAAACAGCAGTTGACCGGCGTTGCCTGGTGAAATGTTGTGATGCCTCGTGTAAGGAGGAGAAATGCGTACCTTCACGTTTCTGACTTTGATATAGGTCGGATTGTAGCCCGTCGCGATTACGGTTTATCGTATCGCGACATTGCTGCTCGCGTTGGTCGAGATCCAATGACTCTTAGCAGAATACGTAATTTGGTAGGTTCAGGAGGGTAATACGGAACGCCGTGCTGGATCCCAACGGCCTCGTATCACTAGCAGTCGAGATGACAGGCATCTTATCCGCATGGCTGGAGCGGATCGTGCAGTCACGTCTCGATCCCTGAGTCATCAGATGGGGACGTTTGCAAGACAACAACCATCTGCACGAACAGTTCGACGACGTTTGCAGCAGCATAGACTGTCAGCTCGGAGACCGTGGCTGTGGCTACCCTTGACGCTACATCACAGACAGGAGCGCCTGCGATGGTGTACTCGACGACGGACCTGGGTGCACGAATGGCAAAACGTCATTTTTTCGGAAGAATCCAGGTTCTGTTTACAGCATCATGTTGGTCGCATTCGTATTTGGCGACATCGCGGTGAACGCACATTGGAAACGTGTATTTGTCATCGCCATACTGGCGTATCACCCGGCGTGATGGTATGGGGTGCCATTGGGTACACGTCTCAGTCAGCTCTTGTTCGCATTGACGACACTTTGAACTGTGGACGTTACATTTCAGATGTGTTACGACCCGTGGCTGTACCCTTCATCCGATCCCTGCGAAACCCTACATTTCAGCAGGATAATGCACGACCGCTAATTGCAGGTCCTGTACGGGCCTTTCTGGATGCAGAAAATGTTCGACTGGTGGCCTGGTCAGCACATTCTCCAGATCTCTCACCAATTGAAAACGTCTGGTCAATGGTGGCCGAGCAACTGGCTCGTCACAGTACGCCAGTCACTACTCTTGATGAACTGTGGTATCGTGTTGAAGCTGCATGGGCAGCTGTACCCGTACACGCAATCAAAGCTCTGTTTGACTCAATGCCCAGGCGTATCAAGGCCGTTATTACGGCTAGAGGTGGTTGTTCTGGGAAATGATTTCTCAGGATCTATGCATCCAAATTGCGTGAAAATGTAACCACATGTCAGCTCTAGTATAATATATTTGTCCAATGAAAACCCGTTCATCATCTGCATTTCTTGGTGGTGTAGCAATTTTAATGGCCAGTAGTGTATTTTGTACTATGTATCAGTTGTGTTGAATGATCCTAGTAATGATTTGTTACATTTTCATCGTTACTGAAAATTTTAGCCGCATAACTCAGTGTAGTGTGTAGAATGGGGAAGCGCGATCTGACTGACTTTGACCGAGGACAGATTGCGATGACCAAGAGAATGTCGGCACGAGCACTTCGGAAGATGCACGGCTTTTGCTCGAGGAGTGCTGTGCTGAGTTTCTTCAACAACTGGCGGAACCGACGTGAAATAATGCCCAGACGTCGTGGGGTTGGGCGATTACCCCTCATTACAGATATCGGACGTCGTAGCCTGGGCAGACTGGTGAAACAGGACAGCCCGAGAATTGTGGCGGAACTAACATCAGACTTCAAAGATGTCTGGGCAGTGCACCGAACCTTCCTAACGATCGGCCACCACAGACGACGACCCACTCATGTGCCGATGTCAACACGACGACATCGGCAACTACGGCTGAAAGGGCCACGTGATCATTGGCACTGGACGTTGGGGCAGTGGCAGAGCGTTGCAAGTGCTTCGGAATCCTGAAACCTCCTTCCGATGGGAGGACGCCAATCCGTCGTCTTCCAGAGCAACAGCTCCTCGGCGCCTGTAATGCAGGACAGAGACAAGCTGGCGGCGGCTCCACTCTACTCTGGCGAACATTCACGAGTGGAACTCGTACAAGGCACAGTGACGGCCAAAGAGTATTGTACGCTGGTTGCAGACCACATACAGCCCTTCATGACGATCTTGTTTCCCGACGGCAGTGGCATTTTTCGACAAGATAATGCGCCATGTCACAAGGCCAGGAGTGTGGTGGAGTGGTTCGAGGGACACATTGGCGAGTTCTGGTTGATGTGTTGGCCCCCCATTTCGCCAGATCTGAACCCGATCGAACCACACCTGAGATGCGTTTGAACGTGGCGTCAGAGCTCATCGCCACCCCCCCCCCCCCCCCGGTCCGCGGATTTTAGGGGAATTAGGTCGGACAAACCGGACGATCCGCGACACCCTCACAGCACAGCGGTGCGTCGACGACGTTCTGTGGCCCGTGTCATTGCCCTTCACAGCGAGCCTTCCTGGTCTTACATTTCAGCGAGATAAACACGCCCGCCCATTCACGGCGAGAGTTTCTGCTGCATGTCTTCGTGCAGCAAGACCGCCAGATCTCTCGGTAATTGAGAACGTTTCTATCTACCTATTGTGGTGTCACCGCCAGACACCACACTTGCTAGGTGGTAGCCTTTAAATCGGCCGCGGTTCGTTAGTATACGTCGGACCCGCGTGTCGCCACTGTCAGTGATTGCAGACCGAGCGCCGCCACACGGTAGGTCTAGTCTAGAGAGACTTCCTACCACTCGCCCCAGTTGTACAGCCGAATTTGCTAGCGATGATTCACTGACAAATTACGCTCTCATTTGCCGAGACGATAGTTAGCATAGCCTTCAGCTACGTCATTTGCTACGACCTAGCAAGGCGCCATTATCATTTGCTGTTTATCTTGTGATGCATGTACCGTCAGACCGATGTTCACCAATTATTGATTAAAGTTAAGTATTCCAGAAGCTACGTACCTTTTTTGCTAGTCTCTATTCCTTTAACTGTTCCAGACCTCACGCCAGCCTGCGTGAGCTTAAACGCGTGCCTTTCGGCTTCCTCTCATAGTGGCTTGGCTGTCTTGCCAAGTCACAACACCTATCTACATCCATACTCCGCAAGCCACCTGACGGTGTGTGGCGGAGGGCACTTTAAGTACCTCTATCGGTTCTCCCTTCCATTCCAGTCTCGTATCGTTCGTGAAAAGAAAGATGGTCGGTATACCTCCGTGTGGTCTCTAATCTCTCTGATTTTGTCCTCATGCTGTCTTCGCGACATATACGTAGGAGGGAGCAATATAATGCTTGACTCCTCGTTGAAGGTATGTTCTCGAAACTTCAACAAAAGCCCATACCGAGATACTGAGCGTCTCTCTTGCAGACTCTTCCACTGTAGCTTCTATCTATCGTCTCCGTAACGCTTTCGCGATTACTAAATGAACCTGCTCTCCGTTGGGTCTTCTCTATCTCTTCTATCAACCCTATCTGGTACGGATCCCACAACAGTGAACAGTATTCAAGCAGTGGGCGAACAAGTGTACTGTAACCTACTTCCTCTGTTTTCGGACTGCATTTCCTTAGGATTCTTCCAATGAATCTCAGTCTGGCATCTGGTTTACGGACGATCAACTTTATATGAACATTCCATTTTAAATCACTCCTAATGCCTACTCCCAGATAATTTATGGAATTAACTGCTTACAGTCGCTGACCTGCTATATTCTAGCTAAATGATAAAGGATCTTTCTTTCTATGTATTCACAGCACATTACACTTGTCTACATTTAGATTCAATTGCCATTCCCTGCACCATGCGTCAATTCGTTGCAGATCCTCCTGCATTTCAGTACAATTTTCCATTGTTATAACTTCTCGGTATACCACAGCATCATCCGCAAAAAGCCTCAGTGAACTTCCGATGTTATCCACAAGGTCTTTTATATATATTGTGAATAGCAACGGTCCTACGACACTCCCCTGCGGCACACCTGAAATCACTCTTACTTCGGAAGACTTCTCTCCATTGAGAATGACATGCTGCGTTCTGTTCCCTAGGAACTCCTCAATCCAATCACACAATTGGTCTGATAGTCGATATGCTCTTACTTTGTTCAGTAAACGACTGTGGGGAACTGTATCGAACGCCTTGCGGAAGTCAAGAAACACGGCATCTACCTGGGAACCCGTGTCTGTGGCCCTCCGAGTCTCGTGGACGAATAGCGCGAGCTGGACTCATTGGAGCGTTATGAGCAGCAGTGTCCAACCATCTCGGGATTTCAACGCTCTAACTTGCCAGTTGGACAGAATTTTACACAATATCCCTCACGAGCCGATCCAACTACTGTGTCACTCAGTGCCTAACCGAATACGTGCTTGCATAGACGTCACAGGTGGACCGACGCATTATTGACTTGCTCCATTTATGAAGTTCTTTCTCCTGCATCATCCAGGTTTTATTAAGCTGTAATCATTTGCTTGTGTGGTCGTGTACATCACGTCTACTGAATTTGGTCCTATTCGTATAATTGCTTCGTGGTGCGCCTCTTTTTATGTATATTTTTTATTTCTATGCCTAAATGATATGTAAACTGCCATACGCTTGATAATAATGGCTCTGAGCACTATGGGACTTAACTTCTGAAGTCATCAGTCCCCCTAGAACTTAGAACTACTTAAACCTAACTAACCTAAGGACATCACACACATCCATGCCCGAGGCAGGATTCGAACCTGCGACCGTAGCGGCCGTGCGGTTCCAGACTGAAGCGCCTAGAACCGCTCGGCCACCTCGGCCGGCGCTTGATAATAATTCGGTTCGTAGCAGTTTTCTCTTCCTTGTTCAGAGGTTTGTAGGTGGTCCCCGTCGATGGCTTATTCAGGGCTCCGGACTGAGGGCTGAACTGCTGAGCTGCAGGAAGCCCGCCGGCCGTGCGAAGTGACGCTGTTCACAAACTCGATTAGGGTAAGCGCGTTTAGCGGCGACACTTGCTGCCGAGAAGAGACGCCCCTGTACGTTGCCCTGGTTTCTCTATTAAAGGTCGACTGCACGTGGTTACTTTATTTTTGCTTTATTTATTTTAATTTCGATAATTTGTCTCAACAGGCTCATAAAATAATACACAACGTACTTCCCCACCTTACCTATTACGCACAGACATCCAATACATATTAATTTTTTCTTTTAAAATCTGTGTGTCAAGTGTTTTTGGTTTTCAGTAAGACAAATTATACATGTAAATCTACATATATACTCCGCTAGCCACCAAGCGGTGTGTGGCGGAGGGCACAATTAGCGCGAAAGTCATATTCCCCCCCCCCTCTGTTCCCCACGCGGATCGCGCGAGGGAAAAACGACTATCTGAACGAGCCAGTACGAGCTCTGATTTCCCTTATCCTTGAATGATGATCATTACGCGATTTGAAAGTTGGAGGTAATTATATAAGCTCTACATCCTCGGTATTTAGTGAGCAGCCCCTTCTGTTTAGAGCGTCGTCTAGCTGCAAGTGTGTCCCACTTCAAACTGTGATTTGTAACGCTCTCGCGGTGGCTAAATATACCAGTCACGAACGTTTCCGCTCTTCTTTGGACCTTCTCAATCTTTTGAATCAGAGCCAACTGGTATGGGTCCCATACAGACGAACAATACTCTAAGACTGGACGAACTAACGTATTGTAAGTTGTTTCCTTTGTTGAAGGACTGCATCGCTTCAGGATTCTACCAACGAACCGCAATCTAGAGTTCGCCTTACCCGTTACTACTTGTGTAATCTGACCATTCCATTTGAGATCATTTCGAATAGTCACATCCGGATATTTGACGGATGTTACCGCTTCCAAACACTGGAGCATTTATTTTGTACTGGTACATTAATGGGGATTTTCGCCTTGTTATACGCAGTAGTTGGCACTCACTAATATTGAGAGATAACTGCCAGTCATTACACCAGGCATTTATTTTCTGCAAATCGTCGTTGATGTATTCACAACTTTCGTGTGATACTACTTTCCTGTAGACTACAGCACCATCGGCAAACAGTCTAAGGCCGCTGTCAATACCATCAACCAGATCGTTTATGTAAATCGTAAAAAGCAGTGGACCTATTACGCTGCCCTGGGGCACACCTGAAGTTACGCTTGTTTCTGTTGAAGTCACCCCGTTCAGGACGACATACTGCTCCCTGTCAGTTAGAAAACTTTCTACCCAACCGCATATGTCATCGGATAGACCGTAAGCGCGCACTTTTTGTAGCAAGCGACAGTACGGAACTGAGTCGAACGCCTTTCGAAAGTCGAGAAATATGGCATCAGCCTGGGAGCCGGTATCTAGAGCCTGTTGTACATCATGCACAAAGAGGGCCAGCTGTGTCTCACATGACCGCTGTTTCCTAAAACCGTGCTGGTTTCTGCAGATGAGCTTCTCAGAGTCTAGAAAGATCATTATGTCTGAACACAAAATATGTTCCACGATTCTACAACAAATCGACGTCAGTGAAATTGGCCGGTAATTATGTCCATCCGATTTTCTACCCTTTTTATAGATTGCTATGACCTGGGCCTTCTTCCAGTCCCGTGCAACTTTCCGCCGTTCCAATGATCTCTGATAGATGATGGATAAGAATGGTGCTATATTTGTAGCGTAGTCAGAATCTCACGGGGATACCGTCTGGGCCAGATGCCTTTCTGGCGCCTAAGGGTCTTAACTGTTTTACAATCCCAGATACACTAAACACTATGTCATCCATCCTTTCGTTTGTTCGATAATTGAAAGGGGGAATGGTGCTGCAGTCCTCTATCGTAAACGAGTTTTTGAAAGCTAGCAGTAGATGTAACTACACTGCGCAATAGGATTAAAGAGTCGCTTTTTCGGAACACCGTAATTGTCTGCCATTGCGACGCCTAAGTTTGCAATTTGGCTCAACAGCGCCTACGATCTTCCTCTGTGACGTCGCAAAAGCGCGGTGCTTCAGACAGCAGGGGGTCCACACGCGCCGAAGAAAAAGGTCACAGTTCTGAAGTTCAAGTGAGCTGTAAAGCGAGTTAATGGTGTCACGCTGGCATCAAATTTCGTCACAATTCTGCCCAACGCCACCGTGGAAGGTCGTCACAGCCCCTGCCAGCCACATTTCACTGCTTCTTTTGGAACCTATGTGATGGATGTCAGAACCGCGACGCCTAGCGTTGAAATCGCGTGGTTTCCTTTCCGGTGGCCGAGGAAAGCGTGTCAGACACACCGCCGCTCAGACACGTAAAGTCGACATACCTACTATAGTCCAGTCAAATAGTAGATATACCTTGCAAAAGGTGGGGTAGAAGAATTTATTTTTTCAACTCGTTCATACGGTTGGAAAGATTAGAAAACCGAGTTTTGCCAACAAAATTTCGCTTGGGAAAACTTTCTGCAGTCAAAAAACTTCGAAAATTTCGGACTTTTTTCAGTTTTTTCAAAATATCTCAGTTTCATTTGTTCCTATCACTTTAACGTCTATTTTCTTTTTTAAAGAGCACAAAATTCTCTACATATTTCATTCTTGCCATTTTTTTCTACTCCCAATATCTAAGGCGCTACAGCGCATCAAAAAATACCAATTTTTCAAATTTTGAGCATAGTGGCAAGATACCTAATTTTTGAACACTACTTTTTCAGTTTCTTTTTGTGTAGTATAAATACATTATACATCATGTTATAAGTTGGAATTTACCACCTCACTTTCAGGTATTCAATTTCTCTGTATGCAACATGAGGATTGCTGGGCACCCAACTATTGTGATTCTTACATCGCTACCTCAAGTTCACTATGGGCCACCTCAGCCCTGGTATTTGCAAAACCATGAATATAAAAATACGTCATTAAGAGACATAAACACACACACACACACACACACACACACACACACACACACACACACACACACAAAATAAATTGACTCAGGAAACTGAAGTATTATTAGCTGCAATAGGCAAGGTAATCATTCTTGTGTATAAAAGCCACACAGTTGACATTAAAAATAAGTAGCTTTATTACAATTAAAATGCATTGCCAGTTACTAAAAAATGTTGACAGTTCTGGGTGTGTAATACTTGTAATATTGCACTTAAGCGCACTTGAGACAGATATGAGCATCACTTCCAACGCTTTGATGTGCCAGGTTCCTCAGTGTCGTCAGAAATACCTTGAGTTACGGATTCAGGGTCTGTACATAGAGTTGATCCCAAAGGTTCAAATGGCTCTGAGCACTATGGGACTTAACAGCTGTGGTCATCAGTCCCCTAGAACTTAGAACTACTTAAACCTAATTAACCTAAGGACATCACACACATCCATGCCCGAGGCAGGATTCGAACCTGCGACCGTAGCAGTCGCACGGTGCCGGACTGCGCGCCTAGAACCGCGAGACCACCGCGGCCGGCAGAGTTGATCCCAGATTGACCTCTTCTTTAAACAGCGAGTCAGCCTCAGCAAGTTCGTTGGTTTCGTCAGCGGTTTCTGCAAAATCCTCCATAACATCTTCTTCACTGTTTTCATATAAAAATTTCAGCATGTTTTCACAGTTGACCCCAATACATTTCTTGCAAATTGAAGAACATTTCAAACCCGCTTTTCTGCAGGAGCACGCTCCGCCACAGTTCAGCTTGCATGGGCGTGAAACAATGTGAAGAAGTGCTTCAGGTGCTGGATCTTGGCTCATTATAACGGGTATTGGACCGTGGTCACTGTGATTCCAGCCCCATTTCTCAGGAGGTTCCCAGTTTCCCATCCAACTTTGGACTTGTTGGTAAGTCCGCAACGAATGATGTGAAGCATCCTGTGTAGGTGGCAACCGTGCAAGATTCAGTTTGCTTTTTGTGGCAGACTTGGCGAATAGCTGGTACCGCAAACGGTCTAGTGTGTGGGAACTGCTGACACCTCCACTATACAATGCGATAGTAACCTATTCTCCTGCAGTTATTATTTCTTCACGGGTAGCATGTGGTTTATTGAACGTGCAAAGCGGTGAGGTTAGGTGTTCATTTTTCGCAACAATATTGCAGCACTTAATTTTTCCTTGACCAAAAAAAGCAGATGTTTTATCACATCCGCTAAAGGCGTGAGTGAACAGAATATATTCACTGTCAAACTTGTAAGATGCAGTGGAAAACCACTTGTCTTCTGCATTTCTTCTTCCTGGCTTTAAGAAAAATAAGTTTTCAATGCCTTGCCCCAAACCGGTCATGAGCACAAGCAGGTCAACATCTTCTCCTACAATGACAACACTTCCAAAATCTTTGGTTCTTGAAATGGCAGATGTTACAATTATAACGTCAGCATCTTCTTGTGCCTGGTGCACTTCAATGCTACACTCTAGAAATTCCATTTTAAGAAGTGTGATCAAACGCATCTTGTTTCGTTCGTTGTACAAGAACTTGTCCTGAGGGACTTGGTTCACTATCTCTGATTCAACCACAACGTCAACCGAAGAATGGTGTTTGGACCTACGAATCCTCTCAGCACTCTTTGTGCTACATTTGTCTCCCTCACATGAATACCCATCAAATACAATAGCAAACTGAGATCCAAAATGTCGTTGCAGGTAAGAAACATAGCTTTGGGCTATTGACTTGAAGAAACATTTCGAGTCCAAGTCACTTTGTGGATAAGGTACCCTCCATCAATGACAAAAAATTTACTCGGTCCACCTGACTTCACATCTTCCACTGGAACGGAGGCATTGTATAATGAAGATTTTGTTCCTTTTCGCATGCCTTTTTCTGAGAATAGGGACATTGGGTAAGGAGCAAGTTCATATTTCAGAAAGGCTTTTAACTCTTCTTCACTTTGTTTCATTAAACAAATCCTTTGGGAAAGAGTTAAAGGATCAACAGGAGTAATTTTAGTGCTCCAGCTTTTACAGAATTGAACGCAGAAAGGAGAGTCACAACTTTATCTTTTCTATGGAACTTTACATCGTGGAAATTGTCAGCAAATATTCTTTGCTCGAAATTTAAAAAATTGGTATTTTTTACGCCCTGTAGCGCCTTAGACACTGGGAATAGAAAAAAATGGTAAGAATCAAATTTGTAGAGAATTTTGTGCTCTTTAAAAAAGAAAATAGACGTCAAAGCGATAGGAGCAAATGAAACTGAGATATTTTGAAAAAACTGAAAAAGTCCGAATTTTTCGAAGTTTTTTGACTGCAGAAAGTTTTCCCAAGAGAAATTTTGTTGGCAAAACTTGGTTTTCTAACCTTTCCAACAATATGAACGAGTTAAAAAAATAAAATCTTCTACCCCATCTTTTGCAAGGTACAGGCTTTTTTCTGACAGTTTCGCTGGACTACTACTGAAAGGCCAATTGGCCAGAAATCCAACGGTGAGGATCGGGGGCTCACCAGTAATTCGGCGTCACGAGGCCCGGTATCTGGGTGTGATAATTGATGAAAGATGGAGGTTTGCTAAGCACATCGAAGCGGCAACTCAAAGATCATCAGAAGGTCTGAAAAACCACATCATGATAGGACACGGAAGATTTCACCTTCCACCAGAACTCATAAAGTTATATCACAACACCATTCTTGCCTCCATCGTGGGTTACGGATCCGGAGTCGCCGGCCGTGGTGGCCGAGCGGTTCTAGGCGCTACAATCTGGAACCGCGCGACCGCTACGGTCGCAGGTTCGAATCCTGCCTCGGGCATGGATGTGTGTGCTGTCCTTAGGTTAGTTAGGTTTACTTAGTTTGTAAGTAGGCTGTTTAGGTTTCTATATTGGTAACGCCACGTAGCGCTCTGTATGAAAATCGCTGGCTGTGCTGTGTGCAGTCTGTGGCTGGTTGGCATTGTTGTAATATTCACTATTGTAGTGTTGGGCAGTTGGATGTTAACAGCGCGTAGCGTTGCGCAGTTGGTGAGCCGCCAGCAGTGGTGGATGTGGGGAGAGAAATGGCGATGTTTTCATAGCGGATGATCTGGACGTGTGTCCATCAGAGACAGTAAATTTGGAAGACTGGATTTCATGAACTGCTATATATATATATATATAATGACTTTTGAACATTATTAAGGTAAATACATTGTTTGTTCTCTATCAAAATCTTTCATTTGCTAACTATGCCTATCGGTAGTTAGTGCCTTCAGTAGCTAGAATCTTTTATTCAGCTGGCAGTAGTGGCGCTCGCTGTATTGCAGTAGTTCGAGTAACGAAGATTTTTGTGAGGTTAGTGATTTGTGAAAGGTATAGGTTAATGTTAGTCAGGGCCATTCTTTTGTAGGGATTTTTGAAAGTCAGATTGCGTTACGCTAAAAATATTGTGTGTCAGTTTAGTGTTGATCAGAATAGGTAAAGAGGGAAATGTCTGAGTATGTTCAGTTCTACTCAGCTGTTTGAAAATCAAATAATGTAAGAGGTTTATCAGCACAGTAATTCATTAGTTTTTCTAAGGGGGAGTTTCAAGTTCTATGTTCTAGGGGACTGATGACCTTAGAAGTTAAGTGCCATAGTGCTCAGGGCTTTTTTTTTGATCCGGAGTCTGGGCACACAGGCTCACGAGGGTCGTGCCTGCTATGGCTGTGAGGAGGGTTCAGCGAAACATGCTTCTACGTTCCACTGGAGCATACAGAACATCTACTGATACTCGTGGGGGTGTGTCCCCTGGATATTAAAATTTGGGAACAGGCGAGTTGGTATCGTGTAAAAAGTGGAGAAGTAGAAAAAACTGAGAGCATTCTGGGGGTGCAGGTTGGGGATAGGGTTGCAATCAAAACAAGAGAAGAAGAACTGTGGCGAGAATTCTGGGACAGAGAGGGAACAGGCAGAAGGACTCCCCCAACTGCTGCCGAACATCAGAGAACGGCTCCAACTCTCGCACTTCCGAGCAAGTAGGGGACTGCTGCACTCCCTCGCAGGTCATGTACCGTATCCGGCATATCTTTGCCGGTTCGGGGAAAGGGCTGCCCCCTCGTGTGACTGCGGAGCTCAATTGGGCACTCCGGACCACGTGATCTACGAGTGCCCCATCTTCGATGACGTAGCCACTGACCTAAGATACCAGCTACCAAACAATGACACCTATCACTTAATCACGAACCCGACCGCATTTGAGATCATGAGCCGCCTTGCCAGCGAGGTATCGGCAAAAATCCTGCGGGAATATCTATCGTAGGCAAAATATATGAACTATTGGAGCACTATATGACACACTGCGACCTATCCCATTCCGCCAGGGCGTCGATTGGCCAGTCGCCGTAACGGTAGTAATCCGCCACGTCTTGGAACAGGGGGGGGAGGTGCGCTAAAAAAATAAATAAAGTATTGGAAATTTTTTTTATTATATACAGATGAAAGCCACACTTCAATACTACTTTTCTATATAGTTGTCATTTAAATTAAGGCACTTATTGTAGCGATGGACGAGCTTGGAAATTCCTTCGTCGTAAAATTCGGCCGCCTGTGCCTTCAACCACGTGGTTACCTCTTCTTGAAGCTGTGCGTCGTCATCAAAATAAGTGGAAGTCGCTCGGTGACAGGTCGGGACTGTACGGCGGATGAGGAAACAACTCCCACTTAAAAGATTCGAGAACTTCACGAGTGGCATTTGCCGTGTGGGCCCGGGCGTTGTCGTGAATCGGCAAGATCTTTGAGCCCAACTTTCCCCTGCGCTTGTTTTGTATCGCTCTTCTGAGGTTGTGCAGAGTTTGGCAATACCTTTGAGACTTTATTGTAGTGCCTCTTTCCAGGAAATCCACAAAAATCGTATTTCTGCTGGTTAATGATTAACCACGTGGTTGAAGGCGCAGGCGGCCGAATTTTACGACGAAGGAATTTTCAAGCTCGTCCATCGCTACGATAAGTGGTCCAAATGGCTCTGAGAACTATGCGACTTAACTTCTGAGGTCATCAGTCGCCTAGAACTTAGAACTAATTAAACCTACCTAACCTAAGGACATCACACACATCCATGCCCGAGGCAGGATTCGAACCTGCGACCGTAGCGGTCGCCCGGTTCCAGACTGTAACGCCTAGAACCGCACGGCCACTCCGGCCGGCTACGATAAGTGCCTTAATTTAAATGGCAACTATGCAGAGAAGTAGTATTTAAGTGTGGCTTTCATCTGTATATAATAAAAAAAAATTTCCAATACATTATTTATTTTTAATTCCAAAACGTAATGTACTTTGTGGATAGCCCTCGTACATTGACTGGAACACCTGTAACGCTGCAGGAAGTAGCTTCTAGAATAGTTAGATTAGAGTATAGAGACTAGTTCTTACCCACTGAATAACTAACTTATCATTTCCTGTAGCATGTAAGAAGGTTAAGATTATAATTAGAAAGTGCTGCTAAATATCACTGAATTGTACTATAGATCTTAAGACCCACTAATGTATAAGGTGGTGGATTATTATGTATGATATTATTGGATTGAATAAAGAAATTTTTATTAAAGAAAAAAAGGAAAAAGAAAAAGAAACGGCTCAGGCTGTGGCGTAAAGGGCGTCAGTTGGAGCACCCTTTTCCTTGGGGCGTCGATTGTCACACATTTCGCGCTCGGAAACGGCAGTGTGCAGTGCGATGGACAACGCGATGACATTCGGGACAGTCTTTGATACTGCTGACATCTCCCTAACGCTTCAACCTGCTCTAAGTACGTCGTACATTGAACTTGAACTCATCCTTTTGAACTACTGTGCGACCGCAATTTTTGCTCCGGTGTGCGGGAGTAAAAACCATTAGGGATGTTCAAAAGCATTCGACGAAATTTGAACAGGATCTGAAGCAGCAAACGATGCTTATGGTTTTTCCGCCCTCCCGTTTCACGCCCTCGTTTGGCGTTCTCATGGAGGGGTGCGATATTTGACACGTGCTCGAATAAAACGGCATGGAGTCCTCTAAGGCTCCCCCCCAAATCGGTAATACCCTCGCTGCCACCCGCCCTCATTTACTGAGACTTTTAAAAACGTGTCTTCACAGACAAAACCTGCAAAGCAGTCATAGGCGCCTGCAGGCAGGCAACTGGCATCAGAGGAGAGCCGAGTGTTCAAGCGAGTTGTCGGTTCTATTTTTTCACGAAAAAGAACGAAATCAAGCAGTCAATTGAACGCTGGAAATAACTCCTGTAACCATGATCTTCCTTTTTCTATAAGACTCTGGACAGCGTAATGTGTGAAATAAGAAATGAATTGATTTAGACGACTGCAACTTTATGAAGCAAGATACTCTCACGAATTAAGACTGGCGTTTCTTTGTCACTGTTGAGTAGACCAGGGGTCTCCAAACTACGGCCCGCGGGCCGAAACCGGCCCGCGAGGGCCGGCAAACCGGCCCAGTTATTTGGCCGGACACCCCCGGTATCCGGCCCGCCAAATATTTGACGTGGTACCTATACTACCAACAATTGAGTTTCCAGGCTTATCGCAACCAAAACAACGCGATATTGTCAGAGCTCTAGCATCACAAAGCGGAAGGTCACGGTTAAACTTGTGGCTATACACAATAAACAGACAGACCATTCACCTACTAGTCACAGCGCATAAAACACTAAAAAAGTCGTGAGACACTTGCAATATAGACACAATCACGCAACAGAACTGTCAAATATATGCTCTGGCTCTGCTACTCGCTACAAGACTACATAACTGAACTTATTGTTGCGGCGCTTGAAATAACAATGGGTTGGCATACTCTACCTCTGTTACGTCTTGCAGTAATAGTGTTCCTAACAATGATTTTGAGATTTCGTTAACTTTGGAGGACGCTTTCGTGAAGAATGTGCAGTGACATACTTTTTTGTCGGTGAAATTCGCCAGAATAAAATACGCCAGAATTTTGGTCAGATACGTCCACCAATCAAAATTATGTAATTAAATAAAAATCGTAGTTCCCAGAACCTTAGATTTTTGAGATTTCATCTTTCCCTTAGCTTTACATTACGGTGATCATGGAGTGCTAGGGTGCTTTACTCCCACTACGTATCTCTTGGCCCTTATGATTTCGTGGAGGAGTCAATGTGGCCCGCGGACTAAAAAGTTTGGAGACCCCTGGTGTAGACATTAGCAGGTTGGGTGCGCAGAACCGCATCCCCAAGACTGGTTGTGAAGAGAGGAATGTGCATCGCAATTCAAAGAATGCGAACACAGAAGAAATGTTCAAATGTGTGTGAATCGGTAACGGACCAAACTAATAATTAACGTACGTTAATTCTTACAAAGAAGAAGACAGCAACCAGCCACTATTAATACCACTATTTACTTAGGTAAATAGCGCTGTAACCGGTTTCGAACTGGCAAGTTCATCATCACACGGCTGTTCACATGATTTGCAAGATACACTTTACATAATCGTCAGTTTTCGAATTTTATTCTTCCACTGTGGCGAAATATTCTAGGTGTGTTGGTGCCGTCGAAAATTCCGCGCGATTTTGTTGCAAAGTTGCGGGATTGTATTTTTCGAATATTCCAAAATATATCCAGCACTTATGTAATTTGTACATCACCATATTCTGCAAAGAACCACACACACACACACACACACACACACACACACACACACACACACACACACACACACACACACACAGAACTTGACCTCTGAGTTTTGGTACACAGTGTATGATGACCCTCACCAAATTTACACTAGGCCTACTGTGAAATATTTCACACACTGATTTTACCAACAGTTACCTAGTTTTTGTTTCCCGAATTGTACTTCACTAGACCATTCTCTTTATCTACTAATCTGCGGAAAGAAGGTATATAATGCAAGCCTATATCAACAGCAACTTCGAACTCTATTTTGTGAACCTTCCTGCCACATTAAATTTGTGTGGCTCGCCGGGACTCGAGCCCGTGTCCTTTGCGTTACGCAGCCAAGTATTCTACCGACTGTCTTGTCAAAGCACGACACACGGCCCGCCCAGGCTGTGGCTAAGTAACGTCTCCGCAATATCCTTTCTTCCAGGAGTGCTAGTTCTGCAAGAGGTTCTGTGAAGTTTGGAAGGTAGGAGACGAGGTACTGGCGGAATTAAAGCTGTGAGGAGGGGCCGTGAGTTGTGCTCGGGTAGCTCAATCGCTGGTGCACTTGTCCACGAAACACAATGGTTCGAATAATGGTCTGAAAAAAAAAAAAAAGGTTCAAATGGCTCTGAGCACTATGGGACTTAACAGCTGAGGTCATCAGTCCCCTAGAACTTAGAACTACTTAAACCTAACTAACCTAAGGACATCACACACATCCATGCCCGAGGCAGGATTCGAACCTGCGACCGTAGCGGTCGCGCGGTTCCAGATTGAAGCGCCTAGAACCGCTCGGACACGACGGCCGGCTATTGGTCCGGCGCTCGATACCTTATTCATACCCAAGTTTTAGTAAGCATTATATATACGTAGAAATTTAAAAAAATTGGCCATCATAGTTCGGCGATTTGTATCAAGGATTTTTCCTCGTTCCAGTTCAGCGTTTCCACATTGAGTTTTCAAAATTCCCCAATAGCAGAAAAAAATTCCCCAAAATAATATCAACTCAGCATCCTACCTGTTCCTTTAAACTGTTATTTGTTATCAGTGTCGGCAGCTTCAGCAGGTCGAACTGTGTGTGCAGGACCCTAAAATTATCGTGCATACCAAAAATATTATAGTGTATAAACTAAAATTTTTAATTTGTAAGTAGAAACAATAGCCTGACCAGAAAAACCTAAAAAACTGCTTTAGAGCCGACGCCGTTGCTTTCTTCCACATATGTTCCATTGTTCTATTGTCTTACCTTTAGCGTACCACCTATATTTCACTTCACCACTCAACACCTCTACGCACTGCCCTAATTTGAACACACAAAATCCGTGTCCGTGTTTTTCACTTACGCCTCCTGAAGCCTCTTAAGCGCCGATCTGTCACTGCCATAAATTTGATTATCACAAATAATACCGATACCGAGAGGCTATATCGGATATCGTCGTTTCAGTTGAAGCTTGTATTTGATGGATTTTATATTATAACGTGTGTCCTGTGAATATACGCTGTTTAAAAAACTGAGGATCTCTCGAAAACGTCTCTTGTCGTTGTCGTCATTGTTGCTGTTGCCATCTTCAGCCCGAAGACTGGTTTGATGCAGCTCTCCACGCTACTCTATGCTGTGCAAGTCTCTTTTGAATCTGCTTACTGCATTCATCTCTTGGCCTCCCCCTACAAGCTTTACCCCCCCTACGTTTCCCTCTGATACTAAATTGGTGATGTGTCCTATCAACAAATCCTTTCCTCTAGTCAGGTTGTGCTACAAATTTCTTTTCTCCCCACTTCTATTCAGTACCACCTCATTAGTCACGTGATCTACCCATCTAATCTTCAGCATTCTTCTACAGGAAATTTCAAAAGTTTCTATTCTCTTCGTGTCTAGCTCTTTATCATCCATGTTTCACATTGATACGTGGCTACACTCCAGACAAATACCCACCATTAGTTATTTTGCTGACCAAATAGCATAAACTACTTTAAGTGTATCGTTACGTAATCTAATTCCTTTAGCATCACTTGATTTAATTCGACTACATTCTATTATCCTTTTTTGCTTTTTTGCTAGCTCTGAGAGAATTACAATGTAATCGGCAAACCTCAGAGTTCTTATTTCGTCTTCCTGAACTTAAATACCTACTCCAAATTTTTCTTTGGTTTCCTTTACTGCTTGCTCAATGTCCAAATTGAATAAGATAGGGGATAGGCTTCAACCCTGGCTCACTCCCTTCTCAACAACCACTACTTCCCTTTCATGCCCCTCAATTCTGCTAACTGCTGTCTTATTTCTGTACAAATTGTAAATAGCCTTTTGCCCTCTGTATTTTACGCCTACTACCTTCAGAATTTCAAAGACAGTGTTCCAGTCTCCATTGTCAAAAACTTTCTCTAAGTCTACAAATACTATAAATGTAGGTTTTCTTTTCCTTAACCTATCTTGTTAGATAATCCGTAGGGTCAGTATTGCCTCGTTGTGCCTACATTTCTCCGGAACTCGAACTGACCGCCGGCCGGGGTGGCCGAACGGTTCTAGGCGCTACAGTCTAGAACCGCGCGACCGCTACGGTCGCAGGTTCGAATCTTGCCTCGATTGTCAAGACAGGAAAGTCCATCGCAATTCAAAGAATGCAAACGCAGAAAAAAATGTTCAAATGTGTATGAAAAGGTAAAGCACCAAACTAATAAATAATGTAGGTTAATTCTTACAAAGAACCTAAAGAGGTTAGTTAGGTTTAAGTAGTTGTAAGTTCTAGGGGACTGATGACCTCAGAAGTTAAGTCCCATAGTGCTCAGAGTCATTTGAACCATTCTTCGGACCAACCTTCCGCGAGGTCAAGTTCTATCAGTTTTCCATTCTTTTGTAAAAAATTCGTGTTCAATTTTGCAACCATAAGTTATTAAACCCATGTGTTGTTGTTGTGGTCTTTAGTCCTGAGACTGGTTTGATGCAGCTCTCCATGCTACTCTGTCCTGTGCAAGCTTCTTCATCTCCCAGTACCTACTGCAATCTACATCCTTCTGAATCTGCTTAGTGTATTCATCTCTTGGTCTCCCTCTACGATTTTTACCCTCCACGCTGCCCTCCAATACAAAATTGGTGATCCCTTGATGCCTCAGAACATGTCCTACCAAACGGTCCCGTCTTCTGGTCAAGTTGTGCCACAAACTTCTCTTCTCCCCAATCCTGTTCAATACTTCCTCATTAGTTATGTGATCTACCCATCTAATCTTCAGCATTCTTCTGTAGCACCACATTTCGAATGCTTCTATTCTCTTCTTGTCCAAACTATTTATCGTCCATGTTTCACTTCCATACATGGCTACACTCCATACAAATACTTTCAGAAATGACTTCCTGACACTTAAATGTATACTCGATGTTAACAAATGTCTCTTCTTCAGAAGAGCTTTCCTTGCCATTGGCAGTCTACATTTTATATCCTCTCTACTTCGACCATCATCAGTTATTTTGCTCCCCAAATAGCAAAATTCCTTTACTACTTTAAGTGTTTCATTTCCTAATCTAATTCCCTCAGGATCACCCGACTTAATTCGACTACATTCCATTATCCTCGTTTTGCTTTTGTTGATGTTCATCTTATATCCTCCTTTCAAGACACTGTCCATTCCGTTCAACTGCTCTTCCAAGTCCTTTGCTGTCTCTGACAGAATTACAATGTCATCGGCGAACCTCAAAGTTTTTACTTCTTCTCCATGGATTTTAATACCTACTCCGAATTTTTCTTTTGTTTCCTTTACTGCTTGCTCAATATACAGATTGAACAACATCGGGGAGAGGCTACAACCCTGTCTTACTCCCTTCCCAACCATTGCTCCCCTTTCATGTCCCTCGACTCTTATAACTGCCATCTGGTTTCTGTACAAATTGTAAATAGCCTTTCGCTCCCTGTATTTTACCCCTGCCACCTTTAGAATTTGAAAGAGAGTATTCCAGTCAACATTGTCAAAAGCTTTCTCTAAGTCTACAAATGCTAGAAACGTAGTTTGCCTTTCCTTAATATTTCTTCTAAGATAAGTCGTAAGGTCAGTATTGCCTCACGTGTTCCAGTGTTTCTACGGAATCCAAACTGATCTTCCCCGAGGTTGGCTTCTACTAGTTTTTCCATTCGTCTGTAAAGAATTCGTGTTAGTATTTTGCAGCTGTGACTTATTAAACTGATAGTTCGGTAATTTTCACATCTGTCAACACCTGCTTTCTTTGGGATTGGAATTATTATATTCTTCTTGAACTCTGAGGGTATTTCGCCTGTCTCATACATCTTGCTCACCAGATGGTAGAGTTTTGTCAGGACTGGCTCTCCCAAGGCCGTCAGTAGTTCCAATGGAATGTTGTCTACTCCGGGGGCCTTGTTTCGACTCAGGTCTTTCAGTGCTCTGTCAAACTCTTCACGCAGTATCATATCTCCCATTTCACCTTCATCTACTTCCTCTTCCATTTCCATAATATTGTCCTCAAGCACATCGCCCTTGTATAGACCCTCTATATACTCCTTCCACCTTTCTGCTTTCCCTTCTTTGCTTAGAACTGGGTTTCCATCTGAGCTCTTGATATTCATACAAGTCGTTCTCTTATCTCCAAAGGTCTCTTTAATTTTCCTGTAGGCAGTATCTATCTTACCCCTAGTGAGATAAGCCTCTACATCCTTACATTTCTCCTCTAGCCATCCCTGCTTAGCCATTTTGCACTTCCTGTCGATCTCATTTTTGAGACGTTTGTATTCCTTTTTGCCTGCTTCATTTACTGCATTTTTATATTTTCTCCTCTCATCAATTAAATTCAATATTTCTTCTGTTACTCAAGGATTTCTAGTAGCCCTCGTCTTTTTACCTACTTGATCCTCTGCTGCCTTCACTACTCCATCCCTCAAAGCTACCCATTCTTCTTCTACTGTATTTTTTTCCCCCATTCCTGTCAATTGCTCCCTTATGCTCTCCCTGAAAGTCTGTACAACCTCTGTACAACCTCTGGTTCTTTCAGTTTATCCAGGTCCCATCTCCTTAAATTCCCACCTTTTTGCAGTTTCTTCAGTTTTAATCTACAGGTCATAACCAATAGATTGTGGTCAGAGTCCACATCTGCCCCTGGAAATGTCTTACAATTTAAAACTTGGTTCCTAAATCTCTGTCTTACCATTATATAATCTATCTGATACCTTTTAGTATCTCCAGGGTTCTTCCATGTATACAACCTTCTTTCATGATTCTTAAACCAAGTGTTAGCTATGATTAAGTTGTGCTCTGTGCAAAATTCTACAAGGCGGCTTCCTCTTTCATTTCTTAGCCCCAATCCATATTCACCGACTATGTTTCCTTCTCTCCCTTTTCCTACTGACGAATTCCAGTCACCCATGACTATTAAATTTTCCTCTCCCTTCACTACCTGAATAATTTCTTTTATCTCGTCATACATTTCATCAATTTCTTCATCATCTGCAGAGCTAGTTGGCATATAAACTTGTACTACTGTAGTAGGCGTGGGCTTCGTATCTATCTTGGCCACAATAATGCGTTCACTATGCTGTTTGTAGTAGCTTACCCGCATTCCTATTTTCCTATTCATTATTAAACCTACTCCTGCATTACCCCTATTTGATTTTGTGTTTATAACCCTGTAGTCACCTGACCAGAAGTCTTGTTCCTCCTGCCACCGAACTTCACTAATTCCCACTATATCTAACTTTAACCTATCCGTTTCCCTTTTTAAATTATCTAACCTACCTGCCCGATTAAGGGATCTGACATTCCACGCTCCGATCCGTAGAATGCCAGTTTTCTTTCTCCTGATAACGACGTCCTCTTGAGTAGTTCCCGCCCGGAGATCCGAATGGGGGACTATTTTACCTCCGGAATATTTTACCCAAGAGGACGTCATCATCATTTAATCATACAGTAAAGCTGCATGTCCTCGAGAGAAATTACGGCTGTAGTTTCCCCTTGCTTTCAGCCGTTCGCAGTACCAGCACAGCAAGGCCGTTTTGGTTAATGTTACAAGGCCAGATCAGTCAATCATCCAGACTGTTGCCCCTGCAACTACTGAAAAGGCTGCTGCCCCTCTTCAGGAACCACACGTTTGTCTGGCCTCTCAACAGATACCCCTCCGTTGTGGTTGCACCTACGGTACGGCTATCTATATCGCTGAAGCACGCAAGCCTGCCCACGAACGGCAAGGTGCGTGGTCATACCTACGTATTAAACGTACGTGCTAGACTGGGAACAGAACGCGGCGCCTTTGCTTTTATCGGCTGAGTTATGAGTCCGCCACGCGTCTCTCGTCCCTCCCATAGTCCAGACAGCCTCTTCCCAACGCGTTAGTCCAGCACTCCTTCGTTTTTGTTGTTGTGGTCTTCAGTCCTGAGTCTGGTTTGATGCAGCTCTCCATTCTACTCTATCTTGTGCAAGCTTCTTCATGTCCCAGTACTTACTGCAACCTACATCCTTTTGAATCTGCTTAGTGTATTCATCTCTTCGTCTCCCTCTAAATCTTTACCCTCCACGCTGCCCTCCAGTACTAAATTGGTCATCCCTTGATGCCTCAGAACATGTCCTACCAACCGGTCCCTTCTTCTTGTCAACTAGTGCCACAAACTCCTCCCCAGTCCTATTCAGTACCTCCTCATGTGATCTACCCATCCAATTTTCGGCATTCTTCTGTAGCACCACATTTCGAAAGCTTCTGTTCTCTTCTTGTCTAAACTATTTATCGTCCACGTTTCACTTCCATGCATGGCTACACTCCATACAAATAGTTTCAGAAACGACTTCCTGACATTTGAATCTATACTCGATGTTAACAAATTTTTCTTCTTCAGGAACGCTTTCCTTGCCATTGCCAGTCTCCATTTTATATCCTCTCTACTTCGACTATCATCAGTTATTTTGCTCCCTAAATAGCAAAACTCCTTTACTACTTTAAGTGTCTCATTTTCTAATCTAATTCCCTCAGCATCACCAGACTTAATTCGACTACATTCCATTATGCTCGTTTTGCTTTTGTTGTTCATCTTATACCCTCCTTTCAAGACACTGTCCACTCCGTTCAACTGCTCTTCCAACTCCTTTGTGTGTCTGACAGAATTACAATATCATCGGCGAACCTCAAAGTTTTTATTTCTTCTCCATGGATTTTAATACCTACTCTGGATTTTCTTTTCTTTCCTTTACTGCTTGCTCAATATACAGATTGAATAACATCGGGGAGAGGCTACAACCCTGTCTCACTCCCTTCCCAACCACTGCTTCCCTTTCATGTCCCTCGACTCTTATAATTGCCGTCTGGTTTTTGTACAAATTGTAAGTAGCATTTCGCTCCCTGTATTTTACCCCTGTCACCTTCAGAATTTGAAAGAGAGTATTCCAATCAACATTGTCAAAAGCTTTCTCTTAGTCTACAAATGTTAGAAACGTAGGTTTGCTTTTCCTTAGTCTATTTTCTAAGATAAGTCGTAGGGTGAGTACTGCCTCACGTGCTCCAACATTTCTACGGAATCCAAACTGATCTTCCGCGAGATCGGCTTCTACCAGTTTTTCCATTCGTCTGTAAAGAGTTCGTGTTAGTAAGACTGATACATGGTGCAGACATACTCTTCCCGACACGTTAGTCCAGCACTTGTTCGTAGATGCATTTAAATCGGGCCATTACTTTTCGTCGTTTCTTTGAAAATAGGTGAATGACTCTCCGTTGTGTCGCATGTCAAGTGCGGGAATACGCTTGTTTTATAACGAGTGCAGCTACTTCCAAAGCACGTAGTTTTTCATTTTTCTGACTTGTACACAGCCCGCATCTCGTGGTCGTGCGGTAGCGTTCTCGCTTCCCACGCCCGGGTTCCCGGGTTCGATTCCCGGCGGGGTCAGGGATTTTCTCTGCCTCGTGATGGCTGGGTGTTGTGTGCTGTCCTTAGGTTAGTTAGGTTTAAGTAGTTCTAAGTTCTAGGGGACTTATGACCACAGCAGTT
The DNA here is from genome assembly GCF_023864345.2 of Schistocerca serialis cubense. Taxonomy (NCBI): domain Eukaryota; kingdom Metazoa; phylum Arthropoda; class Insecta; order Orthoptera; family Acrididae; genus Schistocerca; species Schistocerca serialis. The sequence goes on along the minus strand of NC_064649.1, from coordinate 22,875,455 downwards.
GAGTCCCATAGTGCTCAGAGCCATTTGAACCATTTTTGACTTGTACAGTGGGGGAGATTGCACGGAAATTGCAGCCCCTGCCCCTTTTAACTCGCTTGCACCGGCCGCCGCCTAGGGGCAGCCGCTGGCCGCTGGAAGTTTTCGCATAAAAGCGGAGCACACAGCGGCGCGGTGCGGCCGTAGAGAACGGATGCGGGCAGCACAGCACTGCGGGAATAGGCCGCGACGGCGCCGGCTGTTGCATTGCTGGCCGGCCGCGCTGGCACACGCGTAATGACCGGCTAATTAGCTGGCGGCGCTGAGTGCGCTAGCGTGTGTGTGTGTATGCGGTCAGACCGGTACTCGAGGCTCGCCCCGCCTACGCTGCGCAGTGTCTGCTCAAAGGCGTCCGGACGCCCCTGCGTAATGCGGCACTGAAGTGAAAATAGTCTGGGACAGCGATGTGCACATATATATAGTACTGGCCTTTACAATTGCTACACCATGAAGATGACGCGCTGCAGACGCGAAATTTAACCGACAGGAAGAAGCTGCTGTGACATGCAAATGATTAGCTTTTCAGAGCATTCACACAAGGTTGGTGCCGGTGGCGACACCTACAACGTGCTGACATGAGGAAAGTTTCCAACCGATTTCTCGCACACAAACAGCAGTTGACCGGCGTTGCCTCGTGAAACGTTATTTTGATGCCTCGTGAAAGGAGGAGAAATGCGTACCATCACGTTTACGACTTTCATAAAGGTCGGATTGTAACCTATCGCGATTGCGGTTTATCGTATCGCGACATTGCTGCTTGCGTCGGTCGAGATCTAATGGCTGTTAGCAGAACATGGAACCGGAGGGTTCAGTAGGGTAATACGGAACGCCGTGCTGCATCCCAACGGCGTCCTATCACTAGCAGTCGAGATGACAGGCATCTTATCCGCATGGCAGTAACGGATCGTGCAGCCACGTCTCGATGCCTGAGTCAACATATTGGGACGTTTCCAAGACAACAACCATCTGCACGAACGGTTCGACGACGTTTGCAGCAGCATGAACTATCGGCTCGGAGACCGTGGCTGCGGTTACCCTTGACGGTGCATCACAGACAGGAGCGCCTGCGATGGTGTACTCGACGACGAACCTGGGTGCACGAATGGCAGAACGTCATTTTTTCGGGTGAATCCAGGTTCTGTTTACAGCATCACGATGGTCGCATCCGTGTTTGGCGATATCGCTGTGAACGGGCGTTGGAAGCGTGTATTCGTCATCGCCATACTGGCGTATCACCCGGCGTGATGGTATGTGGTGCCATTGGTTACACGTCTCGGTCACCTCTTGTTCGCATCGACGGCACTTTGAACAGTGAACGTTACATTTCAGATGTGTTACCACCCGTCGCTCTACCCTTCATTCGATCCCTACGGTGGCCGAGGGGTTCTAGTCCCTTCAATCTGGAACCGCAAGACCGCTAAGGTCGCTGGTTCGAATCCTGCCTCGGGCACGGATGTGTGTGATGTCCTTAGGTTAGTTAGGTTCAAGTAGTTCTGAGTTCTAGGGGACTGATGACCTCAGCTGTTAAGTCGCATAGTGCTCAGAGCCATTTGAATTTTTTGATCACTGCGAAACCCTACATTTCAGCCGGATAATGCACGACCGCATTTTGCACGTCCTGTACGGGCCTTTCGGGATACAAAAATGTTCGACTGCTGCCCTGGCCAGCACATTCTCCAGATCTTTCTCCAATTGAAAACCTCTGGTCAATGGTGGCCGAGCAACTGGCTCGTCACAATACGCCAGTCACTAATCTTGATGAACTGTGGTATCGTGTTGAAGCTGCGTGGGCAGCTGTACCTGTATCTGTACCTGTCCAAGGTCTGTTTCACTCAATGCCGAGGCGTATCAAGGCCGTTATTACGGCCAGAGGTAGTTGTTCTGGGTACTGATTTCTCAGGATCTATGCACCCAAATTGCGTGAAATTGTAATCACATGTCAGTTCCAGTACAATATATTTGTCCAATGAATACCCGTTTATCATCTGCATTTCTTCTTCGTGTAACAATTTTAATGGCCAGTATGTAGATAGCGGTAGTATCGCGTACACAAGGAATGAAGAGGCAATGCATCGGCATGGCGAAGCTGTCATTTGTACATTCATGTAAAAAGGTTTCCGACGTGATTCTGTCCCCACGACGGGAATTCGTAGACTTTGTACGCGCAATGGTAGTTGGAGCTAGACGGTTGGGACATTCCATATCGGAAATCGTTAGATCCACAAAGACAAGAGTGTACGGAGAGTACAACATTTCAGGCATTACCCGTGACTAAAGAGATCGCAGTGACCGATTATAGTCACTTGACGACCGAGTGCAAAGGCGTTTGCTTACCGTTGTCAGTGCTAACAGACAAGCAACACTACGTGAAATAATCGCAGAAATCTTAATGGGACGTGCGACGAACGTATCGGTTAGGACTAACTAAACTAAACTCTTTCAGAACAGGCCATGAAGGTCCAACGTCACCGACCGGCCGCCGTGTCATCCTCACCCACAGGCGTCAGTGTATGCGGATATGGAGGGGCATGTGGTCAGCGACCTTGGCGGGTTGATGTATGGTGCGGCATTATGGGAGGAAGGATAATTGGTCCCCATTTTATCGATGGCAATCTAAATGGTGCAACGTATGATGATTTCCTACGTAATGTTGTACCGATGTTACTACAAGATGTTTCACTGCATGACAGAATGGCGATGTACTTCCAACATGATGGATGTCCGGCACATAGCTCGCGTGCAGTTGAAGCGGTATTGAATAGCATATTTCATGACAGGTGGATTGGTCGTCGAAGCACCATACCATGGCCATCACATTCACCGGATCTGACGTCCCCGGATTTCTTTCTGTGGGGAAAGTTTAAGGATATTTGCTATCGTGATCCACCGATAACGCCTGACAACTTGCGTCAGCGATTGCCAATGCATGTGCGAACATTACGGAAGGCGAACTACTCGCTGTTGAGAGGAATGTCGTTACACGTATTGCCAAATGCATTGAGGTTAACGGACATCATTCTGAGCATTTATTGCATTAATGTGGTATTTACAGGTAATCACGCTGTAACAGCATGCGTTCTC